>NC_080416.1:33615744-33926555 GCF_030265065.1 Corythoichthys intestinalis | reverse complement strand
TGGCGCTCACTACACTCTGTCTCTGTGTTGTGTGATGACACGTGAACACCAAGCAGCTATCGCTCTTGGCCTGCTCCAGACCAATGAGAACGGGCCAATAGCCACTCCTGACCAATCACAAGGCCGCTTGGCGGCGCCGACATGGCGGCGGTCGGGAAATATTTCAAAATAGAAATCCCGTCAATTAAAATCAATAGCTGCATGCAAGATTTGCGGCCTGAAAGTTTCGAGATGTGGAGTTAAATCGGCCAGTTTCAATACCTCGAACCTGATAAAACATTAGAGGACAAAATGTGAACAACACAACGAGTTTGCGCCTGCAAGAGCAGGACTGCTATCCAGAGGAGCGGCGCTGGACCGGTGCAACAATCCCTGGTCAGTTCACTATGTCAACTTTACTTTGTCTTTTACTTAAAGAAATGCTGCAGTAATTTGGGAACTGTTTCCAAAGTAGGGTTGCCACCTTTCAGAAATAGAAATAAGGGACCCCCCTCCCGAAAAACAGAGGCTAATAGAGAGAGGGGATGCTGTGGTCAATTATTATTACTTATAATTGTTAGCGTCCGCAAATGCGGAAACAAGGTTGGACCTCGACGCGGACAACAAGCGGGGGATATGTACAAGGGTTTAATGATTGCAAACAAAAAATAACACGTGATCGCGGGATAGTAGAAATAACAAAAGGAGTCCGTGAGAGCAGGTTGACGGAGCTCAATACTACAAACTCGAAGGTTAACTAAGACGATAGGCAGCGAGCCAAAAAGCCAAAATAAAAACACTCAAATACCTGCACAGGGTAGAGGTTACAAACGAGTGCAGCACACTAAAAAACCCAATGCAGGGGCGTAACAAGCAAATGTAGCGAGACTATAGTGCGAGATGTCAAATGGCGATCAGCAAAGCAAATATCTCAGCAGCCTTCTCCGAGCTCAGCTCACCCGTGCTTAAATGCTGCGTTGATGAGCCTGCATTGGATTCAGGTGCGACGTCAGGAACGCCCCCACTAACAGCCCAGCAACAAAACACAATCTAACCAGCAGCAGAATGTGACAATAATTTCATGAAAGTTGCACTGTTTGGCCTTTGAGAGGTTTAAAAAGTTTACTCAGTTCATTCAGAGTTTATTATTATGAACTTATTTTTACTTTCTTACTGTTGGGCTAGTATTATAACTTGTACGAGTCTTTTTCCTATTTTGCAAAGGTAAGCAACAGCCTGACAAAGCCTTGATAGCAATGATTTCACATCGAATTATGTAGCTCTTTGGGGAATAAAAATGAATTTATATGTATATATATATATATATATATATATATATATAACTGATACTGCACAGCCAGGTATCGGGGCCAAAAAATGGTATCGGTGCAACACTAGTTACGACCCTGCGCCGTAGCCTGACGCGCGCCTCTCAAATTTTCTAACCTTCGCGTCACATAGACGCGTATGACGTGGCAGAAACGGACTGTGATTGGTCCGCTCAGACTGTAGTTTCCGGTTTAGCGCGAAATCACCGCCATTGTAGAATAGAATCAAACATTATTTTCTACACGCAAAAATGGACCAAGCCGACGGGAGTATCATCGAAGAGCAAGTCTCGTCAAGACATTATTGTGATTGCCAAATGGCAAGGTCGGCGATTGAAAAAAAAAAAATGGAAGAACCACCGACCACTTGTGTTCGGAATCGAGTGGCCACACGAAGCGGTGACCCAATCGGCCAAAAACTGCCAACTTTTTATCACTTTATTTCGTATTTTTGGTTGGTGCACTTCATCATTTATTGTGTACTTATGTTTGCTGTGAGTCTGTGACTTATTTATGTGTCACACTTCAAGTATATGAAGAATAAAGCACAGATTTGGTGTCAAAAGAGTTGTTTTGATCTTTAATTTTCAATAACAGTTCACACACGATACATCATCACTGATACAGAGTGCCTCGGTGCTTTTTATGATGACGTTAAAATCAAGGCTCCCAATGCAGTTTGAGAAGTTCCATAGACGCCAGAAATTTGCTATGGCTTCCCACTGGCTGGTTGTAGGACACGGCAAACAAATCGGGCTGGAGGGCTTTGCAGACTAAACGCAGTGCTCGACGCCAGTTTGAAGCTAGCCGCCACAGCTAGCTCTCTCCACCCGAGTCTAAAACTCTCTGTGCGGCATCAAAAGTCGGCCAGACCGCCTCGAAACCGCCTTCTGCGTCACCTGCCCCTCAACATTTGTATGTTCAATATTTATTCAGTGTTGATGAGCAGAATATTTACTTTCAAGAGTTCCATCTTGCATTGTTTATTTTTTCTCCGACTAGCGGAAGTCAACAAGCATGCCCCAAAACCGTACAAACATAACGCTACACCCCTCTAGTGGCTTGGCGGTGAATTACAGAGCAACGCGTTCCCTCACCGCAGAACTATCGAATGTCGAATGACGCCGCAGTTGCTGCGCTGTCACCGCAACGCGGGAGTATAACTCAGGCTTTAGCGTCACGTCGACGCATATGACGTGGCGGACTGTGATTGGTCCGCTCAGACTGTTGTTTCCGGTTCAACGCGAAATCATCACAAAAGCGGTTGCGCAACGTCTGTAAACGGGGGTTTTCAGGGTAAAACGGACAGATTAAAAATAGTTCTGGGGCCTAACGCTTTAATTCCAGCAATATGAAGCAATTATCAGAGAATCCCAAACATTGAAAAATAAGGTCCTAATGAAACCTTTTTTTCAAATTTGTGAAATGAAAAGTCAAAATGAATATGTGTAATAAGCACTCAGATATCTATAACCCTTGCTAAATCCTGTTTGTTTTTTTCATGGAACCTGCAGATGCATGTGTTGACTTGCATCCATCATTTTTTTTTTTCAAAAAGAAATGTCAAAATTCTGAATTAGTCTCAAAATCATGAAATTTTAGGTGTATCAAATGTGATACGTTTGGCAATATAGTAATGCGCCATGAATCTGCTATGGCAACCGCTTTTGTTTCAACCCAGCCATAAAACAAAGGTAATGAATTATATTTATTATTCAAAATGTCTGTCGTTTTTAGTGAAGAATCATGAATTGATGTCTCATATTTCGTTTTGAAAAAAAAAAAAAAAACTTTAAAAAGTTTTTCATTCACATATTTTAAACTTTTAAACAAATTATGTCACAATGAAAAAAATGGCGTCTGTAAAAACGTCCCGGATCTACCTCATAACTATCGCTTAATTGTATTTTTTTTGTTTTTTTTTTTGTTACTGTCGCATTTTCTCTGATATGTTAGATGATAAATAATCGATCCAAACAAAGAAAAATTGAGAAAAAAAATGTTTAAAAGGGTAAATATATGAAAAAGACAATCTCGACCACTCCTTGATGTCTGCGATTTCTGCATCGCGACCCTTGATACATTACCATGTTTACCCATAAAATCCCCCAAAAATCCAGCTGTGGCCATTCAAAGCTGTGTCTTGACACTCAGTGATACATGCTACATGGAGTTTTTGGATTGAAACAAGATAAGTACGCGATAATGCCCAAAATTCAAGATGCCTACAGTTCGATTATTTACAAGGTGGTGAAGGCTCCTGGTCCAGATGGTGTGGTCTACTCGATTGCCCCAGCAGATAGGCTCCATCAGGTGAAGCAAGTACACCGAACTGCCCTGAAACCTGCCCTTCCTGCTGCAGATGTGGACCAAGAAGTTTGGCCGTACCTAGAACCTGTCAATGACCACTGTGATCTTGATGATGAGAAGGAGGAGGAGGAGGAGGAGGAGGAGGAGGAGGAGGAGGAGGAGGAGGAGGAGGAGGAGGAGGAGGAGGAGGAGGAGGAGGAAGAGTTGGGGGCTGGAGCTCTGTTGTTGGTCAGGGAAGCGGCCAGTGTATCAGCCACACCCACAGAGCCCGTCACTCAGGACTGTTCCATCATACAGACTCCCCCTGTTGCTCGAGCCACATCTGAGAGCGTTGGTGCTGCCCCAAGAAAATCCACTCGCAAGACGGCTGGCAAGCACTCCAAACCTCATCACCTCCCTGTATCAGTCCGTTGTGAGGGAAATGGGGCTTCTGCCTCTCGGATTCAGGGCACTAGCAGCTAAGGTAGTGACATCTTTCGTCCATGGTCGTAAGTAGTTTGCGAATCGGTGGGACATGTAACAAGGTGGAAAGTTGGGGTGCCCAATTTTCCTACAATCCCAAACGCATCATGCTCAATTGACTGCCACTCCTCCATCAGGCACTATAAATTGGCTCATGCTCAGCACCTGTGCATGAGCCAGGTTATTTGCCTTTTGCCCTTGGAGACACAAGACCTGCTGAGAATCAGCTTTTGAGCAGAGCTGGCTGCATGAGGTACTCTGAGGGCCCAAATACACCAGATGCATGATCGTTCCGGTTCTGGATTCGATAAAAAATAGCTCCAGAGCCAATCTGTTCCCATTATATCCTATTGTTCAACGTATACGGGCCGTGACAGTGCTCCGGATTGACTGCGGACCATCTCCGGCGTGCCGCAGACCGCCGGATGGTTTAGACTATTTTCTATTTTTTCATGACACGCATCCGACAAAATGGGCAGAGCCGGGCCGGGAGTCAACAGCCCAGTTGCTTATTCACGGTTCAAACACCAGCGAACATGGACGAAGAACGTTTCATCATGGAGGTGAAAAGTCACAAAGTGATTTACGATCCAGTAGATCGTTATTATAAGGACATCATTAATAAGGAAGCTGCAAAGTGTCCTATTATGTGTGTTTTTCTGGCAATGATATTAAACACACAACGTGCTGACAACATTGAGCGAAAAAAAATGCTGCGTATCTGAAAGTGGTTCCACTGCAGAAATTCTCGTGCCCGGCGCACAATGTCTGTTTATATGCAGAGTCGAGGGGGAAAAGTAAGGAAGAGAATAAAGAGGCACCCACAAGTTTCGACCTGGTCGTCTATTCGTCGTTTCTCTTTTTTCTTTCCTACATTTCACTTGACCTTTCATAGAAAAACTTGCTATCCATTTTATAAATATTACAGATTATTTAACAGTTGTTTATAACAGCTCTATGAGATGTTATGTGCCATAAATTTTAAATGTGCACACAGGTATAAGACCACCGACACAACCAAGGGCATAATAGGCCCCCGCCCCCTCGTCCCAACACACGGAGCCCTGATCTCAACATGATGCAGTCAATCTGGAATTAAGAGACGGACACAACGAAAATATCAATTTGCAAAGAAAAAAATGTGCTCTCTCTGCTTCTCTGATGCGTACAGATTCCATGTGTTTTTCGTTGTTTTAAATGGCACATTATAGCGCGCGATCACGTGAGAGCTCACGAGGGAACGGAGTTGGCGGACCGCAGCCGTGCGCAGCCGGTATGATTTGCCTGTTTTTGATGTACTGCGTGGCACGCAGTCAACACTGAGCCGGAACCGGAACGATGATGCATCTGGTGTATTTGGGCCCTTACATTTTTGTACCCGATTGTGTTGAATGTTTTAACCTGATGTTGTCTTTGTTAGCAGTGACCATGTGGACTGAGGGCTGAGTCGGCCACTGCTGTTTAATTAAGTTCCCTTTTTCCCTTTTAAGCAGGCCACTGTTTAATTAAGTTCCCTTGTTCCCTTTTAACCCAGTTTTCTTGTTTGGTAGTATAGTATTTTCACTTGAGTTGTTTGCAGTGAATTTGGTTTTTCCAAATATTTAAGTTTTGAATAAAGCGTGTGTTTTAATGCCGTGTATATATATATATATATATATATATATATATATATATATATATATACAGTGCTTGCAAAAGTATTCGGCCCCCTTGAATCTTGCAACTTTTCGCCACATTTCAGGCTTCAAACATAAAGATATGAGATTTAATTTTTTTGTCAAGAATCAACAACAAGTGGGACACAATCGTGAAGTGGAACAACATTTATTGGATAATTTAAACTTTTTTAACAAATAAAAAACTGAAAAGTGGGGCGTGCAATATTATTTGGCCCCTTTACTTTCAGTGCAGCAAACTCACTCCAGACGTTCAGTGAGGATCTCTGAATGATCCAATGTTGTCCTAAATGACCGATGATGATAAATAGAATCCAAATGTGTGTAATCAAGTCTCCGTATAAATGCGCCTGCTCTGTGATAGTCTCAGGGTTCTGTTTAAAGTGCAGAGAGCATTATGAAAACCAAGGAACACACCAGGCAGGTCCGAGATACTGTTGTGGAGAAGTTTAAAGCCGGATTTGGATACAAAAAGATTTCCCAAGCTTTAAACATCTCAAGGAGCACTTTGCAAGCCATCATATTGAAATGGAAGGAGCATCAGACCACTGCAAATCTACCAAAACCCGGCCGTCCTTCCAAACTTTCTTCTCAAACAAGGAGAAAACTGATCAGAGATGCAGCCAAGAGGCCCATGATCACTCTGGATGAACTGCAGAGATCTACAGCTGAGGTGGGAGAGTCTGTCCATAGGACAACAATCAGTCGCACACTGCACAAATCTGGCCTTTATGGAAGAGTGGCAAGAAGAAAGCCATTTCTCAAAGATATCCATAAAAAGTCTCGTTTAAAGTTTGCCACAAGCCACCTGGGAGACACACCAAACATGTGGAAGCAGGTACTCTGGTCAGATGAATCCAAAATTGAACTTTTTGGCCACAATGCAAAACGATATGTTTGGCGTAAAAGCAACACAGCTCATCACCCTGAACACACCATCCCCACTGTCAAAAATGGTGGTGGCAGCATAATGGTTTGGGCCTGCTTTTCTTCAGCAGGGACAGGGAAGATGGTTAAAATTGACGGGAAGATGGATGCAGCCAAATACAGGAACATTCTGGAAGAAAACCTGTTGGTATCTGCACTAGTGTTGTATCGGTCGCGAACGATTCGTTCTTTTTGAACGAATTGTTTGGGTGAACGAGACCGAACTAATCACCATCTGCACTGATTCGTTCTATGAACTTGGTGCTTGTTCACTGCGTGGGAGGGCGTTGAGCAAGCGGCAGCGTCTTCTGACATCGCACACGACCAATCAGACGCCAGCCTCATCGCGGGCAGGGGAGGGACCGGAAACAGAATCAGGGCGTATGTCACTCACTTCCACGTGTGGCCAATAAGCAGCCAGCGTGCAGGCAAGGGGGCAAGACTGAGTTTTGTCACTTCCCGTTCAGTGACTCGGTCCTCCGGTTCCTGACCTAGCTTGCTGCTAATGTGACTTTCCAGTAATGACTATGCGGTGAACGAATCAAAAAATGAAAGGAAAGGACTTTGTCACATATTTGTTTACGTGGAGCCTATCAAATGCAGCTCAAAAAGACAAAAACACCACACAAATCTAGCGAGCATGGTTTAGTGTACTACTTTTCTCATGGTCCCACAGTAGTAGGGCTTGTTTTGGCCAATATCCACCGGTGAATGGGAACCTTTTGAAACCCCGAAAAGGCTCACACGGCTCTCCCTGGTGCAGCAAAATTTTTCTGCATCCATTTGGCTGGCGTGATGCGAAAAATAAATGATTTAATCCACAAAATCAGCTGAATCATTAGTCCTTCTCATACAACAGTACGGCTGGACAGTGAAGAGGACGCCTTCCACCGTACATGGCACAGCGCCTTCTTTCTCAACTCGAGATTGGAGACAGAAGTCGCTCATTTTCATGGCGCGGGATTCAAAAAATTAAATAAATATAGTGATCGCTTCCACACACATCCAAGCGGCCCATTTCATTAAGGAGCATAAAATACCGTGGAAAATATGAAAAAAAAAAACATGCTTTTTGCTATCATAGACACTTTAAGGTAGGCATCTTTTATATTTGTAATGTGAAATCTAAAATTGTGCATATAATTCATTGTTTTAAGTTGTGTTTTAAAGTGAAAAAGACAAAATATAAGTGTCGGCTGTTCTGACTTTGAAGGTTAAAACAGGCCGCTTTGTACTATGTAAGAGACCTGCACTGAGAATCACACCTGTTCCCCATTTCCTGCTGGGGTGCGTGGGGTAATGTGTGCAATATGTTTACATAGCATGATGCTGCTTTACAGCTGTTATTACTGTCACAGTTATTTTCAAGTTTTGATATTTTCTACAATATGCATTTATTTTTTAATTAATTGATAAAGAAGAATGGTGATATCAATGTATGTCCATGTTGTTTTGTTTGGAGTATAATTACAGCTCTGTTGGATATGATAATTCGGATGTGCGTCATTAATCTTGGTGTGGCACACCGATTGACAAGAACATTTGAAAGTGGCACTCCACACCAAAAAGGTTGCTGACCACTGGCCTAGACCCTTGGTTCAGAATTTGATTACAACAAACATTTAGAATATTTCTTGAATTATAAATAGTATAAATTTCGGGATCAGATATATTGTATATGTACAGTACTAGTATATGGGAGTTGCCAGTACCCACCAAATTTAGATGAATGTAATTTTTTATATAAAATTTTTTAAGGATAAGTTCTAGATAAATTTTGTTATTGTTTTAATTTTTGATTTCTTAGAAAACTACAAATGAATTATATTGCATTGAACTTGACAAATACCTAACCTCAGCACTGCCGGGACTCAGACAAAGGACTGACTCAAAAACTGTTTGAGCGTCTGACTCCAAACCGATTACGCACAGGTTTAGTTTAGCAGCTAACTTAAAAGGATGTTGCCTCTCGCGGTAAAGACATGGCGCCTGGTTGTATGTTTTGGGCGCCCTCTGGTGTTCGAAAAAAACATGTGCTGTTTAGAGTCCCAAGTGAAGAGATTCACAGGGCACCACAATTTCAAACTAGTGTGCGTAACTGGCAGCGGTCTTGCGACAGAGGACGACTTACTCCAATAAAATATTTACACACCAAGGGTGTAGGTTTGAATAGGGACGGTAGGGACATAACACTACCTACTAACTTTTCAGAATGTTCAAATTGCCCCCAACAACTTTTAAGCAACCTTATTTGCATTATATAATGAGTTCATTCGTATCGGTAATTTAGATTTTCTTTCAATAAAAGTTGTAAAGATAGAATAGACCCTACCATTGTTATAGGAATTATTTTCATTATGTACAGACTTACATTTACCACCTTTCACCATTTTTTCCCCTCAAACACGTTTGATTGGCTCATGACATGACCCCCCCCCCCCGCCCCCCCCCCCCGCCACACAGACATACACTCGCACAGCCCCAACAGATTAATGTTGACAGCATGTCGCCTCCTCCGGCCCCCTCGAAGAGGAGGTATATTTGAAGTTTTCTTTTTAGCATACAACAGCCACTGTAAGTAATGAAAAAAGACATGAATGTTTTGGAGTTGGGGCAGGTGTCGGCAACCCAAAATGTTGAAAGAGCCATAATGGACCAAAAAAAAAAAAAAAATGTCTGGAGCCGCAAAAAATTAAAAGCCTTAAATAAGCCTAATAATGAAGGCAACACACGCTTGTACAGTGGGACAAATAAGTATTTAGTCAACCACTAATTGTGCAAGTTCTCCCACTTGAAAATATTAGAGAGGCCTGGAATTGCCAACATGGTTAAACCTCAACCATGAGAGACAGAATGTGGAAAAAAAAAAAACAGAAAATAACATTGTTTGATTTTAAAGAATTTATTTGCAAGTCATGGTGGAAAATATGTGTTTGGTCTATACCAAAAGTTCATTTCAATACAGTACTTTGTTATGTACCCTTTGTTGGCTATAACGGAGGCCAAACATTTTCTGTAACTCCTCACAAGCTTTACACACACTGTTGCTGGTATTTTGGCCCATTCCTCCATGCAGTTCTCCTCTAGAGCAGTGATGTTTTGGGGCTGTCATTGGGCAACACGGACTTTCAACTCCGTCCTCACCCCGTGGCATCAAAATGATAACAAGAACGGGGAGCAAAAATCCCAGAACCACACGGGGAGACCTAGTAAATGACCTACAGAGAGATGGGACTACAGTAACAAAGGCTACTATCAGTAACACAATGAGCCCCCAGGGACTCAAATCCTGCACTGCCAGACGTGTTCCCCTGCTGAAGAAAAGTACACGTCCAGGCCCGTCTACGGTTCGCTAGAGAGGATTTGGATGATTCAGAAGAGGACTGGGAGAATGTGTTATGGTCAGATGAAACCAAAATAGAACTTTTTGGTAGAAACACAGGTTTTTGTGTTTGATAGAGAAAGAATACTGAATTGCATCCAAAGAACACCATACCCACTGTGAAGCATGGGGGTGGAAACATCATGCTTTGGGGCTGTTTTTCTGCAAAGGGACCAGGACGACTGATCTGTGCAAAGGAAAGAATGAATGGGGCCATGTATCGAGAGATTTTGAGTGCAAATCTCCTTCCATCAGCAAGGGCATTGAAGATGAAACGTGGCTGGGTCTTTCATGACAATGATCCCAAACACACAGCCAGGGCAACAAAGGAGTAGCTTCGTGAGAACCATTTCAAGGTCCTGGAGTGGCCTAGATCTCTCCAGATCTCAACCCCATAGAAAATCTGCAGAGGGAGTTGAAAGTCCAATTAGTGGTTGACTAAATACTTATTTGCCCCACTGTATCTGTATTAGCTATATTAGCCTACTATCAGAAAGACAAAGTCGGCTAAAAATACCTAATGAGCCTTCATGTTTTAATGTTTATTTTCCTTGCAGTGCATCCAACGCACCACATGACTATGCTGTATGATGCCATTTAAAGTTTCACTTCATTACAATGTTATTAATTAATGAACTGTTTCATTGCTTTTATGAAATAATGGAAATGTAATAAAGAAATCCGATTTTTGTCGTCTTTTTTTATTTTGAGGTTACGAAAAACAACAAAAAGGAACGTGCTTAACATGCCCGTTAGCTTTGACTTTCTGTATTATCTCGGTTTTGAAGTCTGCAAATAGTTGTTCATATATGTTGAAGGAATTTAGTCCTCCCAGCCCAAACTGCACGGGGAGGCCGGCAACAGAACGGATATGTGCTCCGTCGCTGACGCCCCCGCAGAGCCAGGCTAAGGAGGACGCTAAACTCCGCGCGTTCCTGTGTTAACCCTTTGCACACTGACTCCATGTTTCAAAAGCTTGAAGAACACTCGCCGAAAACAGGTTGACAATTTATTCGTCGACAATGGTAAAAAACAAGGCAAAAACAGACGATGGAGGGACAATTCTGGATCCAAAACAAGGCTACATGTTTCCGAGCAGGAAAAATCTGTCTTATCTCAGTGTCCAGTCTTTTTGAAGTCTTTGCTGACGCGGGTCTTGTCGAAGGCGTTTCTGGGCGTTGCTTTTTGATCTTCCCCTTGTTGGCCGGTTTGAGGCGGCTTAGGTTCGTGCGCGGATTGGGACGCCCGCTATCAACTTTGCTGTCCGGGCTGGTTGTGCTTGTTTTAGGACAAAGCGCTTTGTCCTTGGAGTTTGCTGGAGAGCAGATTACCCGAGTATGTGCGTCACTCTTGTGATAAGACGGCATTGTGTATCTCTATTTCTTCTCATAAGAATGTTTGTGTAAATTGTGTCAAAAAAATATTTTTCTCAACCATATTTTTCCATTTTCAAACATTTTTTAAAATGCTCCAGGGAGCCACTAAGGCAGCGCTAAAGAGCCGCACGCGGCTCTCAAAACACGGGTTGCTGACCCCCGAGTTGGGGGAACCATCACTAATTTTGCTACTGAAAGTCCGACGTGTATCAGAGTTAGCGTAACATTAAACTGTGTTAAGTTGCTAACCCGCAAAACAACTGCGGTCAGGCCAGCCTCCACGAGGAACAATGAAGTCAAGCTAGCTGTTTGGTTCATTTGGTACATTGTTTGCATTATGTGCATTACGGTAATGCAATGCAGTGGCTTCAGAGTTCCTGTCCCTTTATTTAAAAAATGGGGAGCTATCCAAGAATGGATCGACTTCAAGGGAACCATGACATGAAAATGACATGACATTTTTAAAAAATGTGTGAAACGAAATCACACATCGGAATTTCATTATTGTACTTTGGTTCGAGTCTCGTATGCCTCAAGTCCTCTGATATGTCAGATTATTTATTCCAATAATGTTTTCCCAAATCACTTTTATATTACAATACTCTAGTTTGACTCTATGGGTGCTCCAGTGTCCCCCAGAAATGGACCTGTTTTTGCATAGCTTCCCTTTTTTTAGTCAAGGGACTTGCACTTCAAAATGTTTCTTTAGTAGTTTTTTAAAACAAACAAAGGTTTGAATCACACGTTGGATCACCTGAACCAAAACACATGAAAGTTAGTTTGAGTCAATGTAGATTTATTTTACATTGATTATTTAGCCTACCGTAATTTCCTGAATATAAGGCGCACCCGTGTATAATGCGCACCCCAAATTTACTTGTAAAATCTAGGGGAAATTATTGTACCCGTTTAAAACGCGCACTCTAATTTTAGCACCAATAAATAGAAGAATACAAGAAAACAGCTTGTGTACAAATACAGAAATGTCATTTTACTGACTGGTGAAACACAGCACAAGCAAAGCACATTGGTTGTTCAAAACATTACCATAAACTGACAATATTTACGGTAATAATATGATTTGACAACTTCCCAACTTACCAGAATCTAGGAGAAAATAAAACAGATGTGACTTTTCTTTTAAAGGCTGCTGTATAACTTGCTCGTTTCATCATGATGAATAAATGTTTCTTCCATGGATTGATACAGTAAAATGAAAGTGAAAACGTAAGTCGGAAATCTGAGAGAGCTCATCGCTTTCGTCACGACAGTGACAATAGGAACTATTGTTTTTTGGGTTTGAGTTTCCCGAGGGACAGATATAGTTGACGGACACAGGACGTCTGTGTTGTTACGTTTGTTATGGTCCGAGTTGCGGACCTGCAATAAACGTTGACTCAAATGAGTTCAAGAAACTAAATTCTGTGCTTTATGAAGAGTGAAAAAAGCAGAATTTAACACAGACAAAATCATTCGGCCGATCAGAGTATTATTATATTATTCGGTAAGTATTACCGAAACAAAATGGTGACGTCACGTACCGTAATGGTCGGCAATGGATCGCCGCATACGTTTCTTCAACACAACGTGGCCGTCTCAATAAAAAAAATTAAAAATCGGTCTATAAATATATATATACATACATATATAATTTTTTTTTTTTTTTGCCCAGGTTCTCAGAGGAGGACCTGGAGATTAGTGTTGTATCGGTCGCGAACGATTCGTTCTTTTTGAACGAATTGTTTGGGTGAACGAGACCGAACTAATCACCATCTGCACTGATTCGTTCTATGAAGTTGGTGGCGCTTGTTCGCTGCGTGGGAGGGCGTTGTGCAAGCGGCAGCGTCTTCTGACATCGCACACGACCAATCAGACGCCAGCCTCATCGCGGGCAGGGGAGGGAGCGGAAACAGAATCAAGGCGTCTGTCACTCATTTCCACGTGTGGCCAATAAGCAGCCAGCGTGCAGGCAGGGGGGAAAGACTGAGTTTTGTCACTTCCCGTTCAGTGATTCGGTCCTCCGGTTCCTGACCTAGCTTGCTGCTAACTTGACTTTCCAGTAATGACTATGCGGTGAACGAGTCATAAAATGAAAGGAAATGACTTTGTCACATATTTGTTAACGTGGAGCCTATCAAATGCTGCTCAAACAGACAAAAACACCACACAAATCAAGCGAGCATGGTTTAGTGTTCTACTTTGCTCAACAGACTCGGGACTGTACCTATGACATACTATCAAATTTACAGTAATTTAAAACACGCGTAGCTACGAGGCAAGCAAAAGCTGAGCTGCGGTCGCGTGACGGCAGTGAAGCGGGCACAGAACTGTCACTATATGGAGGCTTCATGGCAGCGATATTTACCTCATATGTGCACAGAAAAAAAAAGAATATTTAGTATGATCACCATAATACTGATTTGCAATGAAACTGTATATACATGTCAATTTTTTTCCGAGTCTTTTATTTTTTTTTCGTGTCAGAGGGTGTCGGTTGGTTTGACAAATTATGTCAATCCGTCCATCATGTGCTACTCAAGCGCCCAAAAACAAAACGTGCGGACACGGGAGATGTCGCAATATGTCTACATTTTTCTTAACAGTCTAATTAGAGTAGAAAGGCGACATCATAAAGAGCAACAATTATTTCTCGTCAGCATTTGACGATCTGAGATGCGGGGACGACAGGGGAGCTGACCGGATTATTTTATTTATTAATACCAGTGCAAAAATTCAATATGATCATCTTAATAATAAAAAACAAAAATACAACAGAGCGAGAGGTAAATATGATGTGTTGGTCGTTCCATATTTAGAAATTAAACTTTCGATTTATTTTTATTTTCGTGACAGCAAGCATGCCGTGTTGGCTGGTAGCAGCAGCATTGTATATGTGAGCAAGATCATGCTAAAGAAAGTCCGTGCGCCCCCGACCCCAAACCCCCACTTCCCCCTCAAAAGGAAAATGTTTAACCGTGTCCTAAATCGAAATGCAAGCACGAGCCATGACTTTGAGCCCATAGAACTAGGACAGACGACGCGGAAGTTCTCCCTCGCTTTTGCAGCAGCAGGAGGGAGACGAGGCTGTCTGTGAAAGCAGAATGATATCGCCCGTCACTCATTTCTGAAACTACGATGAGTGGTCAATGTGGAAGAGAGGGAAGGACCAAGCAATGTCACTTCCCGTTCAGTTATACTGCGAAGCGGTCTTTGGTGATTCGTTCGGCAACGTCACTTCCCGTTCACTAACCGAACGATTCATTTGGGCGGGGAGGGAGATGAGGGGGGCGAACGATTCGTTGAACGATTCGTTTGAACGAATCTTTTTACTGAACGAACCGGAATGGATTCGTTTACTCAAGTGAACGACAGATCCCGTCACTGCTGGAGATGTGACTTGGTCCTCACTGAGCTTGAGAGCCGACCCGCCTGATGCGATAAATTTATGACAAGCTTTACTTAGAGCCAATTAACTTTAATTAATTATATTAACAATTAATGCTTGATTAACATCAACTGGCACAACAAAATTGCCATTATTTTGAAGTGAAATATAAAGAAATAAAAAGCACCAATTCAAAATAAAGGGCATTATGCGGCTCCCACATTAACTCCATGCCTTTTTAAAAGTGGGATGTCCTCCTCATAAGACCTTATTGAACGTGCATGTTTAGCTTTGTAAAATACGAGCAAAAACACGTTTGTCAGTGCATGTCGCTGTTCATTACCTTTATTCCGCCCTATTCCGCTGCCACTTGTCCATAGGGCGAGTGGGGTCCTGTTTGACATCGATAGTTTGCTTAATTGCCACATGCTCTCTGTTTTTGTCGTGCTTTTCAAAGTTTGGATGGCTGAAATTCTTTGACCCTACATAAAATGCGCTGCTCTTATCGGCGACATTGGGATTCTCACGGCACATTTTGTACCGCATTTCCGTGCAAGCATCATTTGCTTCTAGCCATGGTACCTCCTGTAGCCAATTTTCAGCAAAAGTCCTTTTTTTCGGTAGCTCCGGTGACGTCTCTGTCGTCTGTCTGTCTTTTGACGAAGGTGGGGGAGCACGGAAGTAATTACTCAGTGTGGCCTGCCTCTTCGACATTTTGAGAAGTTATTTTCTCGTGTCCGCCGCAAATACAGTGGTCAGCCATCGGTACGCAAAAGCGTATGGAAGCCGTTGAGGGCCAGTGCGTTTGTCTACATCCAGTACGCATGCGCGCATGAGGACCACTTATGTGCACCCCGGCATATACATATATATATATATATATATATATATATATATATATATATATATATACATATACATATACATATATATATTAGGGCTGTCAAACGATTAAAATTTTTAATCGAGTTAATTACAGCTTGAAAATTAATTAATCGTAATTAATCGCAATTAATCGCAATTCAAACCATCTCTAAAATAGGCCATATTCTTATGTAAATTATTGTTGGAATGGAATGGATAAGACAAACGACGGATATATACATACAACATACTGTACATCAGTACTGTATTTGTTTATTGTAACAATAAATCCACAAATGGCATTATTAATATTCTTTCTGTTAAAGTGATCCACGGATAGAAAGACTTGTAGTTCTTAAACGATAAATGTTATAGTTACAAGTTATAGTAATTTTATATTAAAACTAGGGCTGTCAAACGATTAAAATTTTTAATCGAGTTAATTACAGCTTAAAAATTAATTAATCGTAATTAATCGCAATTAATCGCAATTCAAACCATCTCTAAAATATGCCATATTTTTATGTAAATTATTGTTGGAATGGAAAGATAAGACACACGACGGATATATACATACAACATAATGTACATAAGTACTGTATTTGTTTATTGTAACAATAAATCCACAAATGGCATTAACATTCTTTCTGTTGAAGTGATCCACGAATAGAAAGACTTGTAGTTCTTAAACGATAAATGTTGTAGTTACAAGTTATAGTAATTTTATATTAAAACTAGGGCTGTCAAACGATTAAAATTTTTAATCGAGTTAATTACAGCTTAAAAATTAATTAATCGTACTTAATCGCAATTAATCGCAATTCAAACCATCTCTAAAATATGCCATATTTTTATGTAAATTATTGTTGGAATGGAAAGATAAGACACACGACGGATATATACATACAACATAATGTACATAAGTACTGTATTTGTTTATTGTAACAATAAATCCACAAATGGTATTAACATTCTTTCTGTTAAAGTGATCCACGAATAGAAAGACTTGTAGTTCTTAAACAATAAATGTTGTAGTTACAAGTTATAGTAATTTTATTTTAAAACCCCTCTTCATGTTTTCGTTTTAATAAAATTTGTAAAATTTTCAATCAAAAGTAGAGTTAATATAATAATAAGAAGAATAAAAATAACAATAATAAAAATAGTGACCAAAGTTTTACGTGTATTTTGCATAGCTATTTTGATATGGAATGCCAGTTCATTTTGCATTGCTGTTTAAGAATAGGGCCTCATTACTATAGACTGAAGTGCTTTTCTTTTTGTGAATTTTTTTTTTTTTTTTTTTTTTTTTGGGAGAGATAGGAATATTATTTTTGTTGCGCTTTCACTAAACGGTACTTACATTGGGGAGAGCAAGTATTTGATACACTGCCATACTTGTTCTCCCCACTGTATGTTTGTTGTGAAGGAGTTGCCAATAAACGGCGCGGTCCAAAGAACGCCTGTGTCCACTCGCCTTTACTGTATTAAATATATCTGTACATATCCTACCCAAAATACAACAAGAGACACATAAATGCCACTAAAAGAAAGAAAACTTACCGAAATATGTGTGGATCACAAATAGCAATTTGCGTTGCATTGTGAATACAGCATAAACGTCTCACAACTACTAATTCTCCCACGTTTTGAAGAAATAACATGAGTATGGAACGGCGCTGCCCCCAAGCGGCTGGTGGCATTCTCTTCACTCTTAATGCCCATAAACGGCCTCATTGTATAAACTGTTTGAGGCAATATGCGAGATGGTCATTCACCCAAGCGCCAGCAGAGGGAGGCAAAACTCCATAACAACAAGTGAGCTTTTCACTGAACAGTCATTTAAATCTGTCTGAGCGGGACATCTGCGTTAATTGCGTCAAATATTTTAACGTGATTAATTAAAAAAATTAATTAACGCCCGTTAACGCGATAATTTTGACAGCCCTAATTAAAACCCATCTTCATGTTTTCGTTTTAATAAAATTTGTAAAATTTTCAATCAAAAGTAGAGTTAATATAATAATAAGAAGAATAAAAATAACAATAATAAAAATAGAGTGAAAAGTTTTACGTGTATTTTGCATAGCTAAATTGATATGAAATGCCAGTTTATTTAGCATTGTTGTTTAACTGTGTGCCAGAAAAGGGCCTCATTACTATAGACTGAAGTGCTTTTCTTTTTGAGAACATTTTTTTTTTTTTTTTGAGAGATAGGAGTATTATATTTGTTGTGCTTTCACTAAACGATACTTATGTTTGTTGTGAAGGAGAGGCATATGCCAATAAACGGCGCGCCTGTGTCCACTCCCTTTACTGTATAACATATACAGTGGGGAGAACAAGTATTTGATACACTGCCAAAACCCATTGGCAGTGTATCAAATACTTGTTCTCCCCACTGTATCTGTACATATCTTACCCAAAATAAAACAAGAGACACATAATTGCCACTAAAAGAAAGAAAACTTACCGAAATATGTGTGGAGCACAAATAGCAATTTGCATTGCATTGTGAATACAGCATAAACGTCTCACAACTACTAATTCTCCCACGTTTAGAAGACATAACATGAGTATGGAACGGCGCTGCCCCCAAGCGGCCGGTGGCATTCTCTTCACTCTTAATGTCCATAAACTGCCTCATTTTAATGTTTGAGGCAATATGCCACCGGGTGCGTTAATTTCGTCAAATATTTTAACGTGATTAATTTAAAAAATTAATTAACGCCCGTTAACGCGATCATTTTGACAGCCCTAACATATATATATATATATATATATATATATATATATATATATATATATATATATATATAATTGGCTCTTAGTAAAGCTTGTCATAAATTTATCGCATCAGGCGGGTCGGCTCTCAAGCTCAATGAGGACCAAGTCACATCTCCAGGTCCTCCTCTGAGAACCTGGGCAAAAAAAATTAATCAACGCGCGTTAATGCGATAATTTTGACAGCCCTAATATTAGGGCTGTCAAAATTATCGCGTAATTACTTTTTTAAATTAATCACGTTAAAATATTTGACGCAATTAACGCACATGTCCCGCTCAGAAAGTATTCTGCCTTTTGGTAAGTTTACAGCAAGGTTTTTTGTGGTGTCTAACAGCGAACACTTGTGGTCGCTTTGCGACATGGTTTATTGCTTTCTTGCCAGTTCAGTATGGCTGCACGACGTCTCGGGCTGACGCCGACATTGTAATGTTGTGCTTATATGATCCTTGGACAAGATTTGTCCGTAAGCATGGTTGTTGTAAAGAATGTACATATTATGTTAGTAAGCGAAATGTTATATTTTTTGTATGAGACACTTTTTGTTTATGTTTAGTGAACCTGTATAGCGTGCTAAGCTAACGTTGTTGCTAATGCAATGCTTGTGTACTTTTTTTTGTAGTTTCACTACGGTCTAAAGAGGACAGGGGTTTGAGGCCATTTTATTGATAAATCAGATGAAAAAGGAAGAAGTCTAATTATTAAGGCGTCGTTCACTAGCTGTCTAGCTTTGGAAAAAGTAGACGCTTCGGAGTGAGGACAGCATAGACAGATTCAAACGACAGTAGAGTGAAATGCCCACTACAGTCCTTATGTACCGTATGTTGAATGTATATATCCATCTTGTGTCTTATCTTTCCATTCCAACAAATTATTTTACAGAATATATATAATTTACAAAAAAATACGGCATATTTTATAGATGGTTTGAATTGCGATTAATTGCGATTAATTACGATTAATTAATTTTTAAGCTGTAATTAACTCGATTAAAAATTTTAATCGTTTGACAGCCCTAGTTTTAATATAAAATTTCTATAACTTGTAACTACAACATTTATCGTTTAAGAACTACAAGTCTTTCTATTCGTGGATCACTTTAACAGAAAGAATGTTAATGACATTTGTGGCTTTATTGTTACAATAAACAAATACAGTACGTATGTACATTATGTTGTATGTATATATCCGTCGTGTGTCTTATCTTTCCATTCCAACAATAATTTACATAAAAATATGGCATATTTTAGAGATGGTTTGAATTGCGATTAATTGCGATTAATTACGATTAATTAATTTTTATGCTGTAATTACCTCGATTAAAAATTTTAATCGTTTGACAGCCCTAGTTTTAATATAAAATTACTATAACTTGTAACTATAACATTTATCGTTTAAGAACTACAAGTCTTTCTATCCGTGGATCACTTTAACAGAAAGAATATTAATAATGCCATTTGTGGATTTATTGTTACAATAAACAAATACAGTACTGATGTACAGTATGTTGTATGTATATATCCGTCGTTTGTCTTATCCATTCCATTCCAACAATAATTTACATAAGAATATGGCCTATTTTAGAGATGGTTTGAATTGCGATTAATTGCGATTAATTACGATTAATTAATTTTCAAGCTGTAATTAACTCGATTAAAAATTTTAATCGTTTGACAGCCCTAATATATATATATATATATATATATATATATATATATATATATATATATATGTATATGCAGGGGTGCACATAAGTGGTCCTCATGCGCGCATGCGTACTGGATGTAGACAAACGCGCTGGCCCTCAACGGCTTCCATACGCTTTTGCGTACCGATGGCTGACCACTGTATTTGCGGCGGACACGAGAAAATAACTTCTCAAAATGTTGAAGAGGCAGGCCACACTGAGTAATTACTTCCGTGTTCCCCCACCTCCGTCAAAAGACAGACAGACGACAGAGACGTCACCGGAGCTACCGAAAAAAAGGACTTTTGCTGAAAATTGGCTACAGGAGGTACCATGGCTAGAAGCAAATGATGCTTGCACGGAAATGCGGTACAAAATGTGCCGTGAGAATCCCAATGTCGCCGATAAGAGCAGCACATTTTATGTAGGGTCAAAGAATTTCAGCCATCCAAACTTTGAAAAGCACGACAAAAACAGAGAGCATGTGGCAATTAAGCAAACTATCGATGTCAAACAGGACCCCACTCGCCCTATGGACAAGTGGCAGCGGAATAGGGCGGAATAAAGGTAATGAACAGCGACATGCACTGACAAACGTGTTTTTGCTCGTATTTTACAAAGCTAAACATGCACATTCAATAAGGTCTTATGAGGAGGACATCCCACTTTTAAAAAGGCTTGGAGTTAATGTGGGAGCCGCATAATGCCCTTTATTTTGAATTGGTGCTTTTTATTTCTTTATATTTCACTTCAAAATAATGGCAATTTTGTTGTGCCAGTTGATGTTAATCAAGCATTAATTGTTAATATAATTAATTAAAGTTAATTGGCTCTAAGTAAAGCTTGTCATAAATTTATGGCATCAGGCGGGTCGGCTCTCAAGCTCAGTGAGGACCAAGTCACATCTCCAGCAGTGACGGGATCTGTCGTTCACTTGAGTAAACGAATCCATTCCGGTTCGTTCAGTAAAAAGATTCGTTCAAACGAATCGTTCAACGAATCGTTCGCCCCCCTCATCTCCCTCCCCGCCCAAATGAATCGTCCTTATGTACCGTATGTTGAATGTATATATCCATCTTGTGTCTTATCTTTCCATTCCAACAAATTATTTTACAGAATATATATAATTTACAAAAAAATACGGCATATTTTATAGATGGTTTGAATTGCGATTAATTGCGATTAATTACGATTAATTAATATTTAAGCTGTAATTAACTCGATTAAAAATTTTAATCGTTTGACAGCCCTAATATATACATATATACATGTATATATATATATATATATATATATATATATATATATATATATATATATATATATATATATACATATATATGTATATATATATATATATTTCTGTCTCCATCCATGTACCCGTTTATAATGCGCACCATGATTTTGATTTTGGGGGGAAAAAGTGCACGTTATATTCGGGAAATTACGGTATAAATTAATTAGGTTCATATTCGTGAGAAATGTAGCTCTGACTCCCGCTCAATAATCTGTTGTGTGTTATTAAGAGTGTACATACATGTTATGCTGTTATATCGCCCCTACCGTGTTCAGACCAAACCTATGCCCTTGTTTGTGAGCCACTTCATGTGTTAACGTGGGGGCCTGCCTATTCTCATTGGAAATAACAAAAAGGATATGTGTTGAGAGTTCGGGGCAGATCTTCGCAAGGCCACCTGTGTGGGGTTCTCAAGGACGCCTAGCTCAAGTGAAGGAGTTAAATTATCTTGGGGTCTTGTTCTCGAGTGAGGGAACAATGGAGTGTGAGACGGAGAATGGGGCAGCAAGAGCAGTATTGCAGTCGCTTTATCACACTGTTGCAACGAAGAGGGAGCCGAGTCGAGAGGCAAAACTCCCTATCTCCCGTTCGATCTTCGTTCCGACCCTCACCTATGGTCATGAGCGATGGGTCATGACCGAAAGAACAAGATCGTGAGTACAAGCGGCCGAAATGGGTTTTCTTAGGCGTATAGCTATCGTCTCCCTTAGAAACAGGGTGAGAAATAGCGAGAGGTTCGTCGTCAAGTCGCTACTCCTTCACATAGAAAGGAGCAAGTTGAGGTGCTTCAGGCATCTGGTGCAAATGCCACCAGGGCGCCTCCCCAGGGAGGTGTTCCTGACACGTCCAGCTGGAAGAAGACCTTGGGGTAGGCCCAGGACTAGGGGGATTACAGTCATGGACAAAATTATTGGTATCCCTGGAATTTTTCCAGAAAATACAGCATTTCTCACAGAGATTAATGCAATTATGAATGTTTTCAGTATGAATGTGTTTATATTTTGTATTTGCATTGGAAAAACACAACAGAGAAGAAAATAAAAGCCACAGTGTTCACAATTTTACATAGAATGCAAAAAATGGGCTGGACAAAATTGTTGTCACCTTCAGCTCAATATTTGGTTGCGCATCCCTTAGAAGAAATATCAAAGTAATTGCTTCCAATAACCATCAACAAGTTTCGTGCACCTCTCAGATGGAATTTTGAACTACTCTTCTTTTGCGAACTGTTCCAGGTCTCTCAGATTTGAAGGGTGCCTTCTTGAAACAGCAGGTTTGAGATCTCTCCATAGTGTTCAATATGATTTAGATCCGAACTCATCAATTGCTACCACTGCTTTGTCTCCAACCATTTCTTGGTGCTATTTGGGGGATTTTTTTGAGTCATTGTCCTGTTGGATCACCCATGACCTCTGACGCAGACCCAGATTTCTGACACTACATTTTACAAGGCGGCCCAAAACATTTTGGTAGTCTCCATATGTCATGACTCCTTGCACACTGTCAAGGCACCCAGTGCCAGAGGCAGCAAAACTCCCCCAAAACATCATTAGACCTCCACCATGTTTGACTATTGTGTTCTTTTCTTTGTAGGCCTCATTCTTTTCTCTGGCATTGGGTGCCTTGACAGTGTGCAAGGATTCATGAAATATGGAGACTATCAAAATGTTTTGGGCCTGTCATGGGTGTTCCAACAGGACTTTGACCCACAACATACTTCAAATAGCACCAAGAAATAGTTGGAGACCAGTGCCAGAAAAAAGAATGAGAGCTCCAACGAAAAGAACATGGAGCCTATTATCAAACATGGTGGAGGTTCAATAATGTTTTGGGGTTGTTTTGCTGCCTCTGGCACTAGGTGCCTTGACAGTGTGCAAGGAGTCATGAAATATGGAGACTATCAAAATGTTTTGGGTTGGAATGTAGGGTGTAGTGTCAGAAAACTGGGTCTGCGTCAGAGGTCATGGGTGTTCCAACAGGACAATGACCCAAAACATACCTCTAATAGCACCAACAAATATGGAGACAAAACGCTGGATAATTCCGAGGTGGCTATCGATGAGTCAGGATCTAAATCATATTGAACACTATGGAGAGATCTCAAAATTGCTGTTGCAAGAAGACACCCTTCAAATCTGAGAGACCTGGAACAGTTCGGAAAAGAAGAGTGGTTCAAAATTCCATTGAGAGGTGAACAAAACGTGTTGATGGTTATAGGAAGCAATTGCTTTCTGTTATTTCTGCTAAAGGTTGTGCAACCAAATATTGAGTTGAGGGTGCGAACAATTTTGTCCGGACCATTTTTGCGTTCTGTGTAAAATTGTGTACATTTTGGCTTTTCTCATCAGCTTTTTTTTATTTTTCCAATGCTCATCCAAGTAAATAAATACCAATACACTTACAAATAAACATATTCATACTGAAAACATTTCTAATTGCATTAATTTCAATGAGAAATGCTGTATTTTCTGGAAAAATTTGAGAGGTGCCAATAATTTCGTCCAAGACTGTATATATCGACACTGGCTTGGGAGCGCCTCGGGATCCCCCAGTCAGAGCAAGTTAATTTGGCCAGAGAAAGGGAAGTTTGAGGCTCCCTAGTGAAACTTCTGCTTCCGCGACCCAGATTGGATTAATACTGCTTTCTTTTTGTTTCCCTAATTGTGTGTCATCATCTCCTGTTCATTAAGAGAATGACGGAATGAACTAACCTGTAAAAAGAGAAAATTTACTTTTTTTCTTCTTCACTAGCTTGGGTTAGGTGTACATGCGGGAACAATAAAGAAGCAAAAAGTAAGCGACCTCTCATGTAACACGTTACTACCCACCACTGATTGCAAGTTATTAGCGCTCATATAGAACAGGGGTGCCCAAGTACGGGCCTAGAGAGCCTCTATCCAGCTTGTTTTTCATGTCTCCCTCCTTTAACACACCTGAATCAAATGAACAGCTCACCAGCAAGCTCTGCAGGGGCCTGATAACGATCCTGTTCATTTGATTCAGGTGTGTTAAAGGGGGGAGACATGTAGGCTGTGTTGGGACCATGGAAAAACGCTTAGAAAATGGATTTCATTCTCTCAAGTGGATCTACACAAACTGTGCTTTATAACATATATGCGTTGCTAATTAGTACACACAAAAAGGTTCTACTCACGGTCAGTGCTTAATTTGTAAATCATAAGGTGCCGGAACGCGAAGTACATATGACAGCGCAGTGATGACGAGACGGACACAAGTCCCGGAATATGAGCAGAAATGGTGCTGAAACAACATGCAAATGCCCACTTGCCATGCTTTGGAACTTATAAGCCCAATTTCAGATAATAATAATAATGATAATAATACATTGTAGTTCTAGAGCGCTTTTCAAGCCACACAAAGACGCTTCACAAGAGAGATGGAATCATAGTACCAGCAAAACAATCATAAAAAAATTAAAAGCATAATATCCATGGTATGAATGTTATGACAACAATTTAGAATTATTTAGGCTATATTCTGCACAGCACGGGCAATTGTCCACATAACCACAGGTGGGACTTACAGTCAGCAATTACCGGTAGTTTCTCAACAGGACTAAGTTGTAAAACATAAAAAAATGAAAGATTGGCACGCCGGCCTATGTAGCTTACCATATTTAGTTGTCCAAACCATTCCTTGTTGTCATTGTTGCTTTTCTGACTCGTTTGTCTGTCTTTTAGGCATGCTGAAATACCTTTTGATCCTAAAGTTTGTTCTAATTTATGTCAGGGGCTGATTTGTTGGTGCAGCTTTTGAGCTTATTAAGAAATCTGACTCTTTCAAATGAAGTAGCATTTTTATAAACAACATTGTTACCAGCATCTCCAAGGGGCCGCTTCCAAGGAAGCGCAATGTTGACTTTTACTATGGTTCGGAGTTGAAAGCACCGCTAACCAAAAGTGCAGATTGGAAACAACATGCAATTCTTGTGATATGTTCTGTAAATTCATCTATGCATCTTATTATTTTATCCCCGCAACCCGACCCCGGAGCAAGCGGAAGATGATGGATGGATGGCTGGACATTTTTTAAAAACGTTTTTATATTGTAGCGTCACCGGGGCTGTCATCGGCACGGTAATTTATGCGTCAACGCGGGGCTCCTATTGGTGCGCTAGCGCGACGCTCCGATTGGTGGACTGCATAGCCCCCCGCCAGTGACTTGTTGTTTGTTTTGCATTAGGGTGGCGGAAAGAAGAATAAAATGAGGGGGTAAAAAGCGTCAAGGTTCCTGTGTTATTTTTGCTGCCAAGCTTTCACATAGCAAGCGTTACAATTTAAAGTGACTGTTTTCTGTTCAGCCCAAATGCTTGATGAAAAGTTTGGGCAACCATGATTTTAGAGTGATGGTTTCCAGTGTTATGTAATGTGTGCTCCGTTCAGCAATGCGCAGCAATTCGTGGCGTTACTAGAGGGCGCTAGCGTAGCAAGTGACGATGATGAGTTCATCGCCTCACATTCTCCTCCACGTCGTCCGGCATAAAATTATCATTTATGTTTACACTCAAAAGGTGCCGGATCGGACTAAATAAGTCCCGGAACATGTGGAGTCCAAAATCAAGAGGTACCGGAACATGTTCCATCATGATCTGGCACAAATTAACCCCTGCTCACAGTTTCCAGTCATTTTTTAATAATTAGCGTTTTTGTGTTGGTCTTTTTTTTTACTGCGGTGCAGTGATATTGATACGGCCTGGCATAGTCAGTGTGTGAAGCTGTTTTAGGTCACATGCACCAATACGAGATTAGGATTGTTGCCATGGTTTCAAAACACACAACATGGCGGTCGACTGTGTCCAGCTCCGACACGAGCGGATATGAACAAAAAGAGCATTCCAAATTTAGTCAAAAGGCATCGAAACGATGCTATATGCATCTCTCATCTGTCCAAGGGTCAAAAAAAGTGCAGGAATTTAAACGAAAACAGTGGGAAACTTACAGAGCCTGCGTCAGACAATGGCTTCCCATAGCGAAAATTTGTTGCTCATCTGTTGCTTAATCTCGTCTTGTGAGACGAATTTGAGTGTCTCAAATTTATCTCATTCTCTGCTTATTTGTTTCTGAATTTGTGCTCCTAAGGGTACCCTTAGGAGCAAGGAATGAGTCTAAATGAGCAAAGACGTCATTGAGACAAAGGAGATCGATTCGAGCAAACCAGATGAGCAATATTTGAGAAGTAAAAGAAATATACGAGTTCTCAAAATTGTCTCAATCATGTCTTGGTTTCTTTGCAGTGGAATTTAAGAGAATGGAATGAGACTTATATGAGATATATCCGAGACATATGAACCTTAAAAAAGATCTCATCTATGTCTCACTTGATTCTCTTAAAGGTCTTAGAATTTGGGTTATCAGAGCCATATTTGAGGCATGTGAGAGAACATTGAGAATGTAATTTAATGTGAATGATAAATTAAGAATAACTCAATGAAAAGTAATGTTTAGTATATATAATAATAATAATATAGCATTTTTTAAAAATCACAACAAAATACAATATAATGTGTAAGAACAAAAACACTTGAAAAAAGCCATTTCAACTGTGTGAAAGCTTTATTTAAATAATTTAGAGCAGCTCACAATTACTTCATAAATTCATTAAAGCAACACTAGGTAAGTTTTCAAACTTTATAAAATATTTTCATAACATTTTTGATCATATGTCAACTGACTAGTTGAATGCCACCTCTTAGATCTTGAAGGGGTCTGTATTGCTTTCACCGTCACTAATTGACTTTCCCCATTCATTATAAATATGGAAGTCGATGCTAACGCTTTGCACGCATTCTGCAAAGATGGCAGAGCAGCGAGATAAAAAGTTTGTCTGAAAAGAAAGGGCTGCTACCAGGAATTACAGAACGATGAGTTCGGGTGGGGTGGGGTGGGCCACACTGATCAATTACCTTAATACTTTTCATTCTTCACACAGCCGCTGGAAACATGTTTTATCCAGCTGCTGGTGACCATTGTGATTTTACGACACTATTCGAGTGTGCGCTGGTCCTCATGGGAAACGCGGTCTTCCTTAAGGCAAAGCACTACAGCTTTTGTCCACCGCGTCACTAAAATCTACTAAAACTGAAAAGTTACCAAGTGTTGCTTTAAACTGTCGGCTGCCATTGACAGCGCTTAAACCATCTCTCCATCTGAACTGGAAGCGCTGGCAGCGAATGAACGAATTCACCGTCACCCTTCTAGTTAAAATGGAGTGGATGTTTACGTGTGACAGATTGAAATTCACAGACGAAAAATAAAAACAGCTAAAAGATTGGACACTTAAATGACACTGAAAGGGTTAAAATGTGTTTGGAGTGAAATACAGGTAGTCTCCAGGTTACAACGGACATGACTTATCGTTTTCGACTTTACAACGTCTGCGTCTTGTTTTTTGTTTTTCAATGTTGACTTTTTTGTGATGCATGCATACTTATATTTTGGCGCAGGAAGCATAGAACAAGAAGCGAGCATATGTACAGATGTGCCATCTCACCCCGCACACGCAGCAGCCGAGTGACAACCTGCGCGCACATTTGTTGCTTGTGAAGCACCCGCAGGCGACGGCTGTATATAACCCCTTTTGTACTGCTTATTATGAGTTTTCAATTGCGGTTGAATACTTGGGGTGCAATTGTTATGTTGTTTTTGATGATGTGCGGATGCTAACTGATACATGCTAATCATTTGTTATTGCTGTATCAGCAGCTACTTGTAAACACAAATGTGAATTGCTGTTATAAAGGTGAGACTGATTAAATGTAATCTTATTTTAATATCATTCTGAAAGTGTTGATGTAATGAAAAGCTGAATAAAGTCAGCAAACCACACGGACGTCTCATCGAACTCACTGTCTAGCTAGAACTTGGCTCCAACATCTTGGCGAGGAAAGTACAGGAACGTATAATCTGTGTTTTGGGATATTTTTTAGAAGGTGTTCTGAGGTACTTAAAGGGTTCAATGCCGACTTATGTGGAAATCCTGTGTCCTCAGCGTGCTTGCGCAAGCATTCGCAAATCGGCTAGTACTCACCATTTTAGTTTTTGTTGAGTTTAGTTAGTATCTTTTCATGGCCTCAAAAGTACTTTTTGCGTGTATTACCCTCTCATACTTTTAACCATTTTTTTGTGTTAGCTTTAAAGCAGTTGAACACATAAGTCACGTAGCGCATTTAAACTGTATTTAACATACTTACATTTAAGTATTTTCTTAAGGCATTTGTTAGTACGTTCTGCCTGTATGCATCTAAACAAAAAAGTTGAGCGCGCACGGTACTACTTTGGGTGTCAAATTCGACTCAAGTAGACGTTTCACCAATGTAGATTGTGGCAGAACACCGGAGCGACGGCGCCAACACAGGAACGGAACTTGTTCGTAAATCGGGGACTACCTGTGGGTAAACCTCAACTAGAGAGAATTTGGAGATACAGCACTCCTACGAAATGGCTCTTGCTCTGCATTTATATGCAAAGGCTTTTTTTAGTTTGCCTCCTCCATATGATCCCAGTCAGGCAAATTCCCAGGCAAATTCGAAAACCTCACGACATAAGCTGTAAAACAAAAATAATATCTTGCATAAGTAATTTGACTGATGGAGCGCATCCACCACAACAACTACACACGAGTTTAAAAGGACAAAATAATTTTGAGAAAACTTACTCATGATTCCTGTGACTTTTTTCTGGTCAAGGGCCCCCTTTTCTGAGGCGTTGATGCCAGGACAACCGAAAGGAATTGCATGTTGACACTCTTCAATCAGGAAAAAGTGATCAAAAAGTGCATCAAATAGGAACATGCAAGGGCAAATGATGGTTCAGCACCTGTTGAGGCATTTAAAACAGACTCATGTCAAGTTGGGCCTTCTCTTCCCACGAAATATATTCAATAGTTGCCTTGTAGAGCTTACCATCTGACCATTTTGCTAAAACGGGATCTCCTGATCGAAGATCTTGCAGCTGTACTGGAACCTCATCCCTTTTCAAATGGCAGCTCTGTAAAGATGTTGCCGGTATAACCATCCTCCCATTTGACAAATGCAAAACACCCTAAGAGAGAATGAGGAAAAAAAGATGTTGAACAATTTATATTTGGGCAAAACAATTTACCCTGGTGTTTTTAGAGGTAATTTGGACCACAGGCTGAAGGCTGCAACTCAAAGAGAGTGCATGGGTAAATTGTAAACCTACTTAGAGGCAAAAATAAACCCACAATTATTAAATCAGCATAGATACAAAAAGCAAAAGACGATTAAAAGTAAATAGTAAAAAAAAATATAAAAAAAAATAAAAAAAATAAATAAATAAACGAGCAACCACGTTTCAAGTATTCAAGTATTGATTCATGTACAACAGACGAGTAATTAACAATAACTATTTCAGTGGCTGCTTTACAGGCCTTTCAGCCTGAAATGATCCAACTGTGCACAATGGAAACTCTATATACTTACCGGGTTCCTCTTTTGAGGGATTTGTGTAGCACTGCATGTCCTTAATTTTCTGTGTGTCCATTGTCTTTCTTGATGGATTTTTATTCTCCATCCTGTAGATGATCAAATAAATATTGAATCAATAAGTCTAATGTAAACAGTATTTAACCTCATTCCCTCATGCACTGGTGTGGGAGGGGCATGACTGAGTAAAAAAAAAAAAAAAGCAATTGAGACATTCTGTTTCAGGACCGAGAGGAAAATATGAAATAAATGTTGAAATAGTTAGTCTAAACAGGTGTCAAACCGATTCCAGAAAGGGCCAAGTGGGTGCTGGATTTCGTTCCAACCGATACCGCTGTCAAACGTCCTTTCGGAATAAAGGCAGTCGCATGTAAACGCTGGATCGGAATAGATGAAGTGACATGTAAACAGCTGATGTGAAATTTCCATTCGGAATGATTTGAATCGGTATGAATAAAAGTCAGCATGTAAACGTGGCTAATGATTAACTGATTACACATGTAAAAGATCTGATTGGTACAAAAGTATCCCCTTCATTGGTTGGAAAGCAAACCTTCACCCACTTGGCCCTTTCTGGAATCAGTTTGACACCTGTGCATAGGAGGGGTAGTCTTATCTGTAGAGTCCTTGGAGGGCTCTCAACTAAATCATTTTTTAATTTTATCTTTTCATGCATAACCAACCAAATATCAAGTTATTAGCCGTGGTTAAATATGCACCATTAACATCGACATTAGCAATTTCTTAGCATTACCTCGAAATGAAAAGTCATGCAAACGTGTGTTCAATACTATTATTTCATAGGTTTTGTTAGCATTTTTCTGGCGAGGAAAAGAAAACTTAGTCCCGTGATTAGCTAGGAGTTTGGTGTTAGTCGTTAGCCAATGATAGATACAGTATAGACCCTACCCACGTGACGTCACAACTCCTTCCTCCTGACTGGTGCCGCCCAATTGTCCGTCAACACTTCATGTTTACCTGTTATGGCTACGTACATTCCTCCTATTTACGACGTGTTTTTCTGCTCGTTAACATTAATAATCAAAATGGTGAAGGCGTGTGTGGCGGTCGGTTGCAATAACAGAGAAGATAGACGGAGAAGACGGAGGGACTTGAAGTTCTACCGGATTCCGAGAGACCCGGAGAGGAAGAGAGCGAGATGGGCGGCTGTAATTCGACGAGAAAACTGGGCTCCAAACGATTACAACAGATTATGTAGTAGTCATTTTATATCTGGTAAGATGCATTTAATATATATTTAGAGGGTTTTGGGCTGACAACCACAATTAAGATCATTGCTAGGCTAATCGCGACAACATACACGTATGTATGTAGTGAGAGTGCTATCGCTAAACCATATAAACATTAAAAGCCCTAACTCCATTGACAAACGACATGAAATACATTAGACTTGACAGTGGATGTTAGCAATAACAAAAGATTTTGAATTGAAAATTTCGTAACTCACCTTTCCAAGCACAAGATAGATTCCTGCCGAATTTTCGTGGACGAGGACCTGTTTCACCCAACCAGCAACGAAGTATTTATAAGCCTCCAAGCTCTTAAAGTTTTTCAAACTTTCGTGAGAATAGGCTGATTTTGTGTGGACAAGATAGTTGTACATACCAGGGTAGCTAGCAGATGTCAGGCAAATACAGCGCAGACAGCGGGTCGAAAAACATCGATTTAGGCATCAAATATGGATCTGGCGGATGGATAAACTGAAGCTTTTCCACATAACGCCTTTTATCCGAAAGCACCGGGTCTTCCATGAAATGCATTATAAATTGCTCGATCAATTGAGACCATTGATAATACAGACACAAAATGACGGACAAGGGGGCGGAACCATACAGCGAGCACGTGATTTTGTGACGTCGGTGGGTAGGGTCTATATGGTAAAATAGTTCGCCTTAGGCCCACAGAATTTCGTTAGTTAACTCTTATTCACAAAATAATCGATAAGGCGCTCACCTATCCAAGTCTCTCTCAGCGTGGTGATGTCGAAAACTGCTTCAGTGGTGGCCAGAAGGACACTTTTGTTATACAACTTTTGTTGTATTTTCCCGTGACCGTAACTTTCCGCTCGTCACAGTGCAGCTGTGATGGTCATGTTCTTCTTCGTGGCATCTTGCAATTACTGCCACCTGCTGCCATACTATCTTGGAAATCATTCCATTCAACACGCGTTATTTTGTTTTTATATAAAATATTTCCTTGTATTGTATTATTTTTACGATTTCCGTGTTTGTTGTTTGATTGATTTTAGACTTTAGCTGCCTAATATCTTGTTTTAGAATGTAATTCACTTTGTGCCGGTATAATGTTGCTTTCAAGTGCTCTAGGAAATATGAACGTTGCCACTTGCTAATTGGTACGATCGCGTCCTGTTCGTGTGCTTTTGTAGTCGTAGGAAAAAGGAAAAATGAAGGGGAAAAAAACGGCAGACTTTGGTTTGTTGCGTGGGCAAAACTGTGTTACCTATTGATTAAATTACCACAAGAAGAAGAGGAGTCTCAATGCAAGTTTTTGTTTGTAATTATCAATAAGCTAGAGAAAGTAGAATTTTATAACTGTCACTGCGTTATCAGGCAGGCGTCATAAATACGGGCATATTGACTGTTAAAAAAAAAAAAGTCTTTTTCGTTTTTCCGCCATTTTAAAAGTTTGAAGGTTGTCTCACCTTGGAAACTCGGGTATCATAATATATTCTCAGTTTTCCATTAGAAAGTACGACTAGCAAGTCGTTCATTCTACTTTGTGTAAGTGAACCAGATATGTTATTAAATTATTTGCTCGATTATATTATTTTCTCAGAATTTTGCACGAGATTAAGATGTGATTGCTCTTACAATGAAATAATCTCGACCTCGAAATGAGCTATTGCTAACTGGAAGGAGTTCAAATTGAGCACTATTTGTAACTGGCATATGTCTATTAAGGGCTGCTTGGCATGATCAGGAAATGATGCAGCTTTGAGACAAGTTTAAGAAATAAAAGACTTTGCTCATCCATATCTTTCCCTGAGACATTACTGAGATACTGAGTACAAGTAAGGGAGCTCAAATTGAGGCGCTTTTGAGATCAACACAAGATCTCATAGTTGTCTATTGGTGAGATCTTGAAAGGAGAAAGACATTATTGAGAAATCGTGCCACTGGAATTATTTCTCAAAAGACTTCTCAAGCAATGCTCACTGTGAGACTTATTTCTCACGAGACAAATTTGAGAAAACCGAGAAAACCACTCTGGTCTCAATCGTTGCTCGATTGATACTGATTCACTTCTCAGAGATGTAAATGAGACATGAACGAGATCTCATCGTTAATTTTGCTTTGCTATGGGTTTCTCTCGACGCTCCGTCGAAGGATCTTGCTGAAAATGATAAACATTGCGTCGATGTGGATTTTTAACAACACTGACTACAGGTAAGCCACACACATGCCTTTTGTTTTGAATAATAATGGGAGTTGGGGGGCTTCTGGTCAGATCACAAATGAAGTTAAGACTTACAATGTGAATTCTGGGATGTAACTGTGATAGTCATTTTAAGAAGTCACCGTCATTATGTTTGATTGTTTTACATTGAGCATAAAGTGTGAGACTTGTATAGCATTGCCATTAAATAACTGGGAGGGGGCCTTTTGTAACTGTGATGGTCATTGTCTGACGCAGTTATGATGCCTTTCGACTAAATTTGGAATGCGGTTTCCTTATATTTTGTTCATATTCGCTCATGTCGGAGCTGGACGTGGTCGACGCCAAGTTGTGTGGTTTTGAAACCATGGCAACAATCCTCGTCTCCTATTGGTGCACGTGACCTAAAACAGCTTCACACACTGACTATGCTACTCCTCCGTATCAATATCACTGCGCCACAATAAAAAAAAGACCAGCACAAAAACGCTAATTATTAAAAAATGACTGGAAACCGAGTTGAACTTTTTTGTGGGTACAATGTAAATGTATTATATAGCAGAGTTCATGTAGATCCATTTGAGTGGAACGAACCAACTAAATTTCGTTCAGCCAATACAGCCTAATGGAAAACAAGCTGGATAGGGGCTCGCGAGGACCAGACTTAAGCACCCTTTATATCGACTATTAATCCTACACCAGTGGTTCTTAACCTGGGTTTGATCGACCCCAGGGGTGAGACAGTCAAAGGGGTTCATTGAAGGTTATGACACGCAGGGCCCTATTATTGGGTGTTGACTAAATCCAGGCAATGTGGCATTTTAGACCAGGTTTTGAACTGGTTAGTCCCCAATTTACAGGCTTTATTGCAATTCTTTCAACTGCTAGTCCTCTATCTGATGGGGGGGAGAAAGTGATTTGCTCAGTGGAAGGTTGACTCTCACTTGGTAGTAGGAAGTACAACAGACCTAAGGGTAACGTACAGTTTCCATAAAAAAAAAAAAAAACATTGCGTCACATTTTAATGAAAATAGTATGTGAGTTAAGGATGTGATAGAATGAGTATGTTGACATGAAAACAAAAATAGTGTGAAATAAATTGAGTTTAATTTCATTTTTAAATGTGAAAACCAAATCAAAAAGGCAAAATTATTTGTTGTACATTCACACTGTTTATTGGATTTGTGAGAAGATGATGTTTAATTTTTTAACATAATGACTTTGTGTACAAATTTGGCGATCATTTTGTGCAGGGTTTTTCATTGAATTTGATACCATTTGTTATGTAAACATGACAGAAACTGCACGGTCAAGTTTATGCAACCAAGCAGGTTTAGTGTTGAACAATATAAGATATATTTCTCCAACTTTGAATGAAAATTCTAACGTGTGCATATAGACATAAAGATAAAGACATACATTTTGGCCTTTTTAAAAACATGCTGTCTAAATGAGAAGAAATTTGAATGCAAATTGACAAATTTTAGCTTGCTAGCTTAGATATACCAATTTTGAATTTGAAAAAAAAATTCCAAAGGGTTCGGTTAATGCATGTGTGAAACTCATGGGGTTCGGTACCTTTATCAAGGTTAGGAACCACTGTCCTACACACAATTCCGAAAGCAGCCAATCCAAATGGATTGGACGTCTATCGCCGTCAATGGCAGCCTACGGGTTAAAGTTCAAATTACCCAAATGACCAAACTCTATAGGGATCTATGCCAATTTGAAATGCAGTTCATTGGTTGATGGCAGTCAAAATGGTTTTGATGTCTATTGCTGTCATTGGCAGCTAATGTAAATCGATAGGAACAAAAAAACTAAAGCCGTTATAACAGTGGAAAGGTGGTTGATGTGTTTCCATGAGGTTGAATGTCATAAGTGGTCATGTGCCAAAGTTTCGGTGTAGTCAATTAAAAACAGTACATTTTTTGATGAGGTCCGGTTCACTACAGCCAACAGTTCAAAAACATGATGACGACACAAACATAAATACAGTCGATGACTTTCTTCACGAAATTCACAAGTTCTGCATAGAACAAACTCTTCACAATAGCAGCGCCACGACAGCGGCACTGAGGGCGGTGGCCAAAGAGAGCACCGGGATAGCAGCGCCGCTAGCTTGCATTGTCGTATTTAAGGACGTGTCGGCCCCTCTCACCGTGAAGTTTGCGGCAGATGCTGCCGCGGACGCCAGGGCTCGCATGGCGTTCTGCTCGCTTTCCAGGGTTTGGCGCCCCTCGGTGGTCATCACGGCCAGATCCGCTACCTGGCGAGTCGCGTCAGTGCTCACCTGCGTCGCTGACGCCACGGAGAAGACGGACATCTGTTTCAACATTTCCACCGAGCCCTGCGAAGCATTGGACAGCAATTGTTGCAGCAAGGAGGTCATGCCTCTCCAGTCGGCGTCCATTTCCTTGGCTGCTTGGGAGGCCTCCATCACGGTTTGCTCAGTGGCCCCTCGGGACGCCACATTTTCCGCTGCCTCTGCGGCCCTGGACGCAATTCCGACCGCCATTGTGGCCACATTCACCATGCTTTCATCCGATGCCTGCCCATTTTCGCTTTGGGAGGCGTTGACGGCCGCGTCGGCCGCCACATTGGCCTGCTCAACCGCCATCATAATAGCCTCCACCGCATCGTCGACCGTGCCCTGACCGTTGCTCAGCCCGGTGGCGGCGCGCGAAGCTTCCTGCGCGGCGGCCAATGCTGCCTCAGACTCCGATCCCACTCCAACGGCCGACGCCGCCACCGCACCAGTAGCACTGGCCGCGGCGGCTGAGGCCGTAAAGCTGACCACTAGTGACTCTTGCGCCAACTCCAGGGCAGTTCTTTCTGGGATGTTTTGCAGCATTTCCAGTGCTATTTCGGTAGTGCTGTTTGCCCGTCTGGCTAAAGCTAACGCGTTAGCCGAATCGCCCGCATCTTCGGCCAAAATTGCTGCGGCTTCTGTTGCCACGGCAACCTGCAAGGCCCTCTGAAGCTCTTCCGTCTGTTCGATGGACAACTGATCCCTAAATCGAAAGGAAGCTTCGTTCGATATATCGGCAACTTGTCTCGTAACATTAGAAAACTCTTCCGATCCCGCTGCCGTTGAAGCTCGACCAGCCGCCTCCGCTGCTTGGACCGTCACATTTACAATGGCCTCGTCAAAGCCTCCCAACAGCGTTAAGTTTGCTACTGCCTGGGATAAGGCTTCCGCTGCTTCCGCAGCGTCAGACGCCGCGTCCCTAGCCACCTGTGGGTCTACATTCATGTCCTCGAGTACTAGCACGGCCACGTTGTTGGCGTCCTCCGCTCTAGCCAAGGCCACACGGATTAGTTCGTTCAGATCCGTCTGCCGGCCTACCACCACCGAGTCTGCCAGGGTGATCGCCGCCGAGGCCGACAAGCTGGTTGCCATGGCCGTGAGGGAGGCCTGTCTCGAAGCTTGGATGGCCGCGTCGGGCGCCATCGCAGCTTGTGATGCCATCTCCGCCGCCCCACCGGCACTTTGCGCCGCGTTTTCTGCGAGCAGGATGGCCAACTGAGCTGCTAATTCGGCTTCCGCGTCTCCTACGGCAGGCGACACGACTCGATCTGCCGTGTTGAGCGCGACTTGAGCGCTGGCCTCCGCTTCTTGCGCTCTGATGGCAGAATCTCGAGCTGCCTCTACGGTAGGTTGGGCACTGTTCTGGACATCTTGCGAACTGAGTAAATCTAGCAATTCTTCTGCCGCTGTCTCCGCTTCATGGCTCACTGTTCTGGCTCGTGCTATAATTTCGGTGGCATTACCCACGGTGACTCTGGAATCTAAAATGTCTGCTGCCTCGGCAGCCGAAGCTGCAGCCGACCTGGCCGTGGCTGAAGCATTTTCCGCTGCCCGTGCAAGTCGTTGCGCAAATGGGTCCCCGCCAGCTGCCGCTGCCGCCGCCACAGCTGCATTTTCAGCCGCGGATGCTGCCTCAGCTGCCGCTGCCTCTGCTTCCGCTTGGCTGATTTCTCCTCGTGAAAATTGCCGAGCAGCCTCTGCTGCCCTGGAAGCGGCAGACGAAGCGGCTTGCGCGGCCGCTTGGGCAGCCGCTTGTACTTCTGGAGATTGCTCTGATATCGCGGCAGCCGCCGCCGCTGCCGAACTCGCCATTGAGGCCGCGTTCGCTGCAGAAGCTACTGATGTTGACATGGCTGTCTCGGCCGATCTTTGGATTGCCAATTCTGATACTGTCTCACTCACAGTTGCTGCACTGTCGGTGACTGTAGTATTTGTTGTTGCGGTATCCGTTACCATGCTGTCTGTTGCCTCACTGTCAGTGGCTGTGCTCTCTGTTGCTGTGCTGTTAGTGACTGCGCTGTTGGTGGCCACGCTGTCGGTTGTTGCACTGTCGGTAGCTGCGCTGTCTGTTGACATGCTGTCTGTTGCCACACTGTTTGTGGTGGTGCTGTCTGTTGCCACACTATCTGTGGCAACGCTGTCGGTTGTTGCACTGTCGGTAGCTGTGCTGTCTGTTGACATGCTTTCAGTGGCTGTGCTCTCTGTTGCTCTGCTGTTAGTGACCTCGCTGTCAGTGGCCTCGCTATCGGTTGTTGCACTGTCGGTAGCTGCGCTGTCTGTTGCCACACTCTCTGCGGTGGTGCTGTTTGTTGCCACACTATCTGTGGCAACGCTGTCGGTTGTTGCACTGTCGGTAGCTGTGCTGTCTGTTGACATGCTTTCAGTGGCTGTGCTCTCTGTTGCTGTGCTGTTAGTGACCTCGCTGTCAGTGGCCTCGCTATTGGTTGTTGCACTGTCGGTAGCTGTGCTGTGTGTTGACATGCTTTCAGTGGCTGTGCTCTCTGTTGCTGTGCTGTTAGTTACCTCGCTGTCTGTGGCAACGCTGTCGGTTGTTGCACTGTCTGTTGACATGCTGTCAGTGGCTGTGCTCTCTGTTGCTGTGCTGTCTGTTGCCACACTGTCTGCGGTGGTGCTGTCTGTTGCCACACTGTCTGTGGCAACGCTCTCGGTTGTTGCACTGTCGGTAGCTGCGCTGTCTGTTGACATGCTGTCTGTTGCCAAGCTGTCTGTGGCGGTGCTGTCCGTCGCTGCACTGTCTGTTGTGGTGCTACTTGTAGCTATGCTATCCGTTAATGTGCTGTCTGTTGCCATGGTGTCTGTTGCCATACTGTCTGTTGCCGTGCTGTCTGTTGCCATGGTGTCTGTTGCTGCACTGTCTGTTGCCACACTTTCTGTGGCAACGCTGTTGGTTGTTGCACTGTCTGTTGCCACACTGTCTGTCATGGCGCTGTCAGTTGCTGCGCTGTCTGTGGTTGCGCTGTCTGTTGCCATTGTGTCTGTTGCCATGCTGTCTGTTGCCACACTGTCTGTTGCGGCGCTGTCCGTTGCTACACTGTCAGTAGCGGCACTGTCTGTTGCGGCACTGTCAGTGGCCATGCTATCCGTTGGTGCGCTGTCTGTGGCGGCACTGTCAGTTGCTGCGCTGTCTGTTACCATGGTATCTGTTGCCGTGCTGTCTGTTGCCACACTGTCTGTGGCGGCACTGTCCGTTCCTACACTGGCAGTAGCAGCACTGTCTGTTGCCGCGCTGTCGGTGGCCATGCTATCCGTCGGTGCGCTGTCTGTTGCGGCGCTGTCTGTGGCCGCGCTGTCTGTTGCCGTTGTGTCTGTTGCCACACTGTCTGTGGCCGCGCTGTCTGTTGCTACACTATCGGTGGCTACGCTGTCTGTTACTGCACTGTCTGTTGCTGCGCTGTCAGTAGCGGCACTGTCTGTTGCCGCGCTGTCGGTGGCCACACTATCCGTTACTGCGCTGTCTGTGGCGGCGCTGTCTGTAGCTATACTTTCCGTTGCTGCACTGTCTGTGGCAGCGCTGTCAGTCGCTGCGCTTTCCGTTGCTGCACTGTCTGTGGCTGCGCTGTCAGTAGCGGCACTGTCTGTTGCCGCGCTGTCGGTGGCCACACTATCCGTTGCTGCGCTGTCTGTGGCCGCGCTGTCAGTTGCGGCGCTGTCTGTAGCTACGCTATCTGTTGCTGCACTGTCAGTAGCGGCACTGTCTGTTGCTGCGCTGTCTGTAGCTACACTATCTGTTGCTGCACTGTCTGTGGCTGCGCTGTCAGTAGCGGCACTGTCTGTTGCCGCGCTGTCGGTGGCCACACTATCCGTTGCTGCGCTGTCTGTGGCCGCGCTGTCAGTTGCGGCGCTGTCTGTAGCTACGCTATCTGTTGCTGCACTGTCTGTTGCCGCACTGTCGGTGGCCACACTATCCGTTGCTGCGCTGTCTGTGGCCGCGCTGTCAGTTGCGACGCTGTCTGTAGCTACGCTATCTGTTGCTGCACTGTCTGTAGCTACGCTATCTGTTGCTGCACTGTCTGTGGCTGCACTGTCAGTAGCGGCACTGTCTGTTGCTGCGCTGTCTGTAGCGACGCTATCTGTTGCTGCACTGTCTGTAGCTACGCTATCTGTTGCTGCACTGTCTGTGGCTGCACTGTCAGTAGCGGCACTGTCTGTTGCTGCGCTGTCTGTAGCGACGCTATCTGTTGCTGCACTGTCGGTGGCCACACTGTCCGTTGCTGCGCTGTCTGTGGCCGCGCTGTCAGTAGCGGCACTGTCTGTTGCCGCGCTGTCGGTGGCCACACTATCCGTTGCTGCGCTGTCTGTGGCTGCGCTGTCAGTTGCGGCGCTGTCTGTAGCTACGCTATCTGTTGCTGCACTGTCTGTTGCCGCACTGTCGGTGGCCACACTATCCGTTGCTGCGCTGTCTGTGGCCGCGCTGTCAGTTGCGACGCTGTCTGTAGCTACGCTATCTGTTGCTGCACTGTCTGTAGCTACGCTATCTGTTGCTGCACTGTCTGTGGCTGCACTGTCAGTAGCGGCACTGTCTGTTGCTGCGCTGTCTGTAGCGACGCTATCTGTTGCTGCACTGTCTGTAGCTACGCTATCTGTTGCTGCACTGTCTGTGGCTGCACTGTCAGTAGCGGCACTGTCTGTTGCTGCGCTGTCTGTAGCGACGCTATCTGTTGCTGCACTGTCGGTGGCCACACTGTCCGTTGCTGCGCTGTCTGTGGCCGCGCTGTCAGTTGCGGCGCTGTCTGTAGCTACGCTATCTGTTGCTGCACTGTCAGTAGCGGCACTGTCTGTTGCTGCGCTGTCTGTAGCTACACTATCTGTTGCTGCACTGTTTGTGGCTGCACTGTCTGTTGCCGCACTGTCGGTGGCCACACTATCCGTTGCTGCGCTGTCTGTGGCCGCGCTGTCAGTTGCGGCGCTGTCTGTAGCTACGCTATCTGTTGCTGCACTGTCTGTTGCTGCGCTGTCTGTAGCGACGCTATCTGTTGCTGCACTGTCGGTGGCCACACTGTCCGTTGCTGCGCTGTCTGTGGCCGCGCTGTCAGTTGCGGCGCTGTCTGTAGCTACGCTATCTGTTGCTGCACTGTCAGTAGCGGCACTGTCTGTTGCTTCGCTGTCTGTAGCTACACTATCTGTTGCTGCACTGTCTGTGGCTGCACTGTCAGTAGCGGCACTGTCCGTTGCGGCGCTGTCTGTAGCTACGCTATCTGTTGCTGCACTGTCTGTGGCTCCGCTGTCAGTAGCGGCACTGTCTGTGGCGGCGCTGTCTGTAGCTACGCTATCCGTTGCTGCACTGTCAGTGGCAGCGCTTTCTGTTGCTGCACTGTCAGTAGCGGCACTGTCTGTGGCTGCGCTGTCTGTGGCGGCGCTGTCAGTTGCTGCACTGTCAGTAGCAGCACTGTCTGTTGCTACGCTGTCGGTGGCCATACTATCTGTTGCTGCGCTGTCAGTAGCAGCACTGTCAGTTGCCGCGCTGTCAGTGGCTGCACCTTCGTCGTCGGTGACTAACTGGAGGAGTTTTCTACCCAGGCCACGTTGCAAACGTCTCACGTCTGGATGAGTGTTGGTTCCTGTTACCATTGAAGTACTTGGTCAGCAGTGCTTGACATGAAAACACAGCAACCCGCCTAATGCAGGTAAATTTCATCACTCTTTCTTGGTACTAGATTTTTAGAGCACAGAAAGTATTTGGAGCTGGCTCAAGAAGAAGTTAACATGAAAGTCTAATTGAGAAGCATCACTATTACGGATTCATCTTAGTTTATGAGTTTGCCACTGGTAGTAAAGTTACAAAATGACAGGTAGAGTAACTTGGGAAACAGATTAGTGGAATTTCTCTAAGGGGGGTAACAACAGGTTGGGTGGCTTTGACTCATTGTTGATTCATTTGATAGTGGATTAGTTGTCAATTATTCAATTCATTAATATTTACATTCCTCCCTTCAGAGGGAACGTTGATATTCCTGATGTGAACATCAAGCTTTCAATTTTGACATTGATTCCAGTGACTTACCAACAAGTAGCAGGACAAAGATGAAAGTTTTGATGATCATTTTGACTCCCTTCCACCTTCTAATGTCCCAAGCAAATGCGATTCCGACCTGGAAAAAGAATGAGAACACTTGCCTTCAGTTAATGCCGCCCCTCCTATAAAATATGATTGTCAGAAGGACTGTTTGCAACGGGGAGCGTGTCATTGCCCATGCCAAGCGCTGCTGGTCTCAATATACTGATCCTTATTCATCACTTTTCTGTCAGACTTCCCCTGATGTGTGCCTATTTCGGACATGTGCTCGCCTGACCAGTAGCGATCCTGTGGCGGGTTTCTGATTTCCGTTAATGAAATAACATTGTTTTTGATTGGGAAAAAGAACTGCCCAGCAATAACAAATGGGAAAATTAGGTAGTATCCCTTAGGAAGCGTCCTTTAGCAACAACCAAGCAGACTTCGATCTGGAACAAGTTTCCTCCAGAAAAGAGTGAAGACGTAAAGGAAGGCAGAGTTGCTCTCTGCGGTGACACCACCATTCAGTATTATTATTAACCCTTACAGGGAAAGTGGTGAAAAGAGTGTACATCTACTCAGTGGTTGGTGGAATAGCCAAAAATTTTACTCAAGTACGAGTAGCGTTACTCATAGACTTCATAATGGTATTGACGGGGCACGGGGCCGATTAATAGGGGAACTGCATTGTTGGCATGACCGTCAAAGCTGACCGAGTGGAATCACAAAGAGTTTTTTTCCTTGAAAATTCTTGGGAATAAATGCTTAAATCCCTGAATTCTTTATAGATATGGACGCAAAAACGTCTCGATTCTTGGTTAAAAGTAAAGATGCATGATAATATCGGTTACCGATGATTATTGACCGATAATGGCAATTATGACGTCACACAGATAATTCAGATTTTGATTTAGCCTCCAAATGTGCGCAACCGAAGCAGTTTTGTCCAATTCAGCACCGCCACCTCCTCCACCCCTCCCCTCTCTGAAGCCCCTGAGGGAGGAAGGGTTGAGGAGGCGGAGTTACACAACAAAGTGACAACAGTGGCGAGCATGGCGGCTCTCAACTGCGTGGCTGGATTTATCTGTGTGTGAAAAAAACGACGCTCTTTCCATCTGCAAAACATGCACTGCAGAAGTTCTACAAGGCGGAAAAAAGCGTCCTCATTCAACACCACTAAACTCGATCAGCCATTTAAAGCTGAATCACAAAGATTTTTTGAACAAATACGAGGCTGCTGCTAGCGCGAATGCTAGTGCTAATATAAACACACATCAACGAAGCTAAGCTACATGGCTTGTGTCGACGGAGAGACGCTGCGGCCTTCCCGGAGTTGGGTTGTTTGGGAATGCAGCCCAAAGCGGGTAGTAAAATCAACATCAACTCAACATCTAAGGCTAAACACCAGCTGGAGACCGATAGTCGACAAGTAGCCGTCTTTCAACGGAGTCCGCCACTCTGGCCGGTCCGGCAGGCCGCCACCGCCTCGCCCTAGGTGGGGCGGGCAGGTGGCCCGAGCCCGTTTCCCCGGCGGCCGGACTTCACGGCATGACGGCACGGTGGTTAGATGATAATTGCACCAAACCACTGCCACAAGAAGTCAGCCAGTCAGTAATGCATTGAGCAAGCTGTAAATTCATGACTTCCTAATGTTTTGAACCGTACCTATTCTTGAAAAAAAAAAACATTTCTGACAAACACTTTTTTTAGGATTAAGTATAATAATTTATTACTTAAAATAAGGCTGTTAAGTTTATTTTCAGCTATCTTTCTTCATCAAATCTGGGTGAAATACACTTGAAGCGCTGGCAGATAATTTCACTTATTTCCAATAGATTTCCACTGAAAACAAGGGAATATAGCTTGTTTTAAGGAGGTGTGTTTTTGCAGTGTGGTAATGTTATGTTAGGAATGGCTTACTTTTAAAGGCATTTTTGTGCAACTTAGGTATTTACTCTGTAAGTAATTGCTGCCAACGGTTTACCATTGCACAGTGTCAGACAATCTGTCATTATTTAGATGTTAGAATTTACAACTTGTTCACATTTGATGTTGAAAAAAAAAGCAATAAATTATTTTTTTGCCCAGTAATATTTTGTCTTGTGTATACTTTAATATTTTACATAAATCTTTTAATAGAATTATCTGCTTGACATTATCGGTTATCGGTTGGAACAAGGAGGAAAGTATCGGTTATCGGTTGAAAAATGTTTTATCGTGCAAAAAAAAAACGTGCAGTTAGCATTTATTTTACGTAAATATGTCGAAATACGATGCTAGTCTGTTAGTCAGTGTAGCGGCCACCATATGTAAACAGAGCTTTCCCGGTGAAAATTCTTGTGATTAAATGCCAAAATCCCTGGATTCTTTATAGATATGGACATAAAACAGTCTTGATTCTCGGTTAAAAGCAAAAAAAAAAAAAAAAAACGTGCAGTTAGCAAGTAAGTTAAGAAAGAGCTTTCTGAGTTGAAAATTCTTGTGAAAAAACAAAAACTTTCCTTGAAACCTCGAACAAATCGATCCTCGATCGGGCTCGGCAGCATATTTATAATGGTCGCATTGTCTGCTTCCATTGTGACATCAGAATGGCTCCTATGTGACGCTTTCGGTTTTGAAAAATGACAAGAAATGATGGAAATATGGACATAAACCGACCAGTGGCACATGGGTGACGTAATTAAAACGTGAGGGGGCTTCAAAGACTACATGCGCTGAGGACGCGCGGGCGAGTCCTGCAACTTTATGAGTTAATATGACGTATAATACATGATTTTGGAAAGTTATTTTGAGAATTAGGTGGTATTTAGGGATACTTATGCAGAAATGTAGGTTACGTCGCCAGCGCAGAAACGCAAGTCTTTCGTAAACCAGGGACTAACTGTATAATCGGACTCGTCACGCACCCTTGTCCAACCTTGCCCTGATCCTTAACGGTGTCAGCGTCACTTCATGGCATCTTAGTGCACATGTACTTTTAATGTTGTGGTTTTTTTGTTTGTTTTGTTTCTCCATTACTCCTTTTCCTTTGAAGGAGAGTGTTTGTTTTTTATTTTTTTTATTACACCTCCCCAAAGTGTCATTTGACACTTCCAGAGTGCTCTCCATTGCGATCTGGCAGGCAGCTGGTTGACTGATAAAAAATAATAATAAAAATAACAAAATAGCCGAATGCTATGGTGCATGCGTGGACAATAGATTTTCCTTAAATTGTTTTATGCAAAGTAAGAAATGCCTTTTTCCAAAATAGCCTTTTTATTTTATATTATTTCATTATTTTATATATTTTATAAAATATCCATTATTTTATATTATTTAATTATTTCAGCACAATGACATTTTACAAGATAAAAAGCATCTTTTGCAAAGTTTTTTTTTCATAATGTCTTTTTCCACTATGGCCTTTTTATTTCATCATGTCATTTTTCAGCACAATAAATTGTCTTCTATCAATCAAATAGATAAGGCAGAGTCAGTTTGGTGGCTGAATCGATCGAGGAGTCTGGCCTTTAGCATTCGGTAGCGTCTGGTCGTTAGCATTTGTTTGCGGCAATGAACCGTTAGGTTAACTTCCAGAAAGCATCTCATGAAAAACACACTGCTGATAAAATCCTCCCTCAGGCTGAGGTAAAGGCCTTTAGCTACTATCCAACCGGTTCGCTATTTCTCTGAGTAACTCTGTAAGTGACATCGTCAAATGCTAGCGCAGCTAGCCAGACTCCATGAGCCATCCAGCTAATCACTTAACCGACTCCGCACTATGTATTTGATTGGCAGAACAAACTTCATTCTGCTGGAAAGCGACATTATGAAATAGAAAGGCCGTTATGGAAAAAAGACTTTTTTTCTTATAAATCTCATTGCGTTGAAAAACGACATTATGAAAATAAAAGGCTATTGTGGAGAAAGGCATTATGAAATAAAAAATATATACTTGTAAAATCTTTTTCATAATAATATTACATTATTTTACAATTTAAAGGCTACATTACACAATTTGTTATATATCAAAGGGCATCAATTTCAAAATGTTGTTTTTATATATAGAATTTCAACCATTTTGGGGATTCCATATAGTTTGGTAGCTTTGCATGTAATACAAATGCAACCATCTACCGTACTACTTTTTTTACCCAATGGCATTTCTTTGACACGCCACCCAGTTAAAATCGTTTGAAATTTCAATGCAATATTGTCCTCCGTTTTATTTCTAACTATCATAATTTACCCGTAAAAAAAAAGTTCTGCCAAATTCGCCAAAAACATACCCATCCATTTCTAATGGCCAAAATTGCTATTAATTTCCAATGGTCCTATTCGCTATTCATTTCTATGGCGCAAAAACGTCAGGAAGTTACCCTAAATTAACAGGAAGTGACCGCGAAATGACACCTGATCAATAGGAACAGTGGCGTCTCCAGAAACTTTTCCTAGGGGTGGCCAAATGCGGCCACTTAAAATCTTGGCCATAGTTTCAGGTTTTTATTATGTTGTTGGAAACTATCAGTAAGACTTAATGACACGCCTACTTATATACTTTGCTGTATTGTGTTTTATCGCATGTTACTAATGATTTAATGTGCATAGTCCATAACAGTCCAGTCAATATTTTGATTTCCACAACAATTCTGTTTTATTGTGTTATGTATATATTAAGCATGAAGTGTATTTTTATCTCATTTGGGATTAAATGCATAACTGATGCTACAAGAATCGAACGATATACTGGCAAGCGGGGTGGCCAACAAATTTATACGGGGGGCGTGGCCACCTCCTTGTGGTGCCACTGAATAGGAAGGGACCCTATAAGAAGTGATGCAATATCAAAAGGAATTGAGATGGAAATGCCTCAAAATCAATAAGAATTAACCCTAAACACCAACCATCACAGCAAAGCTACCATCGCAATTTCTCCAGAAATACTTTGCTTTTTCTATTTTTGATGAAATGATGCTGAATTGATGGGACACATACCCATAACCACATCTACTATATCCCTTCAAAGACATACTAGTTTAGCTAAGCTTCATGAAAATCACCCGAAAATATTTTTTTTTTGTCCTAACACCAGTTTGGATATGTTTGGTCCACTACACTCTCCAAAGCACCAATATCTTTAGATAGCTGCCAGAGACATTTCAGAGTGCTGGAAACAATAGCCTCTTTTACATGATTTTAGCCCCCGACAAAAACACAAAGAAGAAGAAAGTACTCACCTCACTTTTGGAGCCTCAATGCTGCCCAACGCTATACGAATGTTTGTGTTGGCTTTGCTCCAACCTTCAATGTACTGTTTCAACTCTGTGCAATCGCTAATAAAGAGCGGAACTGAATTCTCGTCCCACCCATGTATAAGGTGAGGCCACAATTATGTAGTTATCGTCTTTTTTTCCAGTTGAGTATGTGTTTTCTTACTATACCATGTAGTGAATCTTGTCAAGCTACATTTCTTTTTGCAATTAACCAGTTAGATTTCTGACGTCCTACCAGAAACTCATCAGGAGACAAAATGGGGGATGATAGTCAGGTTGGGACAGTCTGTGCTTGGAATGATCCAAGGGTCAAGTCACGTTTGGCGTCGTCGGATCTGCGCTTGCCATTGTTGAGGGCTTCGCGACGGTGACCGAATGGCCGTCCTCTCACTTGCGCTTGACTGGACTATCCCAGGTTTTTGATGGAGAGTCTAAAAAGATGGAAGGTTGCTTCTGTTTTTGCTTTCCTTCTGTCTTAACGTGATGTACTGCAAATTTCGGGCCAATTTCGTAAAACGGATCGGTCCGAATGTCTTTTTGAACAATGGGCCAAACTTAGGAGGGATTCACTTGCTGAATCAGCAGTTTTGGGCCAGAACTGGTCCAAAGAAGCAGACACGACATTAATGTATGGCCCGGATATGGCACACATTACCCAATCTTGGCCAGATTTGTATCAAACTGGTTTTTAGTATTATATTTGGGGTCCGTTTTGTTCAATGTATCATAATGTAATGTGTTTATATTGCAAATTAAATTTGTCTGTTAAAAGCAATAATGACAACATTTCTTTTTCATTTAATGCTAACATATTAATACACCATAACATGACAACATTTTTTTTTTTTTTTAACCTGTCATGTTCAGGTGCTTGACACAGAGAATGGGAATCTGATCGTCCTATTGGTCTGAACAGTTTTAATGTACAGTGGTATGAAAAAGCATCTGAACCTTTTGGAATTTCTCACATTTCTGCATAAAATTACCATCAAATGTGATCTGATCTTTCTCAAAATCACACAGATGTAAAAACAGTGTCTGCTTTAACTAAAACCACCCAAACATTTATACGTTTTCATAATTTAATGAGGATAGCATGCAAACAATGACAGAAGGGGGAAAAATAAGTAAGTGAACCTTCTGCCTTGGGCGACTTAAAAAGCAATTGAAACCAATTTTTACCAAAAAAAAACTTTAAGTCAGGTTTATGCCAAATCACTGATGAGGGGTTTAAAGATGCCCTGCTGACTATAAAACAGACAACTGGTAAGAATTGTCTTGATAGGAAGTGTTGTCTGATGTGCATCATGGCTCGGTCAAAAGAGCTGTCTGAAGACCTGCGATCAAGGATTGTTGATTTGCATAAAGCTGGGAAAGGATAAAAAAACATCTTCAAAAGTCTGGATGTTGTTCAGACGACAGTCAGAGAAGTTGTCTACAAATGCAGACTTTGGCACTGTTGCTTCTCTCCCACGGAGTGGCCGTCCACCAAACATGATGCCAAGATTTCAGTGCAGAATACTCAGAGAGGTAAAAAAAAAAAACCTATAGTGTCTGCTTAAGACTTACAGAAATCACTGGCACAGTCCAATATCTCTGTGCATACATCAACTATATGTAAAGCTATGGCCAAGAATTGTGTTCATGGGCGGACTCCACGGAGGAAGCCACTGCTGTCTAAAAAAAAACAAAAAAAACATTGTTGCTCGTTTAATGTTCGCGAAAAGGCACTTGGACACTTCACAGAAGTTTTGGCAAGATATTTTGTGGACTGATGAAACCAAAGTTAAATTGTTTGTAACACACAATGTCATGTGTGGAGGACAAATAGGACAGCTCACCAATATCAACACCTCATCCCCACAATGAAGCATGGTGAAGGGAGCATCATAATTTGGGGCTGTTCTGGCCTGGAAAACTTGTAATCATTAATGCAACAATGAATTCAACAGTTCATCAGGAAGTTTTGCAGGAAAACCTATGGCCGTCAATCAAACAGTTTAAGCTAAAAAGAGGATGAATGCTGCAACAAGACAATGATCCAAGACACAGAAGTAAATCAACTTCACAATGGTTTCAGAAGAACAAAATACACGTTCTGGAGTGGCCAAGTCAAAGTCCAGACTTGAACCCTATTGAGATGCTGTAGCATGACCTAATGACAGTGATTCATGCCAGACATCCCAGGAATCTGACTGAACTACAGCAGTTTTGTAGAGAAAAATGGGCTAAGATTAGTCCTGATCAATGTGCTAGACTGATCTGCAGCTACAAGAAGCGTCTGGTTGATGTTATTGCTGCCAAAGGGGGGGCCACAAAATGTTAAATGTGATGGCTCACTACGGATTTTTCCCCCATCATTCATTTGTTGCATACTATCCTCATTAAAATATGAAAACGTGTAAATTTTAGTTAAAGCAGACACTGTTTTTTTTATCTGTGTGATTTTGACAAAGATCAGATCACATTTGATGGTGATTTTATGCAGAAAGGGGAGAAATTCCAAAAGGTTCAGATACCTTTTCATACCACTGTATCATATGGAAGTATTATATACTTTATTAGGAGGAAGCAGCGAGCAGGAAGGGGTTATGGGGGGACAGAAAGGGAGCTAGAAAAAGGAGAAAGAGACAGAAGAGAAGAACAAACAGCTACAAGAAATACTGTACATTCAACACCTAACTATGAATATAGTAGCACTAATGTTAGCTAATTGTACTGTAATTGTAATCTGGTTGACACCATGTGGGGGAGCCTGATGACAAAGGGAAAAAAAATTGGGGGAGAGTCAACAAGGATGTGATTAGGTAGGATTAGGTGGAGTGTCCACAATCGGCAATGTGAGGTGTAGAACCCAGTATTGCCTAAATCACTTGTAAGCGTGAATATGTTGACATCCCATTCTATGTTCCATGATCGCTCATCCTGGCACCGATACTTTCTCTGACTGAGTGTGTCTAATTGCACCCGATCATGCGTGTATCCCATCAGATGTGTAATAGTCCTGCAGACAAGTGGAAATGCTGCGCGGGGACCGCCCAAGGGGCACGCCACAGTCAGTCGGGAGTGTGAACCAGCGCAGCACGTCCCTCCTCCCGCAGCTCCAGTGAGGGGGCCGCCATCATCCCCCCGGGACCCAGGTTGGTCCCCCGGACCATTTGCGGCCCCATTAATCGGCTTTCAGGGATGGGATGACGGGAGGCAACTCCCCCTCCCATGCCCGCCCACCCGACCCACCAGCCACCAACGCAACCCCCCAACTGTTAAGGTACCCCGCGGGACCCCCACGGCCCACTAGACCCAGGGCAGGACAAGGTCCCCACCTGGAGTGGGCGAAACTCCGCCGACGTACCGACACCCAGCCAGCAACCCATGCCAGAGCCCAAGTAGGATACCCAGGCAGGAAACAGAGGGAAAGGCAGAAGCAGGAGAGCGCAGAAAAGCCGTAGCATGACGGCGCAGGACCGGAGCCCCGATCTCCCCCCACCCCAGCAGCCAAGCAAAGAGGGGACCACGACATTGTTCTCAACATTGTTTTTTCACTAAATATTTTAATTGGAACAAGCAACTCCACATCAAAGATTACCCCTTTTTAAATTTTAAACAGTATATTGTATTTGTTAAGGTTGCTGAAGGGGAACATAAGCACAGAGGCAGGAGGCAAACTGACAGTGGTAACAAAATTAGTTAATTGTCGATTATAGGGAGAGGCAGATAGAGTCCAAAGAATCCAGTGGGCAGTTTGGTGATTGAACAAGTGAACGGGCAGGCAGGCGTTCTGGCAGGCAAGCAGTACAGGATCTAGGGGGAAAAAAAAAAAAAAAAGCTCAGTATCACGATTTCAAGATTATTTGTTAGCTGAAATCTGGAGTCACAAACTCGTGTAGTTGAGTTGTTGATATGATGTGATGATGTGAGGCCAAGGACCGATTTAAGTAAGCTGCTGAAGATGTTCACCAGCACCTGGTCCCAGCTCACCATCTGTCCAATCCTGCAATGAAGGCAGTGACACACAAACACAAGGAGGAGCACGGCTCTGGGGTCATGGACCCTAATACTATTCCAACACTGAAACATTTACAGTAATACAGAGAAAATGCTTTCTCCCTCCATATGTTGTTCTGCAACAAATTTTGAATTACTTAACTTGGACATGGCATGGCACTTGAATACACCGGCCATTTTCTTAGCGCTCGATTGAATACCTTGTTTCACAGTCAAGCAGTGACTTCAAAACGGGATTATGACTTTGAATAACCCACCATAAAAATTTGCCATCCGCCCAGATGCTGTGTCCTGATTCCTGTTCAATGTCGTAACGCGGATGCCCGCCTTCAGGGTGTGCGCTATTGTGACGTCACACGTCAACCCTTAAATTTCAGATTTTGAGCACGTCCGGTCTACACAGTTTGCCCCGGAACAGTGCTTAACGTATCATTGGGACTCTCAGATTGATGATGCGGCCACATCTGGCGCACTGATGTTCAGCAGTCGTGATTGCTATGTGAATCTGGCGGCTGAGGCCAGATCTGGCACACAGTCACCTGCTATCTGTCAGGGACGCGGGCAGGCAGGCAGGTTGTGTGGACCCAATTGCAGGGAAACAAAAGCGGCAAGGCAGGTGAACTCAAAAAACGTTTAATGATATCTAACAAAAACACAAAGTACAACTGAAAGCACTGAGGATCAAAAGGGCAAGATTCAAACAAAACTTACTTAAATCGGAGGGACTGGTACACGAGGGTTTGGACCGGACTTGAAATTGACGTAGACATAGACATAGACAATGACGCAACAAGGAGTGAACAGAAAATGGGAGCTTATATACACACAAGCAGACAAGGGGTAACGAGACAACAAGGAACAGGTGAGCACAGGAGGATAGACTAGGAGAAGGCACATCAGGTGAAATCAATGGGCAATCACAGGGACAAGTCACACTAGGAGAAAACAAACACAAAACCTAACAGTACCCCCCCTCAAGGGACGGATCCCAGACGTCCCGATGAAAACAAAGTCCCAAACACGGTGAGAAGAAGGAGGGAGCAACATTAGCCCGTCAGGGCTAGTCAGGCGGGCGTCCAGGACGCCAGACATTTGCCGATCGCACGGGTCGATCGGGTGGGCGCTTGGGGCATCAGACGTTGGGCGACTGCACAGGATGATCAGGCGGGCGCCCCGGGCGAGGTAGGACGAGGCAGGAAGCGGGGAGCAACGTCGTCGTCATCGTAAAGAGAGTCAGGCACGCAGTCGTCGTCGGAGTCGGGCGGACCAGGAACTGAGTCGTCGTCGGAGTCGGGCGGACCAGGAACTGAGTCGTCGTCGGGGTCGGGCGGACCAGGAACAGAGTCGGGGTCGGGCGGAGCAGGAACAGAGTCGTCGGGGTCGGGCGGACCAGGAACTGAGTCGTCGGGGTCGGGCGGACCAGGAACAGATTTGGAGTCGTCGTGCGGGCCAGGAACAGATTTGGAGTCGTCGTGCGGGCCAGGAACAGATTTGGAGTCGTCGTGCGGGCCAGGAACAGATTTGGAGTCGTCGGGCGGGCCAGGAACAGATTTGGAGTCGTCTGCTGGCGTGACAGCGCCTGAGTCGTTGTCGTCGTCATCTGCTGGCGTGACAGCGTCGGAGTCGTCGTCGTCTGCTGGCGTGACAGCAGCAGCGTCGTTGCCGTCTGCTGGCGTGACAGCAGCGGTGTCGTCGTCGTCTGCTGGCGGGACAGCAGCGGAGTCGTCGTCGTCGTCGTCTGCTGGCGGGACAGCAGCGGAGTCGTCGTCGTCGTCGTCGTCGTCTGCTGGCGGGACAGCAGCGGAGTCGTCGTCGTCGTCTGCTGGCGGGACAGCAGCGGAGTCGTCGTCGGAGTCGTCGTCTGCTGGCGGGACAGCAGCGGAGTCGTCGTCTGCTGGCGGGACAGCAGCAGAGTCGTCGTCTGCTGGCGGGACAGCAGCAGAGTCGTCGTCTGCTGGCGGGACAGCAGCGGAGTCGCAGGAGTCTGCTGGCGAGACAGCAGCGGAGTCGCAGGAGTCTGCTGGCGAGACAGCAGCGGTGTCGTCGTCGTCGTCGTCTGCTGGCGGGACAGCAGCGGAGTCGTCGTCGTCGTCGTCTGCTGGCGGGACAGCAGCGGAGTCGTCGTCGTCGTCTGCTGGCGGGACAGCAGCGGAGTCGTCGTCGTCTGCTGGCGGGACAGCAGCGGAGTCGTCGTCGTCGTCTGCTGGCGGGACAGCAGCGGAGTCGTCGTCGGAGTCGTCGTCTGCTGGCGGGACAGCAGCGGAGTCGTCGTCTGCTGGCGGGACAGCAGCGGAGTCGCAGGAGTCTGCTGGCGAGACAGCAGCGGAGTCGCAGGAGTCTGCTGGCGAGACAGCAGCGGAGTCGCAGGAGTCTGCTGGCGGGACAGCAGCGGAGTCGCAGGAGTCTGCTGGCGGGACAGCAGTGGAGTCGCAGGAGTCTGCTGGCGGGACAGCAGAGGAGTCGCAGGAGAAAACAGGAGTGGTCGGCGCGGGCAAAAGACTGCACAAAGTACAACTGAAAGCACTGAGGATCAAAAGGGCAAGATTCAAACAAAACTTACTTAAATCGGAGGGACTGGTACACGAGGGTTTGGACCGGACTTGAAATTGACGTAGACATAGACAATGACGCAACAAGGAGTGAACAGAAAATGGGAGCTTATATACACACAAGCAGACAAGGGGTAACGAGACAACAAGGAACAGGTGAGCACAGGAGGATAGTCTTGGAGAAGGCACATCAGGTGAAATCAATGGGCAATCACAGGGACAAGTCACACTAGGAGAAAACAAACACAAAACCTAACACTATCGGGGTAGCTTTGTATGTCATGCAAAAGCTACCATCCAATGTGGTCAGTAACGCATTACTAAGTAACTAAGTAAGTTACTTTTTTCAGTAGCGAGTAGTCTAACGCATTCATTTTTCCAAACCAGTAATCTGATTAAAGTTAGCTTCCTCAGTGACAGTGTAACGGGTAAACGCAGGTCCGCGTGTGTGAGCAGTGTGTGGAAAACCTTTTCCTCTGATGCATTCATGTGGGTGTGCTGGCGGCTCGGCTGTCAGCTCGAGCTTATGGCCTAGCGGTTAGTGTTCCTGCCTCCCCAGTGGATGTGTTGTGTGGCATGGATTCGAGTCGAGCTGAGCGAAGAGGGTCGGAACGCGGTCGGCACGGTGTGGACGCACCACTTACAACTGTGAGTTGCCATTTTTATATTGCCTCATAATTTATGAAGAATAAATAATATTGTAGTCATGTATGAAGAGCAGTTTGAATAGAAAATGCTGGAAAGGTTCCCGCTGCATGTTTGTTTCCATGGTAACCGCTCACAGTTACTGCCTGTTTTGCTCTCGAGTCACACGCATTAAATGTTTCGGGACTGAGAAAGGTGTGTGCCAGGCTGCCAGCATGGGCGCACATTCGAGCCAAGTTAAGCCACCTGTTGAGATGTGCGAAGGAATGTTGATCTGTGTACGTCCATGAATGAGTATTTTTCCTTCATTCCGGATGGTTCCAGCGATAGGTTGGACACCATTTCGTAGCTTTGCCGTTGCAACCACAGGTAGCCATCGCTCCAAGTTGGCAAGCATTGTTTCCATCATATTCGTGTTGCACATTTGTGTCGTAAGGTGACGTGTTCGTTTAGTATCTTTGGGATGTGTTGCAAGTGCTTAGTTGCCGCCACATTCTGTGGCCAAATTGACCGCGTGTGTGTACGGCGTATGCGCCCGGCCCTACCTTTGTGCTTCTTTTTATTATTGAAATTCAGAAATTCAGAATTTTTCACATTAGGCTTAATTTTCGACTTATCGGTGTTCAATTGGTGAGTGGAGTTGATTTTAACAAATTCCATGCAGTTTGTCAGTTATTTGTTAGTTTCAGGGCTCCGGAGCAGCTAAGCCAACCTGACTCAGTGGTGGTTGAAATCATCTCCATCGACTGATTAAACTTCCACTATCTCTAAGATTAAGCCTAATATGAAAAATTCTTATTTCCCCCTTCAGTTTCAATTATTGGAAAGCCAATTACATGTGATGACATTTTTCTGTTGTCATTCTTATTGTTAGGACGCACGATGGGAGGGGATCCCAGAGCAGACAATGGCGCAAGTGACTGTGATAAAAAATGTTTTATTGTTGCCAGATCCAAGGGAAAAAGGCAGGCAGGGAGCTGATAAGGATCAGGAAGAATATCAGGCTTGAGGTTCCGACGTGGGGCGCGCAGAGACAGGTCCTGGGACGAGAGCAAAAAATCATGAGCCGAGAATCACAGGGAATGTTATCAAATGAGTGCGAGAAACAACTGACGGTGGAAACAGACAAGTTGATCTGGCGACGAGGTGAGGCGTCCACTAGCTTATAAAGGTGCCTGATGATGATGGCCTGCACCTGTGGCCGCTCCACCCGTCTGACCTGTGAATTAGAGAAACCATGCACACCTGCCGGAGCTGACCCCGGTCTCAGGAGGGAGGGGCAGAGGCCCTAACAGGACCCTCCCCCCTACGGGCACCGCCTGGCGCACGACGGAGACGCCCAGGATGGGCACGGTGGAAGTCCCGGATGAGCGAACGTGACAACACCCATCGGGCCGGGATCCAGGACCGCTCCTCCGGGCCATAACCCTCCCAGTCCACCAGGTACTGGAGCCCACGGCCCCTGCGGCGGACGTCCAGGAGCCGCTCCACCATGTAAGCCGGCTGCCCGTCAATCGACAAAGGTGGCGGCGGAGGCTGAACAGGAGGGGACAAGGGACTTGAGGAGACAGTCTTCACTTGAGAGACATGGAAGGTGGGATGCACACGGAAATGTGCAGGGAGCTTGAGGCGCACGGCAGCAGGATTCACAACTTTGTCGATCTCGTAGGGACCGACGAAGCGGGGGGAAAGCTTTGCTGATCCGGTCTTCAGAGGCAAGGTCTTGGACGAGAGCCACACCTTCTGGCCAACAGCATAGGACGGTGCAGGTGTGCGGCGGCGGTCTGACTGACCACGTGACTTATCTGAGGCATGTAGGAGTGCTGAGCGCGCCTGCTCCCAGACTCTGGAGCAACGATCGATATGCGTCTGGACCGATGGAACCGCAATGTCCTGTTCCTGCGTGGGAAACAACGGGGGTTGGTAGCCCAAGGAGCAAAGGAACGGGGACATGCCGGAGGATGCGTTTGGCAGGGTGTTGTGTGCATACTCGATCCAAGGAAGTTGGTCACTCCAGGTGTTCGGACGGGCCTGTGTGGTACAGCGGAGGGCTGCTTCGAGCTGCTGGTTGGTGCGCTCGCACTGGCCATTAGTTTGCGGGTGGTACCCTGAAGAAAGGCTTACACTAATACCTAGGGCTGTGCAGAAGGCCCTCCAGACCTGTGATGTGAACTGTGGTCCTCGGTCAGAGACAATGTCCACTGGGATACCATGTAGGCGGAGCACGTGCTGGGTGAGCAAGTCTGCCGTTTCCTGAGCCGAAGGGAGCTTCTTGAGGGGGATGAAATGAGCTGCCTTGGAGAACCTGTCAACCACGGTAAGAATGACTTTGTTACCTCTGGATGGAGGGAGGCCGGTGACGAAATCCAAGGCGATATGGGACCAAGGGCGGCTTGGTATGGGTAATGGGCGGAGGAATCCCGAGCTGGGTTTTGTGGATGTCTTGCTACGGGCGCAAACTGGGCAGGCAAGGATGAATGATCTGGTGTCCTCTGACATGGAAGGCCACCAGAACCGCTGACGCAGCACTGCCAGCGTCCTTCTGATTCCGGGGTGGCAAAACAGGCGGGACGAGTGAGCCCACTCCAGCACTTGGGAACGGACGGACTCTGGAACAAAAAGGTTGGATTGAGGACCCTCTCGGGGGTCTGGGTGCTCACCATGGGCTTCTTTCACCTTCCCTTCAATATCCCACTCCATCGAAGCAAGGAAGCAGGTTCGTGGGAGAATGGGCGCTGGTTCCTCCCGTGGCTCGCAGGTCTGGAACTGGCGGGAGAGGGCGTCAGACTTTGTGTTTTTTGAACCTGGAATATAAGACAGCGTGAAATTGAAGCGGCAGAAAAACATGGCCCACCTAGCTTGTCGGGGGTTTAGTCTCCGGGCAGACTTGAGGTATTCAAGGTTTTTATGATCTGTAAGCACAAGGAAGGGCTGGGGTGTTCCCTCTAGATGGTGGCGCCATTCTTCCAGGGCTAGTTTAACTGCTAAGAGCTCTCGGTCCCCAATACTGTAATTGCGCTCAGCAGGAGACAGCCGGCGAGAAAAGAAGGCACATGGGTGCACTTTGCCATCGGCGGGCCGCCGTTGTGACAATACGGCCCCCACGCCTATCTCTGAAGCGTCGACCTCAACAATAAATTGAAGCGACGGGTCAGGAGATGCCAGTATGGGTGCCGAAGTAAAACGGGCCTTGAGGTCGCTGAAGGCGGAGTTAGCAGCGTCAGACCAACGGAATTGTGTAACGGTGGAGGTGAGGGCTGTGAGAGGGGCTGCAACCCTGCTGTAATTACGGATGAACCTCCTGTAGTAGTTGGCAAACCCAAGAAAGCGCTGGAGTTGTTTTCTGTCGGAGGGTTGAGGCCATTCCAGGACCGCTTTAACTTTTGCCGGGTCCATCCGCAACTGGCCTTTTCCCACTATGTAACCGAGAAATGTGGTCTCTTCGGCGTGGAACTCGCATTTTTCGGCTTTCACGAAGAGTTTGTTCTCAAGGAGACGTTGGAGTACCTGACGGACGTGATCTCTGTGTTCGGAGGGGGTGCGCGAGAACACCAGAATGTCATTGAGGTACACCACCACAAACCTGTTAAAGAAGTCCCTGAGAACATCGTTAACCAGGTTCTGAAAAACCGCAGGGGCGTTGGTGAGGCCAAAAGGCATGACTAGGTATTCATAATGCCCCATGGGTGTATTAAATGCAGTTTTCCACTCATCACCTTCCCGGATGTGAACGAGATGATAAGCGTTACGCAGGTCAAGCTTAGTGAAAATGGTAGCACCATGGAGTGGGGTGAATGCGGAGTCGATGAGCGGAAGAGAGTACTTGTTCTTAATAGTGATGTCGTTCAAGGCTTGGAAGTCAATGCAGGGCCGCGGGCCGCCGTCCTTTTTGCCCACGAAGAAAAACCCTGCGCCGACAGGGGAGGAGGAGGGGCGAATGGTGCCGGTGGCCAGTGACTCGGTGATGTACTTCTCCATCGCCTCCCTCTCTGGTTGTGAGATTTTGAACAGTCTACCCTTGGGAAGAGCCGCTCCAGGAAGGAGGTCGATGGCGCAGTCGTAAGGACGGTGAGGCGGGAGTGACATGGCTTGATCCTTACTAAAGACCTGCCCTAGGTCGTGGTAACAGTCCGGAACGGTGGACAGTTCGGGTTTTTCTGGCTTCTGGACTGGACAGGATGGCACTAGAGCAGATCTGAGACAATTATTATGGCAGAATGGACTCCAGGCAGTCAATTTGGGGTGAGTCCAATCTATCGAGGGATTATGTTTTCGGAGCCATGGTAATCCTAGGACCAAGGGGGTGCGAGGACTCACAAAAACGAGGAAGGAACTCACCTCTTGGTGGTTGCCCGACAGGAGGAGCTGGATGGACTCAGTTTTCTGATCAACGCTGAAGAGGAGTTGACCATCAAGCGCAGTGGTCCGCAGCGGCACGGGGAGCGGGTGTGTCACCAGCCCTAGATGTTTCACTAGCTCATGGTCGATGAAGTTCTCATCTGAACCGCAGTCAATTAGGGCAGTCACTGTGCGCGACTGGCCCCTCGATGAGACGGTAGCTGCAAGCTGGAGCCGGCGTGAGGAAGAGTGTGACATATGGCTTACCAGTATTCCTTCTACTGGCAAGTCTGGACGCACTGGACAGCTGCGCAGAAAATGTCCACTTTTCCCACAATAAATACAAAGACGTGCGTCATACCTGCGTGTGCGCTCCTCCTGGGATAGCCTGGCTCGCCCTGTTTGTAGTTGCTCGACCACCACAGCAGGGGGCGATATCGTGGAAGCAATGTCTGTGGCCTGGGCAGGAAGTGGAGCGGGCCGTCGTGGCAGCGCGGCCAGCTTTTCACTGCGCTGTCTCTGGCGTTCTTTTAAACGATTATCAATAAGGATGGCAAGATTTATGAGACTGTCCAGGGAAGATTGTTCGTCACGTGTGGCCAATTCATCTTTAAGAGACTCATTAAGAGCGCGGGTGAAAACTTCTTGCAGCGCTTCCTCGTTAAAGCGGCTTTCAGCCGCCAATGTCCGGAACTCCACCGAGAATTCTGCGACACTACGAGTCCCCTGGCGAACAGACATGAGCCGCTTGGCTGCTTCTTTTCCACGGACCGGATGATCGAAGATTTTCCTCATTTCCTCGGTGAAACGGGAGTACGTGGCACAAACGGACGAACCGCTCTGCCAAACTGAGGACGCCCAATCAAGCGCGGCGCCCCGCAAACAACCAATAAGGTAGGCAATCTTCGTTCTCTCCCCGTGGTATGTGGATGGCTGTTGTTCAAACACCAGGTTACATTGTACTAGAAAGGCGCGACAAGTACCGAGGTTGCCATCGTATGGTGCTGGTGCGGGCACATGAGGCTCACGGTTAGCCAGACGTGCTGTGTCTATTACATAGCCTGGGGGTAACGGGGCCGTTTGTGCCTGTGGTGGGTTGAGTTGCGTCTTGAGGGAAGTGAGTGCTTGGGAAATTTCGGTTACCTTGTTGAAGAGGGCGGCAATGGCTTGGTGGTGATCACGGAGGGAAGCGGGTGGCTGTGGTGAGCCGGTGATATTGTCTGCGGGATCCATTGTGGCCAGATCAAACTGTTAGGACGCACGATGGGAGGGGATCCCAGAGCAGACAATGGCGCAAGTGACTGTGATAAAAAATGTTTTATTGTTGCCAGATCCAAGGGAAAAAGGCAGGCAGGGAGCTGATAAGGATCAGGAAGAATATCAGGCTTGAGGTTCCGACGTGGGGCGCGCAGAGACAGGTCCTGGGACAAGAGCAAAAAATCATGAGCCGAGAATCACAGGGAATGTTATCAAATGAGTGCGAGAAACAACTGACGGTGGAAACAGACAAGTTGATCTGGCGACGAGGTGAGGCGTCCACTAGCTTATAAAGGTGCCTGATGATGATGGCCTGCACCTGTGGCCGCTCCACCCGTCTGACCTGTGAATTAGAGAAACCATGCACACCTGCCGGAGCTGACCCCAGTCTCAGGAGGGAGGGGCAGAGGCCCTAACACTTATATTGAGGGAGAAAGGGTGAAAAATTGGTAAAAACTAACTGATAAATTAATTTTAAAATAACTTAGTTACTTTGATCATAAAGTACTCTGTAAATAGATTACTTTTTTGGTGCGTAATCAGTAATCAATAATTTAAAAATACTTTTTCAAGTAATCTGTGACAACACTGCTACCATCTGTATGTTCTATTTTTTGTTTGTTTGTTTGTTTTGTTTAATGGCATCTCTGGGTGCGCCGCACATCCAAAACCGTTTGACCTATCGACACTGTTCGTACACGAAAACAAAGAGAATTCTCGCATGACGCAGGCTCATCTTTGTCTGACAACCCAAAAATTACTGTTCGTCAAAAAATGAGGGTTTTTTTGGGGTGGGGGGGTATAAACATAATCATTCATTTCTAATGGGCAAATTCCCATCACTGGCGGGTACCTTTGATCCACCACCTTTTGTAAACAAAATAATAAACATCCTCCCTCAACAATAACAAAAAAATAAATAAAAATACATTTACAACTAGAAAATTCCTGGAAAAATTGGGATGGTAGCTTTGCTTTCACAGGTAGACCCCTTTTGATCACGTCCTGCTGATTTCAGTTCACTTTTTATTGATATCAGGTCACTTCCTTTTGATTTGGAGACATTTTAGGATGACCTACACTGCTGGCCAAAAGTGTTGGCACCCCTGCAATTCTGTCAGATGATGCTCAATTTCTCCCAGAAAATGATTGCAATTACAAATGCTTTGGAAGTAATATTTTCATTTATTTTGCTTGCATTGAAAAAACACAAAAGAGAACGAAAAAAAAATCAATATCATTTCATATCAACTATTACTATCATAATCAAAGTATTCGCACCCTTAGCCTAATACTTGGTAGCCCAACCTTTAGACCACAGGTGTCAAACCGATTCCAGAAAGGACCAAGTGGGTGCTGGATTTTGTTCAAACCGATACCGTGCAGAGATTTTAACCAATGAACTTCCTACTGAAACAAGCAGCACCTGACAAAGTGTAACTGATTACACATGTACTAAAAGATCTGATTGCTAAAAAAGGTGTCCTCTTCCTTGGTTGGAAAGCAATCCTGCACCCACTTGGCCCTTTCTGGAATCAGTTTGACACCTCTGCTTTAAACAAAATAACTGCGAACAACCGCTTCTGCTCTGCTGGAATTTCAGACCATTGTTCTTTGGCCAACTGCTCCCGGTCTCTGAGACTTGAAGGGTGCCATTTTCAGATCTCTCCACAGGTGTTCTATGGGATTCATGTTTGGACTCATTGCTGGCCACTGTAGAAATCTCCAGTGCTTTCTCTCAAACCATTTTCTCGTGTTTGTTGTCATTGTCCTGCTGGAAGACCCATGACCTCTGAGGGAGACCTAGCTTTCTCAAACTGGGCCCTACATTATGCTGCAAAATTTCAAAATGTTGGGTAGTCTTCAGAGTTCATAATGCCATGCCCGCGGTCAAGCAGTCCAGTACCAGAGGCAGCTAAGCAACCCCAAAACATCAGTGAACCTCCACCATGTTTGAGTGTGGGGAAAGTGTTATTTTCTTTGAAGGGGTCGTCTTTTTCCCTGTAAACTCATTGTTTTTGCCTTTTCCCAAAAAGCTCTATTTTTGTCTCATCTGACCAGAGAACACTCTTCCAAAACGTTTTTTGGCTTTTTCAGGTAAATTTTGGCTAACTGCAGGCTGGCTTTTTTATGTCTCTGGGTCAGAAGCGTGGTCTTTCTGGGTATCCTACAATAGAGTCCCTTTTCATTCAATAGTATGGGTTAACACTGTTGTACTCTCGGACTGCAGGACAGCTTGAACTTGTTTGGATGTTAGTCGAGGTTCTTTATCCACCATAAGCACAATCTTTTTTTGAAATCTCGTCAATTTGTTTGTCTTTTCCGTCCACATCTAGGGGGGGTTATCCACAGTCCATTGACTTTACACTTATTGATGACACTGCGCATGGTAAACACAGGAACATTCATATCATTGGAGATGGACTTGTTGACTTGAGATTGCCCATGTTTCCTCACAATTTTGCTTCTCAAGTCCTCAGACAGTTCTTTGGTCTTCTTTCTTTTCTCCATGCTCAAAGTTATACACACAAGGACACAAGACAGAGGTTTGGTCAACCTTAATCCATTTTAACTGGCTGCAAGTGTCATTTAGGTATTACCACCAAATTACCACAAATTAGAGAAGCGTCACATGATTTTTCAAAGGGTGCCGATTCTTTTGTCCAGCCAATTTTTAGAGTTTTGTGTAAAAAGATAATGATTCATTTTTTTTCTTCCTTTCTCTGTGTTTTTTCATTGCAAGCAAAATAAATGAAGATATTACCACCAAGGCATTTGTAATTGCAATCATTTTCTGGGAGAAATTGAGCATTAACTGACAGAATTGCAGGGGTGCCAATACTTTTGGCCAGCAGTGTACTGTTGATATCAGGTCATTCACTTTTGATATTTTGATGTATATGGCCATCAATGGCATCAACTTTTGAATGCATCAAAGGAATCCAAGTACATTTATGGGCCACATTTTTTTTTAAAAAGGACAAACATGAATGGTTGCTTTTGCATTACATGCAAAGCCATTATCAATTACTAAGAATAGCAATCTGCTACTGGAAACTGGCATATGACTCAACCTAATATGTACAAAATGGGGTTTTCCCAATCTGATAAATATACAAACTGTAACGAAGAAACTCCAGATGCATATTTGCATGCTAATTGGCAATGTAAACCTGTACAATAGTTCTGGCTGCAGGCAACGACGAAACTGGAAACCCTTTTCAAATACAGGATTCCATTGGCCCCAAATCTTTGTCTGCATGGTGATATGAATGCTGTGAACATCTCAAATAATCAAGTCCATCTGATACTGGCAACTTCCAAGATAGTTAAAAAAAAAAATTTAAAAAAAACTATTTTTAAATTGGAAAACTAAACTAAATATTTACACAAAGCAATGGCTAAATTTAATCATGGAACATAGAACATTAGAGAACATATCTGCAAAGCAGGCAAATAAATTGTACAACTTCGAAAAACCAAGGGAAACATGCTAGAATCCTGAACCTAAAATAATAGATATTTCTTACCTGTGAAGGAATGCCATAACTACAATAATAATCCCCCCCCCCCCCCCCCCAAAAAAAAAAAAAAAAAAAATATATATATATATATAGCGGAAAACACTCAGGTGACTTGAAGTTCCACCCTGAGACCCCCCCAATTTGGCCAATTTTCAAAATTGTCCGATATGCATTGTGATACATCATCGGAAATCTTGAAATCTCAATTTTAATTTTGAACAGGAGGGCATTTAAAAAATAAAAAAATTAAAAATTAAAACAGCGAAACCCTATTGAGAAGTGAGAGCATGAAAGAATTAAAGACGCCATGACTTTAACGAGATATTATCGCGTGTTTACCTTGTTTTGATCCAAAAACTCCATGTTGCATGTATCATTGATTGTCAAGACACAGCTGTGAATGGCCACAGCTGGATTTTGGGGGGGATTTTATGGGTGAAACATGGTCATATAACAAGGGTCACAATGCAGAAATCGTGGACATCAAGGAGTGGTCGAGATTTTCTTTTTTATATATTTACCCTTTTAAACTTTTTATTTTATTTTTAATTTTCATCATAAATTTATCTTCTAACATATCGGAGAAAATGCGACAGTAACAAAAATATACAATTAAGTGATAGTCCGTGACTTTTTTACAGACATCATTTTTTTCATTGTGACGTAATTTATTTTTAATAATTTGTAAGATATGCGAGTGAATAGTTTTTTAAAGTCTTTTTTTTTTTTTTTTTTTTCAAATATCACACATCAATGATGGATTCTAGGCTAAAAATGACAGACATTTTGAATAATAAATATAATAAATTACCTTAATTCTATGGCTGGGTTGAAACAAAAGCTTCTGCGCAGTGTCTGTAAATGGGGGTTTCCAGGGTAAAATGGACAAATTAAAAATAGTTCGGGGGCTTAATGCGCCATGAATCTGCTATGGCAGCATATAGACATATTGTTCTATCAAACACAACAGTTGTTTTGGCTTAAAATACAGCAGTTTCTTTTAAAGAAGGTGCAAGCGCAGAAACTGCTTTTTCAGTCGTTTCTGTGTTTTCCGCCATATACATTTTGTTTTGTGTAAATTTAAATAAAATATAGTGAAAATTAGATTGTTTTTGTTTGTTGTCTGACCCATTTTCAGAGATGATGATGATGATATATTTTTTTTCCCAATCTCTTTTGTATTTTTTTCATTGCAAGCAAAGTAAATGAAGATGTTACGACCAAAGCATTTGTAATTGCAATCATTTTCTGGGAGAAATGGAGCATTATGTGACAGAATTGCAGGGGTGCTAATACTTTTGGCCAGCACTGTACCAATATATCCTACACAGGCGAAAAGTCGACCAACGGTGAATTTAACACCCTAAGTACTACCGTGCACTTACAGCTTGTTTTTTTTTAGATGCATACAGGAAGAACGTACTAAAATCCCTTAAGAAAATACTTAAATGTAATAATATCAAATAAGGGTGGATTTAATACACTACGTGTCTAATGGGGTCAACAGATAAGCACTCTGCTTTACAACTACCAAAAGAAAACATAATGCTTAAAAGCTATAAGAGGAAGAAACACGCCAAAAATAATCCAAAGATAAAAATAGACTCAATAGAAACGCAAATAATAAGTACTCGTTGCCTTTAATTGATGTGTGCATGTGTGCGTAAGCGCACTGTACACTGTGTGATACTCCAAAAATAGCTGTATAGCGATACTGTGTATCGGATCGGGACATCACTACGTCCTTCCTCAGGAACTGTCTGACTAGTTCATTCAAGCCTTTTTCCTTTCGGAGAAAATACTGTAATACTAATCGGAGCCTGCTTGTGAATTCCTGTTTCAATAAGAAGTGAATGTCAGGTTTTGTGTGCTTGTGATGATAAACTAAGAGCTAGTTGTCATGGCTTCATTAAGCAAATGCGACATTATGTGCAGAATGTGGTCAAGTGACAGTACATGACGACAATGCCATGATAATTGGAGTCTTAATTACACATACTGAAGCGGCGTAATTGTAAGGTGTGTTAATTGCTACTCGCGAAAAGGTACGCGCACACTCCTTCCTGTGGAATTTCCTCGTCATGCTCTCATCTTTAATTTGTGTGTTCGTGATTGTCATAACTTTGTCAACCAACAACTCTTTAACATTGCGCTGAATTTGATTGTTCGAGAGCTTTATTGCTAATGAGCTGCATTGTCATTCAATTTAGATTGAAATTAATTTGATTGTTTCTCATCGTTTCGCTCTCGTTCGTATCTGGGAGGTAGTCACGTTCAAAAGCTTATCTGAAAAAAACACGTGCAGTTAGGTAGGGTGCTTCTTTTTTACTTTTTGACCTTTAGCCGTTTTGCAATGTGCTTTAGTTTTGCTCGAGCTTGTCAGAAACATCTCATAAGGCTTGGGGTCAGGGAAAAACCGAGAGTTTGAAGCAAATGATGCAGAGGGACAACCTCCAGAGTTTGTTCACACCTGAAATGGGACGAATATTATTCGATTGCAAACAAGGATTTGTGCCTGATATAGATCAACCTGGTTTAGGGCTGCAACTAATGATTGTTTTCATAATCGATTAATCGGGCGATTAATGAATCGATTAATCACATAAATGTCACCTTTCTCAATTACCTTGACAATTTCCCTTGAAATTGTTTTAGGCATTATGTAAGTAACAATGAAGACAAAATGGATGACTATTTCCCTCAAAAATATTGTTTTATTACAGCTTCTGGACTTAAAGTGCATGTGACATAAGAATTCATGTTTACCATAATTTTCGTACAATAAGCCGCTACTTTTTTCCTTCATTTTGAATCCTGCGGCTTACAGTCCAGTGCTGCTTATTTGTTGATTTATTTGGGTTAATAGGTAACACTTTATTTGACAGCAGCGTCATAAGACTGTCATATGACCGTCATAACTATGACATGACACTATCATGAGCATTAGTCAACGCTTATGACAAATGTCAATAAGTGTCATCTGGAAAATTATGTCACTAACTCCATTTATGTCCAGCTTGGATCTTTTACATCCATTTCATTCAAAAGTAAGATAATTTGCTGGATAACACTAAATACCATGTGTTATAAGCATTCATTAATGCTCATTACAGTGTCATGTCATAATTATGATTGTGTAATGACAGTCTTATGGCACCAGTGTCAAATTAAGTATTACCAAATATCATAACTAACAATTAATGAAACAACTGGAACAGTAACTGAAGAAATATTTAGCACAGAACATTAACTTTGGTTGTTATTTACATCTGTAGCCCTGCAATGCATGCTAGTTGGACATCAACAGTGTTGACACCAGGTGGCAGCAGAGGTTGACTGTCTCCCCCAAGGGAGCAGTGATGGCCAAACCTTGATGCAATGAAGCTTTGAAGCCAATTGGTTCAAAACTTCATGGTGGTTCATTTGGTCTTATGACAGTCTCAATGTGCAAAATAAGGCATTGTTATAAGCTGTTGGGCAGAAAATGGTGTGAATAGCCAGCAAACAGAGTAAGTTTAAACATGTATCCATTCGTTTTTAAGCAAACATCCGGACTCTCGGGAGCAACATTTTATAAACTGAGACACAGGCAGGCTGATCATCAACGATATGGACAGCGTATTTACGTGACAAAAATATGGTAAGGTGATACAAAAAAATCAAACCGCTGTGTACTAGTGATGCCATCCACACGACAGCTCTGGATGCTAACTATCTCCATAATAATGTAACAAATCAGGTTATACTATAGTGGGGGTATTTGCTTGCGTTCCTGAATGCACCGCATGACTTACAGAGGTGCGGCAGACAGCAGCCGTGTGTTGTACAAGTTCCCAAAAAAAAGAATTGCAACTTTACTAATCCGGTGACACTTTTTAGACGTTACAATGATATTGGTATAAGTTGGATCACACAATAGTTTACCGTGACGATCTGCAAACATTTTTTCACATCACTCTCCGGCTTTGTCACTAGAGCAGGAGTGCTAGCTGTTACTAGCGAGCTTGACACATGTATGCTACTCCTCTCATTCCATTTTTGATGTTCATTTTGCTTTTGCTGCTCGTTTTGTGAAATATCGACAGGGCTATCCTTCTTATTAATATTCCGTTCGGGTTCAAATTGGAAGGGCAGAACGTACGACATGTTTACATAGTTCACAAGTGACACTGTGGAAGTCCAGCAGCGAGCCCATGTGACGTCACCGCGTTGCGACGTCAACAACAATAATGGCGACCTACTAGTTAAAATAATTTTACAAATTTTATTCAAACGAAAACATTAAGAGGGGTTTTTATTATCAAATTAGTAGAACTCGTACTAGCATTTATTTTCTAAGAACTACATGTCTTTCTATCCTTGGATCCCTTTAAAGAATTTATTTGCAAATCATGTTGGAAAATAAGTATTTGGTCAATACCAAAAGTTCATCTCAATACTTTTATGTACCCTTTGTTGGCAATAACGGAGGCCAAACGTTTTCTGTAACTCTTCACAAGCTTTTCACACACTGTTGCTGGTATTTTGGCCCATTCCTCCATGCAGATCCCCTCTAGAGCAGTGATGTTTTGGGGCTGTCATTGGGCAACACGGACTTTCAACTCCCTCCACAGATTTTCAATGGGGTTGAGATCTGGAGACTGGCTAGACCACTCCAGGACCTTGAAATGCTTCTCCTTTGTTGCCCTGGCTGTGTGTTTGGGATCATTGTCATGCTGAAAGACCCAGCCACGTCTCATCTTCAATGCCCTTGCTGATGGAAGGGAGATTTTCACTCAAAATCTATCGATACATGGCCCCATTCATTCTTTCCTTTACACAGCAGATCAGTCGTCCTGGTCCCTTTGCAGAAAAACAGCCCCAAAGCATGATGTTTCCACCCCCATTCTTCACAGTGGGTATGGTGTTCTTTAGATGCAATTCAGTATTATTTCTTCTCCAAACACGAGAACCTGTGTTTCTACCAAAAACTTCATTCTCCCAGTCCTTTTCTGGATCATCCAAATGCTCTCTAGCGAACCGCAGACGGGCCTGGACGTGTACTTTCTTCAGTAGGGGGACACGTCTGCAGTGCAGGATTTGAGTCCCTGGCGGCGCATTGTGTTACTGATAGTAGCCTTTGTTACTGTCGTCCAAGCTATCTGTAGGTCATTCACTAGGTCCCCCCGTGTGGTCCTGGGATTTTTGCTCACCATTCTTGTTATCATTTTGACGCCACGGGGTGAGATCTTGCACGGAGCCCCAGATCGAGGGAGATTGTCTGTGGTCTAATCTTTTCAAGTAGGAGAATTTGCACAATTGGTGGTTGACTAAATACCTATTTGCCCCACTGTAAATTCATAAAAGAGACGGTGCTTTGAAATTTGGATCGTATTTATGAACAACTGTTTAATAAAGTAAACTGATTCATTACAGTCTACCTCATCCTTATTAAATTTTGTTGTTTTATTTTGTTTTTGTTTGTTTAAAGAAAATAAATGCGACATTAATACCATTTTTTATCAGCGCTTTGCCCACAAGAAAAGAAAGTGTCAATCAGCAGAACTTTTTTATTCGAATGAACTTCTGTCTGATTAATGTTCTTAGAATTCTTTTGATGTTTTATACTCTGAACCTTTATTAAAAACTTGAACAAATTTCATGTATTTAAAACAGTACAATTATAGACTACAGATAAGTCAGGAAGGTGTAATAAAACATTATTTTTGAAGGAAATTGTCGTCCATTTTTTCTTCATTGTTACTTACAACATGTCTAAAACAACTTCAAGGTAAATTGTAAAGGTAATTGAAAAAGGGAGACATTTATTCGATTAGTTGTTTGATTAATTGTCTGATTAATCAATTATATAAATAATCGTTAGTTGAAGCCCTAATCGTTGTTGACTCGATCACTAAGCTCTGAAGGGTCCAGTTCACTTCAGCTGTTTAGAGAATTGGAACAGCCCTTAAGACAGTGGCGAGGATTCCCCTGAGGGCAAGTGCAGAGGGCAAGTGAGCGAGGGCGACTAAAACTATTTTTGAAATGCAGCCATTGCGTGCCTAACATTTACAAGCATTTTTCAAACCTTGAAAACACGACCCAAAAATCCAAGCATTTTCAAGGACCCGTACAAATCCAGCCAAAGTGTCCAAGTTGTGTTATTGTGTATTTGCATCGACTGCGTTTAGGCCTGGGACCTGTCAAACATTATTTGCATAATTGATTTTTTTTGGCAACAGCATCAAGAATGCGGCCGTCTAAAAGTTCTCTCACATCTTTTCTGAAAAGGAGAACGCAGGCGCCGCGCTCCCTGAAGGCCCGCCGGCCCTCTAAATCCTGGGCCCACAGTGCCACCCAGTGGGTGGTATATGTACTAAGAGGGAACGGCAAATAGGGCAATTATATCCGTTTGAATGTTTCCCTTCCCTCAAAAACTACACTGCAAATTTAATCAGATTATTTTTCTTAAAAAGTAGTTAAAACAGCTTTCTCCATCCTGTTTTGAGTGTTAATGACTAGTTGACAAATTTATGTGTAAGATTATTCCACTTACTTTAAGTAAATATCACTATTTGTTCTTACTAATACCATTCACTGAATTTTCACTGAAAAAAATAACTGGTTGATTTACTTGATGAAATCGTTTTAATAATTTGCACTTACTTTTACTTCCTAAATTTTACTGCTTGCAATATTAAGTTCAGTTCATAAGCAGTAAAATTTTCTTAAGAGAAGCATGTGCAAATTATTACAACGATTTTATCAAGTAAATCCACCAATTATTTTTTTCAGTGTACATCTCTAAGAGTTTGTCATTTTTCACTTAAATCAAGAAAGATTTGCTTTCAAATTGTGTTTTGAACAATATCTATTCTTGAACTAAGAACATTTCTAACAAACAAGGTTTTTATTTAAATTGGCAAATTCATTATACAAATTTATTGCTTAAAATAAGTCTGTTTAACATGTTTTCAAATAGCTATTTTTCTAATTTCAAGAAATCTGCGTAAAATTTACTTGTAGCACTGGCAGATAATTTCATTTGTTACTAGTAGATTTACCGTACACCGTTTTGCAGTGTCAACAGGAAGACCTTCCAGGAAGTCTTGGGACAACTTTTGTGCCTGAGCGTCTCCCTGAGGTCTTTCCATATCCAGACATCCTTTAAAGGGCCAGTGACAGCATAAAAAAACCCATCTCAAATAGCATTATTATGTGAATTAAAATCATATTTTGAGACGATTTGACTATATACAACAATTTGGCAAAGCGCAGATGACGGGAAATTAGTCTTTTAATCTGCTGTTTAGCCTCACCTGTCATTATAGCACTCTAGCGTCCCCAGCTTGATGATGACATCGGCAGGGTCACGATTTCAGCTGATTTAGAATTCAGCACACTGAGGGGGAAGATTCAGAACTCGGAAAATGTGACACAGAGCAGCGAAATATCATCGTTTCAATCTCTCTACTCCAATATTTTTACATGATATTCTTTTTATCAAAATATTTTTCTCTAATTAAATAAATGGTATGGTCATAACAAATAACAGTCTTGTGCCAAATGGAATATGAAATATTAAAAATGCATTTATTCAGTACGACATGGCAAAATTACTAAAGATGCACCGATACTGATACTAGTATCGGCAGGGGGCGCCGATCCGGCCCGAAATGGTGGTATTGGTATCGGCGAGTACCAACAAAGACGGCGCCGATACCATTTACTGGTCCATTATTATAACATTTGACCGCAGCCTTTTTTTTCTCCTGGCGCTCACTACACTCAGTCTCTGTGTTGTGTGATGACACGTGATCACCAAGCAGCTATCGCTATTGGCCTGCTCCAGACCAATGAGAACGGGCCAATAGCCACTCCCGACCAATGAAAAGGGCGCTTTTTCATATGAAGGGAAAAATAAACCAGGATAAATGGCAGCGGTCGGGAAATATTTCAAAATACAAATCCAGTCGATTAAAATCAATGGCTGCATGCAAGATTTGCGGCTTGAAAGTTTCGAGATGTGGAGTAATATGTGATGTGGAGTGATAAAACATTTGAAGACGAAACGTGAACGAACACAACGAGTTTGAGCCTGCAAGAGCAGGACTGCTATCCAGAGGAAGGGCGCTGGACGGTGCAACAATCTCTGGTAAGTTCACTACGTCAACTTTACTTTGTCTTTTACTTAAAGAAATGCTGCAGTAATTTGGGAACTGTTTCCAAAGTAGGGTGGCCACCTTTCAGAAATAGAAATAAGGGACTCCCCCCGTCCTGAAAAAAGGAGGCTAATAGAGAGACGGGATGCTGTGGTCAATTATTATTACTTATAATTGTTAGCGTCCGCAAATGCGGAACCAAGGTTGGACCTCGAAGCGGACAACAAGCGGGGGATACGTACAAGGGTTTAATGATTGCAAACAAAAAAAATAACACGCGATCGCGGGATAGTAGAAATAACAAAAGGAGTCTGTGACAGCAGGTCGACTGAGCTCAATACTACAAACTCGAAGGTTAACTAAGACGATAGGCAGCGAGCCAAAAAGCCAAAATAAAAACACTCAAATACCTGCACAGGGTAGAGGTTACAAACGAGCGCAGCACACTAACAGAAAAAGCCCAATGCAGGGGCGTAACAAGCAAATGTAGCGAGACTATAGTGCGAGACGTCAAATGGCGATCAGCAAGGCAAATATCTCGGCAGCCTTCTCTGAGATCACCCGTGCTTAAATGCTGGTTTGATGAGCCTGCATCGGATTCAGGTGCGACGTCAGGAACGCCCCAACTAACAGCCCAGCAACAAAACACAATCTAACCAGCAGCAGAATGTGACAATTATTTCATGAAAGTTGCACTGTTTGGCCTTTGAGAGGTTTAAAAAAATTTACTCAGTTCATTCAGAGTTTATTATTATGAATTTATTTTTACTTTCTTACTGTTGGGCTAGTATTATACTTTGTACTAGTCTTTTTTCCTATTTTGCAAAGGTAAGCAACTGCCTGACAAAGCCTTGATAGCAATGATTTCACATCGAATTATGTAGCTCTTTGGGGAAAAAAAAAAAAAAATATATATATATATATATATATATGTATATATATATATATATATATATATATATATATATATATATATATATATATATATATATATACCGTATTGGCCCGAATATAAGACGACCCCCTCTTTTTCAAGACTCAAGTTTGAAAAAAGACTTTTTGAACACCAAATTAATTTTTATACAGAAAATAATTACAATACATCTGAAACAAATGATTATAAGAATATATTTGAGAGAAAAGGCATTTAATTTCGCATTCAAAACTTAATATCTGAACATTTAAACATTTAACATTTAAATATGTAAACTAAAGTGCAATCAAATTCATAAATGAATGGCTTCTGGTTTTTGAAATATAAATAAGAAAAAACCTGTGACACCATATTTCACAGCCGCTTTGCAGTTGTTTGAAGACACCGCCTCATTTATCACCATCAACTTGAAGTTTGCGTCATAACTTCTCCTCAGCTGCCGGTTAACCTGGCCAATCTTCGACCCACTTTTCTCCAAATTGTCGAGAAGTTTCTCCATTTTCGGTTATCTCTTCCATACCTGTTAAGTTGTAGAAATTGCAAATAGGGAGATTTCTGTTTGCCAACCCCGATGACGCGCGCGCGCGACAATCGCTAAGACAAAATGCAACCATTTTTTTTCAAGTTTATTTTGGTCACAACACTTGTGTAAAAATTAACTACACTGTCAAAGAACCTCTTTTTGGTGGCATCAGAGATAGTCTTCAACTTGCTCCATGTATTGTCTGGCATCATGTGATACTGCTATGTTGCCTGTGTCATGCCAGTTCTCCTTGTTCCTGTAATCAACATCTAGGATATCCTCAGCTTTCCTGATCACATCCATTTGCACAAATTTGGACATCAGCTTCCTCAGCAGCCTCTTCATCTCATCAACCATCACTCCAATTAGGGTTTCGTCAGACTAAATCAGCAAGATTAAAAACATTAATTATATCATTTAGAAAATTAATCATATTTGTTTTTAAAAGTATCTTTGTCATGGCAGTTTTTTAATTGAATTGTAACCTAGAATTGAAACTTTATATTTTTTGTTTCAGCACAGTAATAATGATATAATGTAATAAAGTGTATAGTATACACTTTAGCTTTAGCATAATAGCGAATCTAAATGATTAAACTTTAAGTAAGTAACGATATGTTTTCTCACTTAAATTCATATATTGTGGGGGAAGGACCGCAGTGGTTTAATATTCCATGATGTTTGATCCACGAAAACACAGAGTAAAGCAGCGACTTCTTCCTCATCGTTCTCCCATCATTAGCTCTAATGCTATTAGCATTAGGCAAGTTAGCTATCGCTAGCAGGTAAGACTTACGGCAATTACGTTGACGAACATCGTTTTTCCCGAATACTGGAGGCCGACCAGGGTCAGCTCCATCTCTTCCTTCCAAAATAAAGACTTGAACCAGTCTAAAAGCCGGTTTATTAGTGCCAGCATCTTGGGAAGTCGGTGGTGCTTCGCCTCTTCCCTCCCTGTCAGATGTTTGGTTGGGCTTTTCCAGCTCTGAAGGGGAGGGAGGGCAGGGAAGTCGGAGACGGCCAGGCTATTCGTTGTTGGTCACTTTCCGAATCGGGCTGAATGGTATCGTTACAAAACGGTGACAAACAAAAACGTAAAAAAAAAAAAAAAATTGACATTTTTGGAAAATCGGGAGATTTGGCTTTCTAATCGTGAGGCGTGAGCATTGGGGTCAAAATCGGGAGTCTCCCGACCAAATCCTGAAACTTAACAGGTCTGCTCTTCTATTACAGGTATTTTCTTCTCTTTTCCTTCTTACCACTTTCTTCTTCGTGTCAGGGGTTCGCTTTGGCCGCCGGAGTCGCGTTCAGCATTCGATTCATTGAGTACTGGCGCCATCCAGCGTCGTGAATGGGTATATGTCTAGGCCGCAGTTTTTTTTTTTTTATTTTTTTTTTTAGGCCGCAGTTATAAGACGTCCCCCAGGTTTTCATTCTTACTTTAATGCAAAAAACACCGTCTTATATTCGGGCCAATATGGTATAAATATATACATAAACGGGGTGGTATCGGTATGGTATCGGCCGATACTGCACAGCCAGTTATTGGTATCGGGGCCAAAAAATGGTATCGGTGCAACACTAAAAATTACTGCATAATGGCCAAAACTGCCGACTTCTTTCACCTCCTGAATGGTATTTTATGCCACTGGAGTTAGTCCAGCTTTTGTCTTCAGAGACGGAGGAAAGAGCGTAAACAAAACAGGAGGCATGACAGTGAGCCGACATGCTAACCCCAGCAACAAAAGCCTGCAGCACATTGGGCTGGCGTAATGCGGATTAACAAATTAATCCGCAGAATCGGCTGAATCCGTAGCCCTTCAGCATGCTATGGCTAATGGCTGTATTGTGAGATGGGGACCCGGCTGACGTCACATTCACATTCTTCCTCAATTTAGGAAGTCACTCATTTTCATGGCGCGGGATTAAAAAAAATTTAATAAATAAATCGATCGCTTCCACACACATTCAAGCGGTCAATTTCATACAGCAACATAAAATATTGCGTGAAATATGAAATAAACAAGCTTTTTGCTGTCATTGGCACTTTAAAAGCAAGTCTGTCAGACCGTCATCCAACGGCTCTCGATTAAGAGAACTGATAAGCGCTATCGATATGACAGGCAGTGTTTTTTTTTCGTCAACAATAGTTATAACGAAAATATTTTGTCGACAATTTTTTCATGACAATGACGAGATTCTTACGAGCTAAAAACGTGACTTAGGAGAATAAAGCGTAACGGCACGAATGCCAGTTTTTGCCTGACGAAACAAGAACAAGATGAAAATGCGCCATAGTGCCCATCATGTTCACAATGTGTGACATTTTATGTGTAGTTAGCCTGCATCGTAGCAGTGTCTGGTTGTGTCACTCATGTGATGTGCTGCGCTACCCCCACTCACCCACTCCAGTATCCTCATTGCTTTTTTTTTTGAGACACACAATATAAGATTTGTCTTCTTATCTTGGCAAGAGAGAATATGCAATGTTGCTTTAGCCTTTAAAGGTCTGTGCTGAGTGAGCGGAAAATAGTAGCTTCCGCAACTCTGGCAGGGCTCTTTGCTTTACCAGCCAGCTTCTTTTGCAAGTTCCGAGGTTGAAACATAAACAGCGGGGAGACCGATCTTTTGCGGTAGCTGCCCCAAGGTTGTGGAATAGCCATCTCCCTGAAATCCGCACCAATACGAATGTAAGCCTATTAACATCTCGGTTAAAAACATACTTTTTTAGACTCGCCTTTTCCCCAGACTCGGATAGCCTGGTTTAATTTCTAAAGGGTTTTAATGTTTTAGTTTTTATGTGTCTTATTATTTTATTTGCTGTTGTGACTTTTATCGCGATGCGCTGTTTTTGTTTTCGTTTTTTTCTTAATGTCATTGTATAATACTTTCCTTCCTTTTATTTTTCATGAACCATCTTTGTTGTAACGCACATTGAGGACCTTACGGGTTTTTGTAAAGGTAAGGCAAGGCAAATTTATTTATATAGCACAATTCAACACAAGGCAATTTAAAGTGCTTTACATCACATGAAGATCATAAAAATCACATTTAAATCAATACAACGTAAAAACCAAGACAATCAAAATCGGAAATAGAATTATACTTAAAAATCGCATTTAATAACAAATAGAATAAAAATAAATAAATAAAAATAAAACAAAAACTACTACTACTTATAATAATTGAAATCAGCAATGGAGATAAGCACAATAGGAATAGAAAGCAAGTACTGTAGATTGAAATATATAGACAGTTATGGATATGCAGTGCTAAACAAAAGCGTTTTTAGCCCTGATTTAAAAGAGCTAACAGTTTGAGCATACTTCAGACATTCAGGTAACTTGTTCCAGAGGTAAGGACCATAATAACTAAATGCTGCCTCACCCTGCTTGGTTCTTGTTCTTGGAACATGCAGAAGACCGGTTCCAGACGACCTTGGGGGTCTAGATATCTCATAGGAATCTAACAAATCAAGCATGTATTTTGGTCCAAGGCCATTAAGTGTTTTGTAGACGAGCAGTAGTATTTTATAGTCTATCCTCTGACTCACTGGAAGCCAGTGTAGATATTTCAAAACCGGTGTAATGTGGTCCAGCTTCCTTGTATTTGTGAGGACTCTGGCTGCAGCGTTCTGTACTAGCTGCAGCTTCTTGACTGATTTTTTATCAAGACCCGTAAATATACCGTTGCAATAGTCCAACCTGCTGAAAATGAATGTATGAATAAGTTTTTCCATGTCTTGTTGAGTCAGAAGCCCCTTAATTCTGGTTATATTTTTATAGGTGGTAATAAGCGGATTTAGTGATGGACTTTAGATGGCTATCAAATTTTAGGTCTGAGTCAATAATTACGCCAAGGTTTCTGACTTGATTTGTAGCTGTAAGTGACATTGAGCTAAGTTGCCTGCTTATCTTTGACCTTTCCTTTTTTGGCCGAAAAATGATCACCTCTGTCTTCTCCACATTTAACTGGAGAAAATTCTGGCACATCCATTCATTGATTTGATGAATGCATTTACTCAGGGAGACTAAGGGACTATAATCATGTGGGGACACAGAAATGTACAGTTGTGTGTCATCTGCATAGGCGTGATAGGAGATGTCATACTGTTCCATTATCTGAGCTAAGGGAAGCATATAGATGTTAAATAAGAGTGGTCCAAGAATTGACCCTTGAGGGACTCCACACGTGAATTTGGTTCGTTCTGACTGATGGTTTCCGATTGACACAAAGAAATCCCTATCATGTAAATTGGATGTGAACCACTGAAGTATAGTGTCAGTAAGCCCTACCCACTGTTCCAATCTGCTGAGTCGTATGTTGTGATCAACCGTGTCGAATGCGGTGCTGAGATTCCAATAGTAACAGAACAGATGATTTGCCTGCATCGGTATTCCGACCAATATCATTTAGGACTTTGATAAGCACAGTCTCGGTGCTGTGTTGTGGCCGAAATCCAGACTGAAATGAGTTAAAAATATTGTTTTGCATCATGAAAGTCTGGATCTGTTCGAACACAACCCTTTCGATAATTTTCCCCAGGAATGTCAGATTTGATATTGGCCTGTAATTACTAATGATTGAGGCATCCAGATTAGTTTTTTTTAGGAGAGGTTTTATTACTGCAGTTTTTAAAGTCTGTGGAAACTCTCCTGTTTGGAGAGAAGTATTCATAATCTGAAGTATGTCTGGGGCTATGCAATGAAAAACAGTTTTGAAAAAGTTTGAAGGAACGATGTCAAGGCAGCATGTTGTGGGCTTTAATTTTGACACAATTTCTGTTAAAGTGGCATAGTCCAAGAGGCTAAACTGTCTACAATTGACGTGGGGGACATTTTGGGAGGCATTTAGTGTAACAATTGTTAATCTGGAGTTGCACACAGTCTGTCTAATCTTTAGTACTTTGTGTGTAAAGAATGCTGCGAAATCATTACAGGACACCTCAGATGCCAATTCCTGAGGTATTGATGCTTGTCGGTTTGTCAGTTTGTCAACAACAGAAAATAGTGTGCGGGTATTGTTGGTGTTTCTACTCATGATCTCTGAAAAATATGACTGTCTAGAATTTTTCAGTTCCTGGTTGTATTTGCGAAGACTCTCTTTGTAGATATCATAAAAAACTAGGAGTTTGTTTTTTCGCCATCTGTGTTCTGCTCGTCTACAATCTTGCTTTTGTTTTAAAGCTAGTGTGGCATTTCTCCAGGGTGACATCTTCTTTCTTGACAAAGTTTTTGTCTTAAAGGGCAACTGAAGACCTTTCCGGATTTTGGTGCAATTTTACGAATATAAACTTTGGACGAGTTCGTCAAAACAACCATGACATTATCAACACGTAATTGCAAGGATACTTTGTGTTTTTTTTTTAGTTTTTTTGCACTCCGTTAATGGTCCCTTCGCAAACCCGGAAGTGTGACGTAGATTCCCCGACGCAACAGAGAAGACTATCCACAGCTAGCATAGCAGCAACAACGATGTCAGTGATATTTCCACCAAAGGTAACCATTCAGGATCGCTCTTTCGTGATGCTACCGATGGCAAAGGCTCCCAGGAAAGATGAACTACAATTAATCCCTACATGTTTGAACCTGAGGCGTCAGATGACGGCGATTTACTTGACACAGCAGATGGTGTCATAACGCCAATTGACAGCTCGACACTTCACGAACGGGAGAGTGAGTGGTAAGTCCAGCATCGCGATTTTTTTATTAGGGAGAATGCGATTACATGGTTGTATATTTTTCCATGCTCTACACATAGCTAAAACTGGATATTAGGTAATGGGACAGCTCCTCCTCTAAATATGATAAAGCTAGCCCAAATGTGGCTAAATGAATGATATGTTTTTGATATTTCGAAATAAATGACAAAACGATTTTATTTTCCAGGTGTTGCTGTAAACCGTCAAGCAATTACCCTTCCAAGAGTATGCTTGTGTCGTCAGGAAATCCCAGACGTGAGAGCCAAACTTGAGGAGGCTGAAGCACTGACAGGGGCATGAATTACATTTTAAAAAATAAATTCATAAATTGTAAACAACATTGACACATTTTGTTGACTGTTTAATGTATTCTATTGGTATATAATATATTGTAATTATATTCCATTCTGAAAAAATATTCAATAGGCCACAATAATAAATGACACCAGATTTATGTTGAATCAGCATCAGCTTTCGCTGTCAGATTGTGACACAACATATAAGATAAGTTATACCAAGCACACATCAAAGACCATAATTTTAGTAAGCAACACAAAGTTAGGATAGCAACGGACTAGCGCAACATTGAAAAATGATAATGGCAGTGGGAAATATGTATTTACTCTTTTCTGTAGCATTAAGTGTTCTCTATACAAAGATAATGCATTATCATTAAAATATGAATGGTAAATGGTGTTATACTTGTATAGCGCTTTTCCACCTTTCAAGGCGCTCAAAGCGCTTTACACTCCATCGCCATCCACCTACTGGTGACGCAGCACCAGGAGCAATGTGGGGTTCAGTATCTTGCTCAAGGATACTTAGGCGAGTTCATCAGGGCAGAGAATCAAACCCACAACCTCTGGGTCGGGGGACAACTACTCTACCACTGAGCCATACCACCCCAATATGAAGGTAACTAGATTTTTCTTTTTAAAAATGTGTACTGTATATATGACTAGTTTATGATTTCATGTCATCAAAATTTGCTACGGTACATTTATTTCTCCTAAGTCATTGTCATTTGATGTCGCAGACGGAAGAAATTCAGCATCTGGCAGGCCTCATAGGTTCTCTTCAGTTGTCATCGCTGGACACCGCATCACTTGGGTCATCATATGACGACCCACTCTCTCTTGATTTTGGCAAACTGGGTGGTGACTGACTTGCAACGCTTTTTTCATCGTGTTGAGGGTTTCTGCCGCTTAATTTTTTATGTTTGGCTTCCTGGAGGAAAAAAAAATCACAGCAGCATGAAAATATTGGATTTTTTTATTTTAATTTAATAATAATTTCTTGGTGATCAAATAATAATGCCCTAGTCAAAGCAGCATCTATTTGATGCTATTGTTCCCTCTTCAAATAGGCAGACCTTGATGTTGAAGTATGATAGTTATTGTTTTATTGAGATGTATTTGATACATTAGGGCCTGGCAGAGGATTGCTTCACATATAGGCTTCATATTTACCCTGTGACAGGCCAAAAAACAACGAGCCAAGGACCTATTTGGTGCTGGGAACATTTGAATTTACATAATACCTATTGATATAGTAATAAAATCAAATGAGTAGACGACATGTCAGCCAACCTATCTACTTATGACAAGCCAACAGCAACAACAAAAAAATGTCGCACTACAACAAACAGGCAGTAGCAGTCCCCCTCGTTTATAAAAAAAACCTAGTAATGTTCTACTTACGTCTTTGTAAAACCAAGGTTGCATTGTTGTAGGTTTTCAAAGCTGTCGTCGCTGAAATGAGGAAAACAATGAGCCGATTGGGGACCTGTATGCATACTCACAAAAACGGTCCAAAGAAGTTTTTTTGGATCACTCCTAGAGTCTCGAGTCTTCCTGTGAGCAATTCATTGCTACACATCGAGATGGCATGACGAATCCCGCGAGTAAAACCCAGAAAATGTTTGCAATATATGGCGAGGATAGCGTGGTGCTATATTTCCGTGTTCAGAGTGGTGGCGAGGCTTCCTGGAAGTTACGTCATGAGGTAGCGGTCGGCAGGACGGCGCGTCCCTCGTTGCTATGGTGTTGCTATGGCCATAACTCAAAAACTACGCGGTCAATTATTTATTTATTTTTTTTAATGTGACTTTTTGAGACAGCGAATGATGCATTTAATACAATTCAACTGAGTAAAACACTCAAGCGCGAAATCAGAAAAGCTCTTCAGTTGCCCTTTAATCGGGGCAATAGTGTCAATTACAGTCATCACGCTGGAACTGAAACTATTTACAAGTTCTTCCACTGGAGCTGTTGTAGGGGTTAATGGTGAGGCATAGGCCTGTGTGAATAACGCACAACTGTTATCACTTATGTAACGCTTCCTAATCACCTCTGTTTCCCTTTTCAGAGGATGGACGGGGGGGGTGGGGGGGGTGTCATTGTAAACATAATGCAGTAGTGATCAGAAAGAGCAACATCATTCACTGTAACCTCAGAGATGTTAAGACCTTTGGATATCATTAAGTCCAGTATGTGCCCTCTGTTATGTGTTGGAACTGTGACATGCTGAGATAAACCAAATGTATCCAAAATATTTAAAAGCTCTCTAGCACATCCTTCTTCGGGACTATCAACATGAATGTTAAAGTCACCCACTAAAACAACACAATCAAAGTCCATGCTATAGAAATCAATTTGACTGATTGATCATCACACACGGAATGTAACTCGTCGCGTTTGCATAGCATTCACATTCCCATTAGGCTATTGCTAAAGGCTAAAGGTCCTCTGAAACTATCGGACATTTTTTTACATACAGTTCGTGGCATCCAGGTGGGTTTAATTAAATGAAAATACTTTACTGTTTTCCTGCTGAGTGTTTCTTATCATGTGATAGATTTGTAGATGCTTGAAGACGCTAAAATGTCTGTCAATGTCCATTCGATTGAGTTGGAACTTGGAAACCTATTTTTATCTATTTACTTTTATAATGAAACTTTCGAATTTTACAGACAAAAATATTGAGTAAACGTAGACTAAAATTAGACAAAATTAGTTTTCGTTAACAAAAACTAGAGACAAACACATTTTGAAATGACTAAATGACTAATAAGTATCATTGTCCAAAAGACTGACTACGTCCATGAGTTACGAATGAGTTCTGTTCCTACACTGGCGATGCAACCCAGGGGTGGCGTGGCTCAGTGGTAGAGTAGTTGTCCCCCAATCCAGAGGTTGTGGGTTCGATTCTTCGCCCTGATGAACTCACCTAAGTATCCTTGAGCAAGATACTGAACCCCACGTTGCTCCTGGTGCTGCGTCACCAGTAGGTGAATGGCGAGATAGTGTAAAGCGCTTTGAGCGCCTTGAAAGGTGGAAAAGCGCTATATAAGTGTAACACCATTTACCATTTTGACGAAAGTCGGAAATAAACCTTTAAGTACACCTAAATCTCAAAGTAACCATACAAAAAGTCCAAAGGTATTGTATTTTGTTTAATGATGGCGGATACATTGCCCTCTGGTAGCAGTGTTGGGTCTGGCTTGGGTCTCATCTGACTTGGATGAAGGACAGCTGGGCTCTGGTTTGGCCCACATAAGGCTGTAGGTTGTTTTAGCTAATACAGTGGGGCAAATAAGTATTAATCAACCACCAATTGTGCAAGTTCTCCTACTTGAAAAGATTAGTGAGGCTGGTAATTGTAACATGAGTAAACCTCAACCATAAGAGACAGAATGTGCAGAGGCAGAAAAAAAAAAAAAAAACAGAATATGACATTGTTTGATTTTTAAAGAATTTATTTCCAAATTAGTGTGGAAAATAAGTATTTGGTCACCTACAAACAAGCAAGATTTCTGGCGAGGTCTAACGAGGTCTAACGAGGCTCCACTCGTTACCTGTATTAACGGCACCTGTTTTAACTCACTGTCGGTATAAAAGACACCTGTCCACAACCTCAGTCAGTCACTCTCCAAACTCCACTATGGCCAAGACCCAAGAGCTGTCGAAGGACACCAGAGACAAAATTGTAGACATGCACCAGGCTGGGAAGACTGAATCTGCAATAGGTAAAATGCTTGGTGTAAAGAAATCAACTGTGGGAGCAATTATTAGAAAATGGAAGACATACAAGACCACTGCTAATCTCCCTCGATCTGGGGCTCCATGCAAGATCTCACCCCGTGGCGTCAAAATGATAACAAGAACGGTGGGCAAAAATCCCAGAACCACACGGGGGGACCTAGTGAATGACCTAAAGAGAGCTGGGACCACAGTAACAAAGGCTACTATCAGTAACACAATAAGACGCCAGGGACTCAAATCCTGCACTGCCAGACGTGTCCCCCTGCTGAAGAACGTACACGTCCAGGCCCGTCTGCCGTTCGCTAGAGAGCATTTGGATGATCCAGAAGAGGACTGGGAGGATGTGTTATGGTCAGATGAAAGCAAAATAGAACCTTTTGGTAGAAACACAGTTTCTCGTGTATGGAGGAGAAAGAATACTGAATTGCATCCGAAGAACACCATACCCACTGTGAAGCATGGGGGTGGAAACATCATGCTTTGGGGCTGTTTTTCTGCAAAGGGACAAGGACGACTGATCTGTGTAAAAGAAAGAATGAATGGGGCCATGTATCCAGAGATTTTGAGTGAAAATGTCATTCCATCAGCAAGGGCACTGAAGATGAGACGCGACTGGGTCTTTCAGCATGACAATGATCCCAAACACACAGCCAGGGCAACAAAGGAGTGGCTTCGTAAGAAGCATTTCAAGGTCCTGGAGTGACCAAGCCAGTCTCCAGATTTCAACCCTTTAGAAAATCTGTGGAAGGAGTTGAAAGTCCGTGTTGCCCAATGACAGCACCAAAACATCACTGCTCTGGAGGAGATCTGCATGGAGGAATGGGCCAAAAGTGTGTGAAAAGCTTGTGAAGAGTTACAGAAAACGTTTGGCCTCCGTTATTGCCAACAAAGGGTATATAACAAAGTATTCAGATGAACTTTTGGTATTGACCAAATACTTATTTTCCACCATGATTTGCAAATAAATTCTCTAAAAATCAAACAATGTGATTTTCTGGGGTTTTTCCACATTCTGTCTCTCATGGTTGAGGTTTACCCATGTTGACAATTACAGGCCTCTCTAATATTTTCAAGTGGGAGAACTTGCAACATTAGTGGTTGATTAAATACTTATTTGCCCCACTGTATATGTTTATGTACGCATTTGTAATTAAGGTTACAGCTACAGTTTGCAGATTACAAGTGAGTGATTTGCTACGAGAATTATACATTAGGATTCGTAGCATTTAAACTAGCAGACTTTTGTTAGGCAAATTAGGCCAATTTAATCTACTAAATTTGCATATTGATCAGACTAGATGGACGTTTTTTTTTCGTTTGTTTTTTAAATGTTTGTCATTTTGAACATAAGTGTACATACATGTATACTTTGGTTTTTTGAGGGTTTTTTTTTTTTTTTTTGTCATAAGTAAAGGAAGTAAAAAGCTCCAAAAAGCACAATTGCCTTGTTTATGTCTGTAAAGCCGAACAACTTCACGTTTTGTGAGGATAGAACACGTTATATTAATAAAGTAAAAAATATGATACTGTGAGGTATAATAATGTACTGTTTATGCGACTAAAAAAAAAACGACTGGAGACAAAATGGTGGACAAGACTTCGGCGTCATAAAGTCAAAATAGCTTAAATCCTGTATGTCATATCCCGGGGACTACCCGTATGAATGTTTTATATACGAACACCGATGTGTAAATACGAGTTTGTTTGTTTTTTTTTGACAGCTATCTTACTCTACAAAGAAAAGACTCAATTAAAATGAAATAATGAGTACTCACTGCTTTTAACTGATGTGCGCATGCATGCGCAAACGCAATGGGCATTGGTAGACGTTTCGTTGTGTAGAAATTTTGGCACACCGTTTCAAAATAAGATTTGTTCTTGGGCACGTTGCAATATGAAAACACAGCACTGTAAACTAAATAAACTGTCAAAAAAAATTAACTTTAATTGGTATGTTTTTCGTACCATAATTTTCACTCAAGGCGCACTTGACTATAAGCTGCCACCCACCAAATTTGACATTAAAACGGCATTTGTTAATAGATTTATTTATTTGACAGTGGTGCCATAAGAATGTCATAAGACCATCATAATTATGATATGACACTGCCCTGAGCATTAATGAATGCTTATGACAGACATCATTTCGTGCCATCTGGCAAATGATCTCACTTTTGAATTGATGTAAAAGATCCAAGCTAGACAGAAATGGAGTAAGTGACATTTTAATATGTCCTTAATTTTGACCTCATGGAAGTGGTTGTCAATTTTTCTTTTCCGTCCACATCTAGGGAAGTTAGCCACAGTGCCATGGGCTTTACACCTATTGATGACACTGCGCACGGTAGACACAGGAATATTTGGGTCTTCGGTGATGGATTTGTAGCCTAAAGATTGCCCATGCTTTCTCACACTTTTGTTTTTCAAGTCCTCAGACAGTTCTTTGGGAATCTTTCTTTTCTCCATGCTCAATGTGCATACCTGTCAACCGGAGGCCGTTGGCAATCTTGCAAATAGTGACATATGCCCTTACAAATTGGTGACTAATCTTAAAACGTTGTATATGGCGTGCAATATGAAACAAAAATAAAACCCAATTTTTAAAATAATATGATTTTTTTAATATTAGTATTATAGTAATATAATACTACTCTAATATTACTCTAATATATTAATATTATAGCATATAACCTGATGCAATCAAAGAACTATCAATATCTTCAGCTACATCATGATTACTAAAATTTAACTGTGACTTTTGTTATAATTGTATGTAGCACTTTTGGCAAATTCTATCATGTCTTGATGGCTGCACTTCATGGCACTTCAGCTCGCAATTCAGTTTGACTTGAAGGTAGTTCGTTAGTGTGCCCAATTATAAATTAAAAGGTCAGTTGATAAAATGAACTTACAATGCAATCTTTGAGTCAGGGAACATTTCTTTTGCTAATTAGGAGAGGTGATCAGCAATAGTTACGGGCAAATTGTGTTCCGCAACAAATTGGCAGAATGAAATCTTTTCTTCGCTTTTCATTCTGCAGACTTATGAACAGTTTTTTTAATCTTACTTTTAAAAAGTAATTAATTAGTTACAAATTACTTCTCCCAAAAAGTAATTGAGTTAGTTACTCAGTTAACTGAAGGTAAGAGTAATTAGTTACATGGCAAAGTAACTGGTGTTACCTTTTATGTTTTTTGTTTTGTTTTTTGTTTTCCCATAAAAAAAAAAAAATAAAAAAAAAACATGGTAACCTTTGCTATGTTTGGAAATCGTTTAATGTTGTGAATCAACTGTTAAAGTTGTTAAAATTGCTACCGTTTTTGCATTAGTTTCCTTCTGTCTATTTTTTGACAAGTTTTAGAAATGTTTTATCATTTAAAGATAGATTCAAGTCAGGATTTTGCCGATTTAGGAGTATTTTAGATATAAAGTTACTTAAGTTCGCTAGGAAGGTTCACAACAACAGAGCCTTTCTGAGAAGTCTACTGCTTCAAAATGGTGGCTGTTTATTAACGTCTGTCATTTTGCATGTAGTTCTATAAGCATCTAGGCGTAAATTGTAGGCTTTTGGCTACAGTCACGAAATATTGGAGCCACCTAGCCTAGCATCGCGTTTGCTACAGAGTCACAACACTCTTCTCTCTCAGTGTCTCAGACTTTTCTCGTGTCATTCAACCAACATAGTAACGCATCGTAACGCACATTGTCTCGTTGCCGAAACAGTGACAAAATCCGAACGGAGAAAAAAAAACACGTCATACACGAGAAACGTAGATTTTGAACGTACAGCGTACACATTTAAAAATCAGTGCTCACGTGTACAAATTACGCCGAAACCGTACAACTTGACAGGTATCTGGTACACACAAGGACACAGGACAGAGGTTGAGTCAACTTTAATCCTTTTAAACTGGTTGCAAGCGTGATTTAGTTATTGCCACCACCTGTTATGTGCCACAGGTAAGTAACAGGTGCTGTTAATTACACAATTTAGAGACGCATCACATGACTTTTCAAAGGGTGCCAATACTTTTGTCTGGCCCATTAACGGAGTTTTGTGTAAAATGATAATGATGTACTTTTTTCCCCCCTTCTCTTTTGTGTTTCATTGCCAGCAAAATAAATGAAGATATTACTACAAAAGCATTTGTAATTGCAATCATTTTCTGGGTGAAATTGAGCATTCTCTGACAGAATTGCAGGGGTGCCAGTTCTTTAGGCCAGCAGTGTACAATCAGTTTTCATAGGGGTCTAGTGCTACGCCGGCCCCTGTCTAGCTTTGTCAGCAGACAGAGACAGATTGGAGCAGAGACAGAGCCTTTGCAATTGTAGGACCTGAATCCTTCTGGCAGCATACATTCACTAGATGTCACTGCAGGCAAACTTTACATAACTGAGTGACTGACACCACCTGTGGTACAAAGTAGTATTGCGGCGTCTTCAACGGACACTTTAGGTCCATCTGTGGCTTGCACGACGTGGGCGTAACTAGCTTTAGGGGTCACCCCGCCTCCATCCTAACCTCAACCACACCCCCTATCTTGCAAATTACATCCCCGCCCTCTGTCGAACAGATACACCTGGACACTTCCAGTTTCTTCGTCTTCGTAGTCAGCTTAAGAACCTGTCAACACCTCCCCTCCTCCCAGACACAAACATGCATGCACAACCCCTTCCCCCATCCCAGAGAAGACTAGGAAAATAGTAGCGGCAAGGCTAAAATGTTGATCTGCAAAAAGGCAAGTAGTGACACGACATGCAGGAATGCATGTGAGATTACAGGGTACAAACACCCAAGCGCGTGCACGCACACGCTCACACACATACCTTATGCGACCTCTATATGCCACTGAACTCAAGAGAGCTATTTGGTTAGCAATTAGCAAAACTGGGCTGTCACGCCTCACCCCCATAGCGGTCAACACACTCGAAAACACGAATGTGTGGCGCACACAAACATATGCGTGCATTTACAAAATATATACACTTAAGTTTAACACATGTTCATATGCTGACTCAAACACAGAGGAATGTAGGTAGGTGGTGCTTCCTCACTGTGATTGGCTGCTTTAAACACACACAGGCACGCACAAGGTTTCAAAATGGAGAACACCTTTCGTTTTTAATTTTTTACGTGAGCAACAGAAGACAAAAACAAACATGTTCCACAGCTAACAAATGGCGGTGGAGGCTCGTCACGCTTAACATGTGGATACACCAAACGCGTCACGCTAACAGGCTAACGAGTTTGCCAGTGATGGACTTCAGCTCCACTGTTTTTTTTTACAATAAATACTTAAAGGGGGGGGGTTCAGAATTTTTGACATTATGCTTAATCTTCAAGTTAGCGGGGGTTTAATTAGTCAGTGGAGTTGATTTAAACAAATTCTGTGCAGTTTGCTAGTTAAAAAAAATAGTAATGAAATGAATTACGGCAGTTTGGTGTGACGTTGTTTTGGCCGTGTGGGTATTTTGTACAATGATCTATATTTTAAATTTACTTGACAGTTCTGTTAATATCAATTTATATTTGCATGCTAAGGTTGTACCACTGACTCAAGCTAGCTTAGCCACTCTGGAGCCCTGAAACTACAGTGGTATGAAAAAGTATCTGAACATTTTGGAATTTCTCACATTTCAGCATAAAATCACCATCAGATGTGATCTGATCTTTGTCAAACTCACACAGATGTAAAAACAGTGTTTAACTAAAACCACACAAACATTTATAGGTTTTCATACTTTAATGAGGATAGCATGCAAACAATGACAGAAGGGGGAAAATAAGTAAGTCAGCCCTCTGAGACTTAAAGAGCAATTGAAACCAATTTAAGTTAGGTGTGTGTCCAATCACTGATGAGTGGTTTAAAGCTGCCCTGCCCACTATAAAACACACACCAGGTAGGAATTGTCTTGCCGAGTAGCATTGTCTGATGTTCATCATGACTCGATCCAATAAGCGGTCTGAAGACCTGCGATCAAGGATTGTTGATTTGTATAAAGCTAGGAAAGGACACAAAACCATCTCTAAAATTCTGGATGTTCATCAATCGACAGTCAGAGAATTGTTCTACAAATGGAGAGAGTTTGGCACTGTTGCTTCTCTCCCAAGGAGTGGCCGTCCACCAAAGATGACGCCAAGAGTTAAGCGCAGAATACTCAGAGAGGTAAAAAAAAAAAAAAAAAAAAAGAACCCTAGAGTGTCTGCTAAATCACTGGCACAGTCCAATATCTCTGTGCACACATTACCTATATGTAAAACTATGGCCAAGAATGGTGTTCATGGGAGGACTTAAGGGAGGAAGCCAATGCTGTCTATAAAAACATTGTTGCTCGTTTAATGTTCACAAAAAGCCACTTGGACACACCACAGAAGTTTTGGCAAAATATTTTGTAGACTGATGAAACCAAAGTGTAACTGTTTGGAAGTAACATACAATGTCATGTGTGGATGAAAAATGGAACATCTCACCAACATCAACACCTAATCCCCACGCGAAGCAAGGTGAAGGGAGCATCATGATTTGGGGCTGTTTTGCTACTTAAGGGCCTGGGCAACTTGCAATCATTAATTGAAGAATGAATTCAAAAGTTTATCAGGATGATTTGCAGGAAAACCTGAGGGCGTCTGTCAGACAGTTGAAGCTTAAAAGAGGATGAATGCTGCAACAAGACAATAATACTAAACACAGAAGAAAATCAACTTCAGAATGGTTTCAGAAGAACAAAATACATGTTCTGGAGTGGCCAAGTCAAAGTCCAGACTTGAACCCCATTGAAATTCTGTGGCATGACCTAAAGACAGCAAATCATGCCAGACATCCCACGTATCTGACTGAACTACAGCAGATTTGTAGAGAAGAATGGGCCAAGATTACTCCTGGTCGATGTGCCAGACTGATCTGCAACTGCAGGAAGTGTCTGGTTATTGCTGCCAAAAGGGGGGCCGCAAAATATTAAATGTCATGGTTCACTTACTTATTTTCCCCTCTTCTTTCATTGCTTACATACTATCCTCATTAAAATGTGAAAACCTGTAAATGTTTGGGTGGTTTTAGTTAAACTAGAGACTGTTTTTTCATCAGTGTGATTTTGACAAAGATCAGATCACATTTGAGAGTGATTTTATGCAGAAAAGTGAGAAATTCCAAAAGGTTCAGATACTTTTTCATACCACTGTAACATATATCTGACCAACTGCACAGAATTTGTCGAACTAATTAAACCTCGAAGATTGAGCCCAATGTCAAACATTCTGAACTTCCCTTTCAAATGCGTGCAAAAACACACACACACGCAAGCAAACAGTAACCTGAAGTAAATTAAAACAACAAAATGTACAAAATCAAAAAAAGCTCTATTTCCCGCCAAAAGTCCGGCCCCGCCAACTTTGCCAGTTTATTGCGTGAGTCAATCTTGGCGTGTCTTTGCACGTTCTCTTTCTGTGTGGCTTCGGTTGTCTAAACGTGTGCAAATTTGTGTGACTGTAGAGTGTTTGTGTAGGTTTAGGCATATTTGTTTCTCAGGGCATGTGTGTGTTCTCAGGTTTCCAGCAGCCACTCTGGTGTTGCGTCAGGGGGAAGGGCATCCGTTGGCGGTGGGCGGGGATGAAGCACAGAAGTCAAGTGACGGAGGCGAGGCTGGAAGGGAGGAATGGAGCAGGCCAGTTGGGGACGACAAAACAAAAGACGAGACCGGGAAGGAAGTAGTGTTGCACCGATACCATTTTTTGGCTCCCGATACCGATACTTTAATGATACTACATGTTTTGAGAAGATGTGCCATTTTTCTTTTAATACTAAAAAATCAGAGGTGGGTAGTAACTCATTACATTTACTTGAGTAACTTTTTGAGACATATTGTATACACTTCTAAGAGTAGGTGATGGAGCTTTGCAAGGCAAAAATTCCTCAACTTTATTAATTCTTTCTCTCATAATCTTCGCCGCGTTTTTTTGAGTCACTGCGCAGCCCAAACCGTCTGACCAACCGGCACCGTTCAAATATTGAAATGACTGAATTCTCGCACGATGCAGGGAAATTCTCGAATGACCCCCCCAAAATTTTCACTTCGCCCATAAATGCATTTTTTTTTTTTTTTTAAATCGAAATGTATCTAGTCCTACAATTTTCGACCAAATCACATAAAGTACACATAAAAAAATCCAGGATGGTAATGAGCATAAAAGTTGTATATAGAATTCGGATAACACAGTTCTCCCAAAATTTGCCAAAAACTTTCCCATTCATTTTTAATGGGATGCCATTGACAGCCAATTACGTCCAAATTTCCCATTGATTTTCAATGGCAGAAAAAAACTGTCTGGTTGTGTTTTTTGATAAAAAACTTACCATCACAGCACAGTGACATTAAACTGGTGCCCAAGTAAGTCGATGCTAATTGTCCCCGAAATGCCCCAAATCAACAGGAGGTGACCTGATATCAACAGGAAGTGTCCCGGAAATGTCCCCAAATCAAAAAGAACTGACCCAATATCAACAGGAAGGTACCAGGACTTGGGGGGGTCAACAGGAAGCCCCAACAAAATGCCCAAAGAAACAACTGGGCAGGTCTGAGTTCTGTATCTACAACAGCAAAGTTCCATCGCAATTTCTCCAGAAATCGCAGTTTGTAGTTTTACTAAGTCATACTTTTTATTATTACTTGAGTCGATTTGTGAAGAAGAAACGCGACTCAAACTCCATTACATTGGGCTGCACTAGTTGTTACATTTTTCGTCTATATTCAAAATATTAGATTTTACATCTTTTTTTGCCAGTGTCACCAATGAGACCCAAGCCTTCCATTCTATGATCATGCCAGCTTGTTCAATCACGAGATGTCTTTAAAGCACCGTAAAAAAACAAACAAACAAAAAAAACAGTATTTGACATAGAGCGCTGCCATCAAAATAACTCGAAAGTGCTGATTTTTATCTCCCTCCCAGTTTTTATTTAGCACCGATCAACCATGAAAAAAACGGAGATTTGAAGCCTTTTAATTTCATTATAGGAAATATGTTTTCTCCACTAGAAGGCCCTCATGCCCTTTTAAATGATTGACGCTTCGCTTCATTTCTGTAGATTTTTTTTCACTCGCTGGAATTCAATGATTTTTTTGTGTGTGTGTGTATGTGTTTATTTCTCCTAATGTAGTTATGTAAACACTTATAGTACAGTATAATAATAACAGTTCATTTATATAACTTTGTTATGAGAAAAAAATACCGTTGTTTGAAAATAAAACATCTAACATCGTAAGCAGTTACTCACAATGTTACTAATGACTTGAGTATTCTTTTCACCAAATACTTTTTTACTTGTACTTGAGTACATTTTTAGGATGACTACCTTTACTTGAGTAATCTTATTTTGAAGTAATGCTACTCTTACTTGAGGAACATTTTTAGCTACTTTACCCACCTCTGTAAATAATCACATACTCCATTAAATGTCAAGTAGTTGGAATCATGTCTTGGTCAGACACTGCTTAACTAATGTTCTGCCATTGACGGCAATAGACGTCCGATCCATTTGAAGTGGCTTCAAATGGGTCGGATGTCTACTGTGGATTCACTGAAATATACTGTAAATTATCAAGATTGGACAGCCATCTTATGTAGTTTGACCAGTGGTTGACACTACATCTGGAAAAGTACATATTGCGCAGTAGCACCGCATGTTTTCTTTGTACTTCCCAATACTGATTACGTCATCTTGGTGCCGATTCTGTACCGATACATGTATCGGTATCGGTGCAACGCCACTGGAAAGCACATATTTTGCGTCGCGTTAGGTCTGACAGCTGTTTAGAACTCATTTTTGGGTGCGAAATAAAAGAAAAAAAAACAATTTTACCTCTTTTGTGTCAAGTTTGTGAACTGCAGGTACCCCCTTTTTCTTCTGAAAAATGAAAAATACTGTACTTAATCTCTTTGGCTGCCAGATGTGATGTACAGTAGTACAGTAGTGTCGTGGTAGTTATTTACTGACTTGTAGATTGAAAACACCCGGCGCCGTCAATGGCGGCTAATGAGTTTTATCATTATTATTATTATTTATCATTAAAAATTGATAATTGGCACGCAATGAAATGACTTTATCTAAACATTTGTAAAAGTTACGGGTTCCTGCTGCACGTATATTGACAACAACTTGACATTAGGGAGACCAATTGAGATCAATTTTGGATTGCGCAATCAAAAATTTGTTCAAAACAACTGGAACAAAGGAACTTTTTTTTTTTTTTTTTTTTTCATAGCTAGGAGATTCCTGCCACGAAGCCCAACGAATGAAAATGGGCATGGGTGACGACTTTCTCTCCCACGGGGAGCGGCCGAATCCAAACGCCGCCTCCGATGTCGGGACCCGTAACTCCTGCGTGCACAAACAGCAAGGTGCTCTTTATTGCTGTTAGCAAGCATCTGAACGGTCACCATGGAAGCCCAAGAGAGACAAGAATAGCCCACGCACAGAAAGACAAACACGCATTTACTTACCAGTAGTGTACCAAGGTTCACTAGTACGGTGACTCCACCCTAGACACACACAAATTCAGGATGAGCAACAACAACAACAAAAAGTCCATCATTAACCCTTTGTAGGGAAAGAGACTATTTTTGGTCATTTCGAAAACTTGAATATCATTACGATTACATTCATTTAAGTTTCCATTTTTATGATGAATGATTGTATTTTGACATGATTTTTCATGAACACTTACGTCTACAAATTTTAAAAATGTAATAAAGCTAAGTGTACTTGATCATTAAAAATGTAACTAAAAGCTATAGGGTCAATTACTGTTGATTTGGGTTATTTCCTATTAATTTTTCAGCAGGACCGAGAACGAAAAGTTGTATTTATCATGTGGCAAAATTGATTTTGTCATGTGGCAAAATTGATTTTGTCATGTGCCATTTTTTTTCCAAGTGGCATTTTTTCTTTGCCATGTGGCATTTTTTTGACACGTGGCAAAATTTATTTTACCATGTGAATTATTTTATTTTTTTTGCCATGTGGCATTTTTTTTTTTGCAATGTGGCAAAATTGATTTTGCCATGTGGCAAAATTTATTTTCACATGTGGCATTTTTTTTGGGTATGTGGCAAAATTGATTTTGCTATGTGGCATTTTTTTTTTTTGCCAAGTGGCAAAATGGATTTTCACATGTGGGAAAATTTGTTTTCACATGTGGCTTTTTTTTTTATTTGGTACGTGGCAAAATGGATTTTGGTTTGTGGCATTTGTTTTGCCATGTGGCAAAATGGATTTTGCCATGTGGTATGGGGTATGTATATATACATACAGTATAATACATATGTGGTATGTATTTTAACGTGGCATTTTTTAGGGGTATGTGGCTAAATGGATTTTGGTTTGCGGCATTTTTTTTCCCCGTATGTGGCATTTTTTGGGTTGTATGCCATTTTTGCAGGCCATGCACGTCCATGCCATTGACAGCTATGCACGTCCAAATTTTCCATTCATCTTAAACGGCAGAAAAACGTTTGGCTGTGATTTTTGACCATACACTTACCATTACACCACATTGACATTCAACTGGCACCCAAATAAGGCTATGCCATTGACTAATGGTAAGTGTATAGTCAAAAATCACAGCCACACGTTTTTCTGCCATTTAAAAGGAATGGAAAATTTGGACGTGGATAGCCGTCAATAGCATAGCCTTACTTGGGTGCCAGTTGAATGTCAGTGCACTCTAATGTTAAGTGTATAGTCAAAAATCACAGCTACACGTTTTTTTGCCATTTAAAATGAATGGAAAATTTGGACGTGCATAGCCGTCAATGGCTATGCAAGAAATTCCCCATACAAAAAAAAATATACCACAAACCAAAATCCATTTTGCCACATACCATTAAAAATGCCACATGGCAAAATACATTTTGCCACATGGCAAAATCAATTTTGCCACATGGCAAAAAAAAAATGCCACATGGCAAAATCATTTTTGCCACATGGCAAACAAAAAAATGCGACATGGCAAAATCCATTTTGCCACATTGCAAAAAAAATGCCACATGGCAAAATCAATTTTGCCACATGGCAAAAAAAAATGCCACATGGCAAAAAAAAAATGCGACATGGCAAAATCCATTTTGCCACATGGCAAAAAAATGCCACATGGCAAAATGGCAAAAACAAAAAAAAAATGCCACATGGCAAAATCAATTTTGCCACATGGCAAATACCACTTTTGGTTCTTGGTGTCATTCTAATTTTGTGTCATTTCTGGGCCACTTCTTGATTATTTTGGCCACTTCCTGTTGATTTTTGGGCAATGACGGGTCACCTCATATTGATCTCGGGTACTTCCTATTCTTTTTCTGCCATTTCTGAGCTACTTCTTGATTTATCTGGTCACTTGCTGTTGATTTTGGGGCATTTACGGGTCACTTCCTGTTAATTTTGAGTACTTTCTATATATTTTGTGTAATTTCTGGGCCACTTCTTGATTATTTCGGTCACTTCCTGTTTATTTTGGGGCTTTTACTGTTCACTTCCTGTTAATTTTGGGTACTTCCTATTCATTTTGTGTCATTTATGGGTTAATTCTTGATTTTTATGTCACTTACTGTGGATGTTTGGGCATTTATGGGTCACTTCCTGTTAATTTTGGGTACTTCCTATTCATTTGGTAACATTTACGGGCAAATTCTTGATTATTTTGGTCACTTTCTGTTTATTTTGGGCCATTTACGTGTCACTTCATGTTGATTTTTGCTCACTTCCTATTCATTTTGCATCATTTCTAGATTACTTTTTGATTATTTTGGTCATTTCCTGTTTTTTATCATTTCTGAATGACTTCTTGATTATTTTGGTCACTTCCTGTTTATTTGTGGAAATGTATGGGTCACTCCCTGTTGATTTAGGCCCACTGTCCTTTCATTTTGTGTCATTACTAGGTTACTTCTTGATTATTTTGGTCCGTTCCTGTTGATTTTGGGGCATTTACGGGTCAGTTCCTATTTATAGTGGGTACTTCCTATTTATTTTGTGTCATTTCTGGGTAACTTCCTGATTATTTTTGGTCACTTCCCGTTGAATTTGGGTCTTTCCAGGAGAAATAAGCACTGGTTTTGGCCCCCCAACAGATTAAAAGTTTTTTTTTTTTTCTCGGGTTTTCTTTTTTTTAATTCACAGTATTTAAATAAGTGCCCTGTAGGGGTTAATGTTTATAAGAAAGATTGCTGGCAAATTCTGGAGTGAGGCACGCGTGTAAGCTGGCGACCAAGTATTGACACACAACTACTCTCTGGAAGGAATGCGGTCTGGCAGGCAAATTTGCTGTGGGGGAGGTGACAGTTGGGCTCTAAGACAATGAATTTCCTGGCTGCCATTAGCGGCAGTAGACGTCCAATCCATTTTAAGAGTGAGGGGCTGGAAGCGATCATTCGATAAAATGGATTAAATGTCTTTTGCCGTCAATGGGTGTTTCCAATATTAATTGAGCTAAACTAAAACCTCTGGTTTGCTATGTGGCAAAATGTATTTTGCCATGTGGCATTTTTTTTGCCATGTGGTAATGGCTGTAATTGTTAGTGCATAGTCAAAAATCACAGCCATGTTTTTCTGAATTTTAAAATGAATGGAATATTTGGACGTGCATGACCTGCTAAAATGCCATATACAAAAAAAAATACCACATACCAAAAAATAATAAAATAAAGCCACATACTAAAATCCATTTTGCCACATACCCCAAAAAGTGCCACATGCAAAAAAAAATAAAACATGCCACAGGGCATAGTCAATTTTACCACTTTTCGTTCTCGCGCTCTCTAATTTTGTGTCATTTCTGGGCCACTTCTCGATAATTTTAGTCACTTTCTGTTGATTTGTGGGCATTTACGGCTCACTTCATGTTGACTGAAAAACAATGCAACATGGCAATATCCATTTTGCAACATGGCAAAAATAAATGCCACATGGTAAAAATCAATTTTGCCACATGGCAAAAAAAAATGCCACATGGCAAAATCCATTTTACCACATGGCAAAAACAATGCCACATGCCAAAATCAATTTTGCCACATGGCAAAAACAAAGCAACATGGCAACATCAATTTTGCCACATGACAAAAAAAATGCCACATGGCAAAGTCCATTTTGCCACATGACAAAAAACAGTTTTGCCACATGGTAAAAAAAAGACCACATGGCAAATACCACTTTTGGTTGTTGTCGTCTCTCCCATTTTGACTGAATGATTGCTTCCAGCCCCTCTCAGTCCAAATTAAATGGACGTACTGTATATTGTCAATGGGTGTTTTCAAAATCAAACTAAAACTATACTTTCGCTATCTATTGACTTTGAAGCATTTAAGGGTCCCTTCTTATTGCTTTTCAGTCACTTCTTGTTGATTTTGGGTCATTTCTGGGCAACGCCTTGTGTATTCTGGTTAGATCCTGTTGATTTAGGGTCACTTAAGGATCGCTTCCAATTGTTTTTGGGTTGACGGCAATAGACGTCCACTCCAGTTTGATGGAAGATCGCTTCCAGCCCCTCTATTGCCGTCAGTGGGTGTTTTCAAGCTCAATTTCCTTTTTTACTTTATTTTTTTTACAACGTACTGTAATTACCACAACGCATACTCTCACTTACGGAACTTTCTGCCTGCAGTAAATGACCAAGCCAATGGCGAGGCCCAACGCGGCTAGGACACCGATGATAATTCCGGCGATGGCGCCATCTGACAGGCCTTCATCCAGCGCCCCCTCCTCTGCGCACACACACAAACAGCAAGTGTCGGCGGGCGTCCGAAGTGGTACCCAAAATAGGAACCCGCGTCCGCCCACCTTTGACGGACAGGTTGTGCGTGTAGACGGCGCTCTTTCCGGTGACTGTGTTGCGTGCCTGGCACGTGTACGTGCCAGTGTTCTTGTAGGTGGCCTCGGCGATGGTGTATGTGGAGGTCTTGATGTCGGTCAGCGTTCCGTTGAACTTCCAGGTGAAATTTGCGGGCGGCACAGAAGCGGCCGAGCAGCGCAGGTTGATACCGTCACGCACCTCCACTGCGGTCTCGCCACTCACCTTCACCTCCTCGGGACCGACTGTTGGATGGGGCCGCATCATTAGCTAACCCTTTTCAAACATTTTACATTTTTTATTGTTTGAAAATATTTTCTTGTATTAGAATAAAAATCAGAGCTCTTTTAACCTTCTCAGTTTGAAGTTGGAATTTCTAACATCACCTCAACAACACCCCTGCCAACGAGCTAGCAAAAGCCAGCGAAAGCCAGCACAAGCAATTGAAAGCTAGTAGAGGCAACCTAAGTCATTGTACGAAAAAAAAAAAAAAACTATATCCCCAATACCATCGTGTGATCAAAAACATGATCACTCAATGACAACGTTTCCATTTGTAATTGATTTGACGTCTATAGCTGCCAATACCAATGAATGAATTCAATTAATATAGGTTCTAAAAATAATTTGTAAACATGTTTTGTTTGGCGAATACAGTGATCCCTCGTTACTTCGCACTTCAAACTTCACGCCCTTAGTCCATCGCAGATTTTTTTCAATTAAAAAAGTATCTGCAGTATTTCATTTAAAAATGTCAAGATATATGCATGTATACATGTACAAATCATTGTTTTCGTTCATATATATGTCATTTAATTCATAATTATTACATTTCCAGTGCTTAAAAACAATTTTTAAAAATATTTATATACCATAATTTTCGGACTAAAAGGCGCACCTGACTGTAAGCCGCCATCCACCAAATTTGACAAGAAAACAGCATTTGTTCATCGATAGTATTGGACTATAAGCCGCAGCTATACTCTCTGTATTATGGGATATTTACACCAAAAGATATTAATCGATAACCCTTTATTTGACAGCGGCATCATAAGAATGTCATAAGACCAAATGAACTACCATGGAGCTTTGAACCAATTGGCTGCAAAGCTTCAAGAAGCTTCATTTGGCCATCAGTGTTCTTTTGAGGGCGACAGTCAACCTCTGCTGCCATCTGCTGTCAACACTGTTGTCGTTCAACATGCTTCCTATCATGCATTGCAGCACTAAAGATGTAAATAACAATCAAAATTCATGTTCTGTGCTAATTATTTCTTCAGTTACTGTTCTAGTTGTTACATTAATTGCTAGTTATGGTATATGGTAACATTTTATTTAACAGTGGCACCATAAGACTGTCATAGGGCCATCATAATTAAGACATGACAATGCCATGAGCATTAATGAATGCTTATGACAGATCATTTTGTGTTATCTGACAAATTATCCCCCTTTTGAACGGATGTAAAAGATCCGAGCTGGACATTAATGGAGTTCGTGACATAATTTGCCAGATGGCACTTAATGACATCTGTCATAAGCATTCATTAAGGCCCATGATAATAACATTATCGACATATGACAGTCTTATGACACAGCTGTCAAATAAAGTGTTACCAAATACCATAACTAGCAATTAATGAAACCTCTAGAAACAGTAACTTAAGAAATATTTAGCAGAGAACATGAATTTTGATTTTTATTTACATGTGTAGTGCTGCAATGCATGATAGGAGGCATGTTGGACGACAACAGTGTTGACAGCAGGTGGAAGTAGTGGTTGACTGTTTCCCCCAAGCAAACAGTGATGGCCAAATGAAGCTTCTTGAAGCAATGAAGCTTTACAGCCAATAAATCAACAGATAAACCTCATTTTTTTGTTTACGCTGCATATGCTTCATTTAGGCAATATCATCGGAAAACATAGAAATAACTTAATTGTTACGCTGACGACACACAACTGTATTTATCAATTAAACCTGAGCAGATCAGGCAAGTGGATAAACTAAGCACCTGCGTCCGAGATATAAATACCTGGATGAGCACTAATTATCTTCTACTTAACCCTGAAAAGACAGAAGTCCTTATAATAGGCCCAAAAAGTGTGAGAGACTCTTTAACTGCCCAGATAGTCACTCTGGACAATGTAAGTGTAGCCTCCAGCACCACAGTTAAAAACCTAGGAGTTCTATTTGACCCAGACTTATCATTAAAAGCTGCAAACCTGCAGAACAGCCTTTTTTCACCTGCGCAACATAGCCAAAATTAGAAATATTTTGTCTAAAAACGGTGCAAAAAGATTAATTCACGCGCTCGTTACATCTAGATTGGATTACTGTAACTCCCTACTTGCAGCTTGTCCTAAAAGTTCTCTAAAAGGTCTTCAGCTAGTCCAGAACGCAGCAGCAAGACTTTTAACAGGAACTAATAGAAGAGAGCACGTCACCCTTGTGCTCCAGGCCCTTCACTGGCTTCCAGACGAGTTTAGAAATAAATTCAAAATCCTCTACCTTATATTTAAGACCATTCATGGTTTGAGGCCATCTTATCTCACCGATGCTCTGGTTCCATACCACCCCAACAGAACACTCCGTTCTCAGAATGCAGGTCTACTGGTAGTTCCCAGGGTTTCCAAAAGGACAGTAGGCGCTAGAGCCTTTAGCTACCAAGCTCCTGTCTTATGGAATCAGCTTCCAGCTAGTAATAAAGAAGCCAACACAGTCTGTACATTTAAGATTAGACTAAAAACGTTCCTGTGCGACAAAACTTATGGTCAGGCTAGTTGAAACCGGACAGGACTCACAGTTCAGTCTAAGCTGTACTAGAAGCTATAATGCTGGGGGAAGTACAGCCACTGGTCCTATCTGCTTTTTCTCACTCTACCTACCACTTGTCTTGTAGGTTTAGCTCAGTAAACATCTCGTTCGCACACTATTCACATGTATCTAGCATACGGGAGTTTGACCCCCCTAGCAACAGTTGCTAACGTCATGAATGAGCAAAGGTGACGTGTTACGTGCAGTACGTTATTGTGAAAAATGGCCAAGGCGCACTCACAGTTGACGACCATCTTGTAGGCGGCCTTCTCGGAGCTGACGGCATTGGCGAGACGGCACTCGTAGAGCCCGTTGTCGTCCCGCTGTAGGGTTGTAAAGCCGATCCAGGAGCCGTCGGGCGCCGCCGCCACTCGGGCCGGCAGTGGCTGGCCATCCTTCAGCCATGTCCTGTCGGTCACGGCGCCGGCTGCCGCCTGGCAGCTCAGATTAGCCGAGCTGTTGCCAGCCAGCAGGACGGCAGCGGCTGCTGGGTGGCTCATCTTCACGCCTGACACCGGCTCTACATGCGTGCAGGAAAGAAATAAAAGACCGCAGGATTTCAATTTAGATATCTAAATGAACTGGCATTGCAGGTCAAATAAATGAAGCAATGAACTAACTAAGCAGTGCGGCCAAACTGTCCAGCTTGCATTTGGTACTTAAAGTTAATGATGACTGACAGGTTTTGTAGCTTTGATCTTGCCAGAGAAGCTTGGTAGTACTACGACCAAATGCACCCAGAGCGAGGTCGGATCAGAACGCGGTCGCCGCGGCGTGGACACACCGGTTACATTGGTGCCGTGACCCGGATGGGCAGCAAAGGTTTTCTGGGGGTGAGTGTAACAGTTCCGCGTGTGTGAGTGGTCCATGGAAAATCCTTCCCTCCGATGCTTTCATGTGGGTGCGCTGGTGGCTAGGGTGTTAGCTCGAACTTATGGCCTATAGGTTCGAGTCTTGACCTGAATGAAGTTAGGAACGCAGGTCGGCGCGGAGCGGACACACCGATTACAGCAGGGGTGCCCAAGTACGGTCCTCAAGATCACATATCCAGCTTATTTTCCATGTCTCCCTCCTCCAACACACCTGAATCAAATAATCAGGATCGTTATCGGGCTGGTCATTTGGTTCAGGTGTGTTAAAGGAGGGAGACATGGAAAACAAGCCGGATAGGTGATCTCGAGGACCGGACTTGGGCACCCCTGGATTACAGCTTCAAGTTGGGAGCCGTCCCGCACTCCGCTTCAGTCGGTCGCAGTTATTCTCAAACACATGCAACGCCGAATTTAGGTTGAAAAAGTACGAAAGCTCTACCATATAGAAACAGGAAGGATTGTCTCAGGAGTGATTTTGTTGTGAAAAAAATCAATGGGAGAAATTAACCGCTACGGCATTGGCGTCATAATTCGCAATATTTACGTAAAATAAATGCTAACTGCCCGTTTTTTTCCTTTTAACCAAGAATAAAGACTTTTTTACGTCCATATCTGTAAAGAATTTGTGAGTAAGCATTTATTCACAAGAATTTTCAACGTAAAAGCTCTTTGTGGTGTAAAGGCGGCGCCAAGGTGGCTTAAAGACTAGCAGCACATTAGACATATTTACGTAAAATAAATGCTAACTGCCTGATTTTTTTGCTTGCAACCAAGAATCGAGACTGTTTTGCGTCCATATCTATAAAGAATTCAGGGACTTAACTTAAGCATTTATTCACAAGAATTTTCAACGTAAAAAGCTCTTTGTGGTGATAAGGCAGCGCCACAGTAGCTTAAAGACAAGCAGCACATTCAACATATTTACTTAAAATAAATGCTAACTGCCCGTTTTTTTGCTTTAACCAAGAATCAAAACTGTTTTACGTCCATATCTATAAAGAATTCAGGGATTTAAGCATACATTCACAAGAATTTTCAACGTAAAAGCTCTTTGTGATGTAAAGGCGGCGCCAAGGTGGCTTAAAGACTAGCAGCGCATTAGACATATTTACGTAAAATAGATGCTAACAGAATGATTTTTTTTGCTTGTAACCAAGAATCGAGACTGTTTTGCGTCCATATTTATAAAGAATTCAGGGATTTAACTTAAGCATTTATTCACAAGAATTTTCAACGTAAAAAGCTCTTTGTGGTGATTAGGCGGCGCCACAGTAGCTTAAAGACAAGCAGCACATTCAACATATTTACTCAAAAATAAATGCTAACTGCCCGTTTTTTTGCTTTTAACCAAGAATCAAGACTGTTTTATGTCCATGTCTATAAAGAATTGAGGGATTTAAGCATTTATCCACGGGAATTTTCAACATAAAAAGCTCAATGTCTGTGTTTCCACTCGGTCAGCTTTAATGGAGGTAGGCCCCCTATTAATCGGCCCCGTGCCCCGTCAATATATTGTGAAGTTTAAGATTGTATATAATATTTTTATTCTTTTTATTCCAGTTAACATAAATATCTTTGATGTGAAAAATGTAATAGAATGGAGCATGCAATAACGTGTAGAGCAGGAAAAGTAACATCAGGTAATTTACTGAGTAACTAATTACTCTTACAATGAGGTAACTGAGTTACTAACATAATTACTTTTGGTGAGAAGTACTTTGTAACTCTAATTACTTTTTAAAAGTCAAATTAACAACACTGATTAAAACGTACTGTGACAAAACTCGGCCAATTAAACTTAGAGGTTTGCATGAGAAGCGTTTTGGGGGCTGTTTTAATCAGTTGCCACCGCGCTGCTGTTTTCTTCCAACAAAGAAAGCAAACGCTAGCAAGCAAACTCTTCAGGGCGCAATTTAAGACTGAAACACACACGTAAAATACACTTTCTACGCACTCCCACCACACACTCACACACACCAGTCGAACAGGTTTCCAGAAGAAGTCGAGAAATGGAGGAGGAACGCCACACCTTACAATTGCCTGCCTGACTCCATTTTAGGGCTGCATTAACCCTTTGCAGGGCACGCATTGGCAGCCATTGACGCTGCTCGACGTGACCAGGAGTGCTGGAAGTCACTCACAGCATGGGGTGATGAGGAGCTTTATTAGTTTTTTCCATCCAAAAACAGCCGTGTCAAATTTGTCATGCTCCCGCTTTTTCACCACACAAGGCGTGCACAATGGTAGTACACACGCATGCTCTACAGTTTACGTACTACTACTAGGCTTACTACAAAGACAGTGTTCTACACTGCTGGCCAAAAGTATTGGCCCCCCTGCAATTCTGTCGGATAACGCTCAATTTCTCCCAGAGTGATTGCAATTACAAATGCTTTGGTGGTAATAGCTTCATTTATTTTGCTTGCAATGAAAAATTACAAAAGAGAATGGGAAAAAAATTAAATCATTTTTAATTTTACACAAAACTCCATAAATGGACCGGACAAAAGTATTGGCAGCCTTAGAAAAATCATGTGACACTTCTCTAATTTGTGTAATTAACAGCACTTGTTACTTATATGTGGCAAATAACAGGTGGTGGCAATAACCAAATCACACGTGCAGCCAGTTAAAATGGATTAAAGTTGACTCAACCTGCGTCCTTGTGTGTACCACATTGTGCATGGAGAAAATAAAGAAGACCAAAGAACTGACAGAGGACTTGAGAAGCAAAATTGTGAGGAAACATGTGCAATCTCAAGGCTACAAGTCCATCTCCAAAGACCTGAATGCTCCTGTGTCTACCGTGCGCAGTGTCTTCAATGAGTGTAAAGCCCATGGCACTGTGGCTAATCTACCTAGTTGTAGACGGAAAGGCAAAATTGACGAGAGATTTCAATGAAAGATTGTGCGGATAGTGGATAAAGAACCTCAACTAACATCCAAACAAGTTCAAGCTGTCCTGCAGTCTGACGGTACAACAGTGTCAAACCGTACTATCCGCCGGCGTCTGAATGAAAAGCGACTCTATGGTAGGATACCCAGGAAGACCCACTTCTGACCCAGAGATACAAAAAAGCCAGGCCGGAGTTTGCCAAAACATACCGAGAAAGCCAAAAACATTTTTGAAGAATGTTCTCTGGTCAGATCAGACAAAAGTACAGCTTTTGGAGAAAAGGCATCAAAAGTTTACAGGAAAAAAACGAGGCCTTCAAAGAAAAGAACACGGTCCCCACAGTCAAACATGGCTCAGGTTCCCTCATGTTTTGGGGTTGCTTTGCTACCTTTGGCACTGGACTGCTTGACCGTGTGCTTGGCACTATGAAGTCTGAAGACTACCAACAAATTTTGCAGCATAATGTAGGGCCCAGTGTGAGAAATCTGGGTCTCCCTCAAAGGTAATGGGTCTTCCAGCAGGACAATGGCCCAAAACACACTTCAAAAAGCACAAGAAAATGGTTTGAGAGAAAGCACTGGAGACTTCTTAAGTGGCCACCAATGAGTCCAGACCTGAATCCCACAGAACACCTGTGGAAAGATCTGAAAATGGCAGTTTGGAGGAGGCACCCTTCAAATCTCAGAGACCTGGAGCAGTTGGCCAAAAAAGAATGGTCTAAATTTCCAGCAGAGCATTGTAAGAAACTCATTGATGGATACCAGTTGCTGTTGTTCGCAGTTATTTTGTCTAAAGGTTGTGCTAACAAGTATTAGGCTGAGGGTGCCAATACTTTTGTCTGGCCCATTTTTGGAGTTTTGTGTAAAATGATAATGATTTCCAATTTTTCTCTTCTGTTTTGTGTTTTTTCATTGCAAGCAAAATAAATGAAGATATTACTACCAAAGCATTAGTAATTGCAATCATTTTCTGGGAGAAATTGAGCATAATCTGACAGAATTGCAGGTGTGCCAATACTTTTGGCCAGCAGTGTATTATACCTGCAGTGTGTGTTGGAGTTTTTGTATTGGAAATAAAAGTGCCTGTGTACTGTATTATAATGCAATTCCCCGCAGCTAGGTGGCACAATAACACACAAACATATTTGAAAACTAAACAAATACTGTAGCACCTTATTCAACATGACCCGGATAGCAAGTATTGTGTCAGGGTGCCGGTGACCATGTTGTAAAAAAAATACATAAATAGATAAATCAACTTTTTCAACGAAGAAATTTATTCCCCAAAGTTAAATATTCATATTCATATATGTTCAATTTTTTTTTTTTTATCCCCCCCCCCCAAAAAAAAAATATCTACCAAAACAATATTTTTCTCCCCAACATCACCCCATTTCGTGCACCACTGCCGACGTCCAATCCCTTTCCACTGAGACTCACGGTCAATAAAGATTGGACGTCTGGCGCCGTCAGTGGCACAGAAATATGAGCATTTGCAAGAATAAAGTTGCAATGTGACAAGATTTAAATTGCAAATTTACGAGATTTAGGTAATTTATACGTAGTCATCATACGATATCAAAATCGTAACATGACATGAGAAGAATATTACGAGATTCAAGTGGTCATTAAAGAGAAATAAAGTCATTTATTTAAATAGGGATATGACGAAATTGAAATTATACTAGGGCTGCAGCTATCGATTATTTAGGTAATCGATTACTCTACCAATCAGTTAGTTCGAATAATCGAGCAATCAGATTATGAACAATTAATGCGTTGCATAATAAATTTTAGGAGATGTAAAACAAATAAACAAGTGTTTATGCTGGCAATAATATTTATTTTAGCTTGCTAAGATTACACTTTCAAATGAGGATTAAATTCGAACACAAATTAAAATTCCTGTGTGTATGCAGAAATGCACTTTCATTTCACAAGAACAATATATAAATAAATAAATAAATAAGGAAGGATCTAAGTCCAACAAAAGCTATAAAATGCTGAAGTTTTTTTTTTTTTTTTTTTTAATACAATGCTCTTAACAAATTGTTCAAACACACATTACCACAAAACACTGTTAATATACTTCTAAACTAAATAACGAACGTATAAACAAACATATTAGCTCAAACAAAAACATACCTTATGTTGGTCTTAACAGGGAGCAGCTGGATTTAGCAGTGTTAGACGAGTTATTACATATTCACTGTTGCCACTAGAGGTGTAGCCACCCAAATCAATAAAACTAAATGCAACACTTTCAAAACAAGCCTTTACAACGTCACTCGATTAAAGGAATCCTCGAAGCAGCAAGAATTGAAGGTTTTTTTCTATTCGAATTACTCGAGTTAATTGATTAATCGTTGCAGCACTAAGTTATACCATAGACTTAATAATTATATTGACGAGTCAAATTCGACCTTCACTGCGCCACGCCTTCAAGTAAGGGGCCATCCTACAATCCGCTTCAGTTATTCGCAGTCGGTCGCAGCGACACGTGCAGTGATCCAACGCCGGATTTAGGTTGAAAAAGTACGAAAGCTGTACCGGATACAAACAGGAAGGATTGTCTAAGAGGTGATTTGTTCGAGGATTCAAGGTAATTATTATATTTTTCTTTTTATCACAAGAATTTTCAACATAAAAAGCTTTTTGTTGTAAGGCTGCCGCCACATTGTCAAACAGACTAGCATCATTCCTCATCATATTTACGTAAAATAAATGCTAACTGCCCATTTTTTTGCTCTTTTAACCAATCGAGACTGTTTTTACGAACATATCTGTAAAGAATTCAGGAATTTAAGCATATATTCACATGAATTTGCTCCGGAAAAGCTCTGTTTATATATGGCGGCCGCCACACTGACTAACAGACTAACGTCATACTTCGACATATTTACGTAAAATAAATGCTAACTGCACGTTTTTTTTTTTTTTTTGCTTTTAACCAAGAATTGAGACTGTTTTACGTCCATATCTATGAAGAATTCAGGGATTTAAGCATTTATTCACATGAAGTTTCACCAGAAAAGCTCTGTTTACATATGGCGGTCGCCACATTGACTAACACACTAGCATCGTATTACGACATACAGTATTTACGTAAAATAAATGCTAACTGCACTTTTTTTTTTTCAAGAATCGAGACTGTTTTGAATTCAGGGAGTTAAGCATTTATTCACAAGAATTTTCAACGAAAAAAGGTCTTTGTCTGTCAATATCATTATGAAGTCTATGGTTATACATTGTAAAATTGAGGTGAATGTTGTTACGCCTCAAGAAAAAGATTAAATATTAGGAGATTGAAGTCGTGATATTACAAGATTTAAGGTAAACATTGTTATTATCCAAATGTTATTATATGTTATACTGCATCCATATGTGTTACCAGGGGTGGAAAGGAGGGGCAGAGTGGCCTGGGAGTCATTGAAAGACCGGCTCACTTCATGGACGGTATTGGAAGCCATCCAGCCAGGAACACAGAGACTACTACTAATATTCAATAAAAATGAGAACTCTAACCTGTAACCAGATCAAGGTCCACATGTCAGACTTTTAAGTTAAGTTTGCAATATATTTGTACAGTAAAAATGCATTGTTTGGAGTATTGGAGTAGGCAGAGAGGCCTACTACTAATATTCACAAACCTTGGCAAGAACTTATTCAGAATTGTGGATTTACAGTCCCATAAAAATGAGAACTTGAACCAGATCAAAGTCCACATTTAGGGCATTTAATTCATTATTCTAAATATTGATACTGTAAAAATGCATAGTTTTGAGTATGGGAGTAGTCAGAGAGGTCTACTACTAATAAATAAATTTGTGGATTTACAGTACCACATAAATGAGAACTGTAACCTGAATAAAGTTTACATCCAGGACTTTTATTCATTTTTCCAAATATTGGTATAGTAAAAATGCATAGTTTTGACTATGGGAGAAGTCCGAGTAGCCCCCGTTGTGTGTTACGTAAAATTTCGCAGTATTACGACTTTTTCTCTTGTAACGCATAGACTTCATAATGATATTGACAGGACACATTCCCCAGCCGTCCTACACTCCGCTTCAGTCGGGTGAAGTTATTCTCAAACACATGCAGCGAGCCAATGCCGGATTTAGGTGTAAAAAGTACAATAGCTGTACCGAATACAACTAGCTTTTACGTAAAATAAATGCTAACTGACCGTTTTTTTGGTTTGAACCAACAATTGAGACTGTTTTACATTCATATCTATAAAGAATTTAGGGATTTAAGCATTTATTCACAAGAATTTTCACCGGTACAGCTCTGTTTACATATGGCGGCCGCTACACTGACTAACAGACTAGCATCATATTTTGGCATATTTAGGTAAAATGAATGCTGACGGCACGTTTTTTGTTTGTTTGTTTGTTTGTTTTAACCAAGAATTGAGACCTTTTTGCGTGCATCTAGAAAGAATTCAGGGATTTAAGCATTTATTCACAAGAATTTTCAACATAAAAAGCTTTTTATTGTGATAAGGCTGTGCTACAGTGGCTTAAAGGCTAGCAGCACATTCGACATATTTACAGTGGGGAAAATAAGTATTTAGTCAACCACTAATTGTGCAAGTTCTCCCATTAGAAAATATTAGAGAGGCCTGTAATTGTCAACATGGGTAAACCTCAACCCTGAGAGACAGAATGTGGGGGAAAAAAACAGAAAAACACATTGTTTGATTTTTAAAGAATTTATTTGCAAATCATGGTGAAAAATAAGTATTTCGTCAATGCCAAAAGTTCATCTCAATACTTTGTTATGTACCCTTTGTTGGCAATAAGGGAGGCCAAACGTTTTCTGTAACTCTTGACAAGCTTTTCACACACTGTTGCTGGTATTTTGGCCCATTCCTCCATGCAGACCTCCTCTAGAGCAGTGATGTTTTGGGGCTGTCGTTGGGCAACACGAACTTTCAACTCCCTCTGCAGATTTTCTATGGGGTTGAGACCTGGAGACTGGCTAGGCCACTCCAGGACCTTGAAATGCTTCTTACGAAACCACTCCTTTGTTGCCCTGGCTGTGTGTTTGGGATCATTGTCATGCCGAAAGACCCAGCCATCTTCAATGCCCTTGCTGATGGAAGGATTTTCACTCAAAATCAAAAACAGGTGCTATTAATACAGGTAACGAGTGGAGTCTCGTTAGACCTCGTTAGAAGAAGTTAGACCTCTTTGACAGCCAGAAATCTTGCTTGTTTGTAGGTGACCAAATACTTATTTTCCACTCTAATTTGGAAGTAAATTCTTTAAAAATCAAACAATGTGATTTTCTGGGGTTTTTTTCACATTCTGTCCCTCATGGTTGAGGTTTACCCATGTTGACAATTACAGGCCTCTCTAATCTTTTCAAGTAGGGGAACTTGCACAATTGGTGGTTGACTAAATACTTATTTGCCCCACTGTACGTAAAATAAATGCAACTGACTGGTTCTTTGCTCTTTCAACAAAGAATCAAGACTTTTTTTACATCCAGATTTATAAAAAATTCAGGGATTTACGCATTTATTCACAAGAATTTTCAACATAAAAAGCTCTTTGTGTTGATAAGGCGAGGCCACAGTGGCTTAAAGACCAGCAGCACATTCGACATATTTCGTAAAATAAGTGCTAACTGCCTGTTTTTTTGCTTTTAACCAAGAATCGAGACTGTTTAACGTGTATATATATATATGTATATATGTATATATATATATATATATATATATATATATAAAGAATTAAGGGATATCAGCATGTATTCACAAAAATTTTCAACGTAATGCTCTTTGTCTGTTTCCACTCAGTCAGCTTTGAAGGAGATAGGCCCCCTATTAATCGCCCCCTTGCCCTGTCAATATGTTATGAAGTCTACGCGTAACGTCACAAATTTAGATGTCAATCGCAGTCGACGGCAGACAACTCACCAATGACAGCAAAGGAGACGACGGGCGAGGTGGCAACTCTCTTGGTCTTGGCATTGGTTGCCTTGCAGGAGTACTGATTGAGTTTATCCCACATGGGGCGGCCCTGCACCACTTTGAGTGTAAGCGTGGCCCCTGCGCCGTCCAACAGGGTGCCGTTCCGGTACCAGGCCAAGGCGGCGGGCGGGTTGCATAGCGAGGTGCACGTCAAGTTGAAGTCGGAGCCGGCCCGGACAAAGCGCGGCGGCTCTGACGGCTTGAGTTTTGGCACATCGGGACCGTCTGTGCACAACACAACAGGGGTTGTGTGACGCTTGAGTGTCAAAATGTGCAGGCACGCATGCTGCGGCCGAGCGGCGATACAGTTACAATGTCAACAATGGTGACCGACCACTTTGCGATATCGTCTTTCCTTACACTAGCGCGTGTTGAAACTCAAGTTAACTTTAAATCAAACAAAAGCCTTTACAAAATGTCAGACCATAGGCAGAGTTTGACTTTTGGGACGGGGGGGGGGGCATAACATGTTGATTACCCCGAAACGCAATGTCAGCGATAAAATTAACTTACAAGAATATTTATAATAAAAAGTTGACACTGAGCATGTTTTTGTTTCCCATCATTCTTGAGGGGAATTCTAAATGAGGCTGCTTAGGCAATACTTTTCGCCAAGATCGTCATCCATTGAATATGGTACGCCGGTGGCGTGCCGATGTAGTTACCCCAGTCAAAAATTGTATCCCCTGGGTGGAGCCATAAGGAGGTAGATTTGTGTCTTTATTATTCAATCAAAAAAAGTTGCTTCAATCAAAAAAAAAAATGTGTTTCAATGCAAAAATAAATTAGAAACTAAAAAAAAAAAAATGCATGTGAAAGCTATTTTTCTTTGATTTTTAAATTTTTTTTCGTCGTCGTTTTTGTTTTGTTTTTTTGAACGAAGCAACTTTTTTGATTGAAGTAATGTTGGTTTGTGTTTGGGCCACAGTTTGGCTAGGACATGTTTGTCTTTATTATTCAAATCTAAAAATAAGTTGCTTCAAAAATATATTTTTTTTTTTAAAAAATCATTTCAATCAAAAAAAAGAAAAATTTCAATCAAGGAAAAAGCTTTTGAATGCGAAAAAATATTTGCGATGGAAAAATTTGCATTTGAACACTTAATTTTTCATTAAAAAGGTTTCTTTGATTGAAGCAATCCTTTTTGTTTGGGCCATATTATGAGTAGGAAATTTGTGTCTAAATCATTTAATCCCCAAAAAAGTTGCTTGAATCGAGAAAAAAAAAAAAATTAATCAAAGAAAAAAATCACTTGAAAAATAAAATTGCCCTACCCTAATTTAAAAAAAAATATATATATATATATTATATGCAAAGCAAATGACCGTCTAAGTTGGTGGTCACATGATCAGATCGAGAAATAATTTTGACCCATTTTAAAAACATATTTTTTTGTTCATTTCATTCATTTTTGTTGCAGCTTGATTGCTTAACAACTTTTATATACATAGGAATGTCAATTACATGCAATGACACTTTTCGGCCACTGTGGGGGGCCTGGCTCCCCCTTAAAATCCGCTTATGTGTCAGACCGTCTTTTAAGGGAACTCATTCAAGTACTGATCAACTTTGACTGTTACTGTCAACATTGCTAGGGATGATATAACAGCATAACCTGCGTGTACTCTTTTTACGCGGGACGGGACATTAGTAAGACAAAACCAATTTTTGAACAGGGATCAAGGTTACATTTCATACCAATATAAATCTAATTAATTGATAAGCTAAATGATTATTGCAAAAATAAATCTATTGACCTATACTAACGTTCATGTGTACTGGTTCTGGTGATACAATGTTCGATTCAAACCTTTGTTTTAAAAAAATGCACTTTGAAGTGCAAGTCCCTTTATCAAAAAAACCGGGGAGCTATCCAAGAATGGGTCAACTTCTGGGGGGACACTAGAGCACCCCTAAACTCAAACTAAAGTAAATGTGATTTGGGAAAAGAAAATAATGAAAAGAAATCCGAGAACTGATCTACAGCTGAGGCATACTACAACCCCTAGCAAAAAAGTATGGAATCACCAGTCTCGGCCGAGCACTCACTCGGACATTTTATCATGTTGAACAAACTCAGATAAAAAAATAAAAAATAATGAATTAGTTCAAAAATGCAACTCTTTAGCATTCAGAAACACTAAAAGAAATGAATTTTAAAAATGGTGGTGTTAGTAAATGACATGGTGACGATGCTGAAACTTTTGTTTGGTGCTGTTCCAGTGAGATTTACAAAGATGACTGCGTGAAGAAGACATCAAAATTCCCTCAGTCTTTGATGATATGGGGCTGCATGTCAGGCAAAGGCACTGGGGAGATGGCTGTGGTTAAATCTTCAATAAATGCACAGGTTTACATTGAAATTTTAGACAGCTTTCTTATCTCTTCAATTGAAAATATGTTTGTCATTTTCCAAGATGAGAATGCATCATGCACAGTGCTAAAACTGTTAAAGCATTCCCTTGGAAAAAGACTCATACAGTCAATGTCATGGCATGCAAATAACCCAGATCTCAACCCTATTGATAACCTGTGGTGGAAATTGAAAAAAAAAAAGGTCCACAGCAAGGCCGACCAGCTAGGATGATCTGGCAACTGCAATCAAAGAGAGTTGGCACCAAAGTGAAGAATACTCATCAAGTCCATGCCTCAGAGACTGCAAGCTGTTATAAAAGCCAGAGGTGGTGCTACTGAGTGATCATCACACAGTAAATGTGACTTGTAGCGTTAGCATAGCGTTCGCGGTAGCATTAGCATTTGGCGTGGTGAGTGTCGTCTTAAACTCTTGAAAAACCCTTTACATCCAGTTCGTGGCATCCAGGTAAGTTTAATTAATTGAAAATAATGTACTGTTTTCTTGCTGATTGTGTATTATCATCACGAAGTTGGTGTTGTCCTAGTAGAGTGTACACTCTAAAATGATGTGCTCGTCCGTCAATGTTCATTTGAAATTGTTGGAAAACTTTTATTTATTTAATTATTCATGAATTAAAACTTTTTAAGTTTATAGATGAAAACATTTTGGGTAATTGTAGACTAAAACAAGACGAAATTTTCGTTGATTTAAACTACATGAAGACAAACACATTTTCAAATGACTAAAATATGACTAAGACAAATAAGTATTTATGTCCAAAAGACTAAGTCTAAGATGAAAATAAAAGGGCTGCCAAAACCAACACTGCCTGATGGGATTAGTTTTGCAGGTGAGCATGTTCACACAGTTTAATGTTATGCTAACTCTGATGCAGGTCGGACTTTCAGTAGCAGAATTAGTTGTGTTTCCCCCACCTCCACAACATTGAAGTTTTTTTTATATTACTTATAGTGGTTGCTGCTGCCCGAAAAAAAACTAATATCCCTCCTCTTTGAAGGGGATGGAGGAGGTGGCATATTATCGACATGAATCTGTCTGAAGTCATCAGCCAATCAAACGTGCGTTTGAAGAGGAAAAAAATGGACATTTAGCCAATGAAAAGGGATCAGAGTAAGTGTGAAACTAATGAAAATAATTTAATTAATGATGGTAGCGTCTATTCTATTCTTAGCACATATGGGAAGACAATCAAAATTGATCTATATACCTGAACTCATTATATAATGAAAACAAGGTTGCTTAAAAGTTGGTGGGGACAATTTGACCATCCTGAAAAGTTGGTTGTGTTATGTTTTTGGATGACTACTTTTAATCCTAATTGAATATTATTATTTTAAAGTAATGCTACCCTTATTGGAATAAAAGTTTTGGCCTTGGTAAGGGCTGTTCGGTCCCTGTACTACCGGTGTCAGAGTCTGGTCCGCATTGCCGGCAGTTAGTCGAATTCATTCCCAGTGAGGGTTGGACTCCGCCAAGGCTGCCCTTTGTCACCGATTTTGTTCATAATTTTTATGGACAGAATTTGTAGGCGCAGCCGAAGCGTTGAGGGGGTCCGGTTTGGTGACATCAGCATTGAATCTCTGCTTTTTGCAGATGATTTAGTGCTGTTGGCTTCATCAAGCCGTGACCTCCAACTCTCACTGGAGCGGTTCGCAGCTGAGTGTGAAGCGGTTGGGATGAAGATCAGCACCTCCAAATCTGAGACCATGGTCCTCAGTCGGAAAAGGGTGGAGGGCCCTCTCCGGGTCGGGGATGAGATCCTGCCCCAAGTGGAGGAGTTCAAGTATCTTGGGGTCTTGTTCACGAGTGACGGTAGGAGGGAGCGGGAGATCGACAGGCGAATCGGTGCGGCGTCGCAGTAATGCGGACTCTGCACCGGTCCGTAGTGGTGAAGAAGGAGCTGAGCCGAAAGGCAAAGCTCTCGATTTACCAGTCGATCTACGTTCCTACCCTCACCTATGGTCACGAGCTTTGGGTCGTGACCGAAAGAACAAGATCCCGGATACAAGCGGCCGAAATGAGTTTCCTCCGCAGGGTGTCCGGGCTCTCCCTTAGAGATAGGGTGAGAAGCTCGGTCATCCGGGAGGGACTCGGCGTCGAGCCGCTACTCCTCCGCGTAGAGAGGAGCCAGCTGAGGTGGCTCGGGCATCTGGTTCGGATGCCTCCTGGACGCCTCCCTGGAGAGGTGTTCCGGGCATGTCCCACCGGCGGGAGGCCCCGGGGACGACCCAGGACACGCTGGAGAGACTATGTCTCTCGGCTGGCCTGGGAACGCCTTGGGATCCCGCCGGAGGAGCTGGTTGAAGTGGCTGGGGAGAGGGAAGTCTGGGCTTCCCTGTTAAAGCTGCTGCCCCCGCGACCCGACCCCGGAACAAGTGGAAGATAATGGATGGATGGATGGATGGAAGTTTTGGCTAGTCTACCCACCTCTTTTTAAATTCAACAAATGAGTGACGTTGCTTCGATGTTCACCATGGTTCAGCTAATGCTAAGCTGAATGCTACGCTAATGCTACAAGTTACATTTAGAGTGAAAGGATCACTCAATGAAAACCTTAAAAGGCTAAGGCAACATTGCATATTCTCTAATGCAAGATAAAAAAATTAAAAAAAATCTTAAAATATTTACAAAACACACAAGCTTGACGCTTCCTATAGCTGCCTGCCTTCAACCTGCACCAGAGTCCTTCTGGGGTCCTACCGTCAGTCAGCGGCAGGCACAGTTGTCCACACAGATGCCTTATAAAAATCCCTTTTTTATCGGCTAATTTTTTTGTTTATTAATAAGCCGATATTTTTTGTTAATCGGCCCATATTGGAAAAAAGTCCATATATCGGCCCGATATATCGGTTAGTTGATATATCGGTCGATCTTACTGAAAATGCTCTGAAATCAACAGGAAATGACCCGGAAATGCTCCAAAGTAAAAAAGTGACTCGATAAACAGAGTGTGAACTGCAGATGCTCCAAAATTAACAGAATATGAGCACATATCTTCACAAATTAACACGGATACCATACTATGCTATGCTATAAAGTAAACAAGAAATGACCCGGTTAAAAGAAGGTGACCTGGAAATGCTCCCATATTAACAGGAACTGACCAAATATCAATAGGAAATGACCCAGAAATGTCCCAGAAGGTGACCCGTTATCAACAGGAAGTGACACCAAATCACAGAGGTCTGAAATGAAGCTCTAAAAATATTGGACATTATAGAGTGTGGTACTCACAGTAGACGGGCACACTGAAGGGGGCGCTCTTCTTGGTCTCCAATTTGTTGGCTGCGCTGCAGATGATGGGTCGTGACAGATCGTAGCGCAGCACCCGCGCGATGGTCAGCCGACTGCTGGATTCGCTCTGCGGGCGAAACGCGAGCGGATGTGAGAAGCGGGGCCCGGCCGGGGGGTGTAGCGGCAGCCTCGGACCTGCTCCACTGATAGCCGACCGCCGGCGGGCGTTGCGATGGGCTCAGTGCCATTGAGCCAGGTGAAATTTAAGAAGGAACCTTTGGCGTTGCAGGTTAGGACCAGTGTGCTGTTGTGCTCCAGCGCTTCCACCATGTTTGCAGTCACCACCACGCCGGACACCGGTTCTAAATGGGAAGTCAGTCATGATTTTAACGACATAATATCGCGTAGTACCATGTTTCGATCGTATTACCCAGTGTCAAGACATAGCCGTGAATGGCCACCGACGGATTTGGGGGGGATTTTATTGGTGAAACATGGTAATATAACAAAGGTCGCGATGCAGAAATCGCAGACATAAAGGAGTGGTCAGGATTTTCTTTTTCATATATTTACCATTTTAAACACTTTTTTTTTCTTTGATTGGATCGAATATTTATCATGTAACATATCGAGGAAAATGCAACAGTAACAAAAAAAAAATACAACTAAGCGATAGTTATAAGGTAGATTTATTTACAGACACCATTTTTTTTCATTGTGACGTAATTTGTTTAAATGTTTAAAATATGAGTGAATAATTTTTTAAAGCCGTTTTTTTTTTTTTTTTTTTAATTAAAACGAAATATTAGACATAAATTAATGATTCTAAGCTAAAAATGAATGAAACATTTTGAATAATAAATATAATTACTTCTTTTTATGGTTGGGGTGAAACAAAAGTGGTTGCGCGACATCTGTAAACTGGGTTGTCCAGGGTAAAACGGACAAATTAAAAATAGTTCGGGAGCTTAATGCGCCATTAATCTGCTATGGCAGCATATAGACATATTGTTCTATCAAACACAACAGTTCTTTTGGCTAAAAATACAGCAGTTTCTTTTAAAGAAGGTGCAAGCGCAGAAACTGCTTTTTCAGTCTTGTCTGTGTTTTTCGCCATATGTATTTGGCTCTTTTTGAATGTTCCAGACTAAAGCAAGATTTCTGCCGCAATGCAGAGTTCCCGCAGGTCCTTAGAAAGTCTACGTCGGCTCACTGGCTGCCGTTGATGGCGCTAGACACCCAATTGATCTTGACTCGATTGGACGACAAGCGCCGTCAATGGCACTGAAACTAGTGCATCACAGCTAATCATTTGTGTGCATTTACAGGGCACATCCTGTTCATTTTAGGGCATTTACAGGTGACTTCATGATGATTCTAACTCACTGCCTATTCTTTTCTTAACATTCTTTAGTCACTTACCGTGGGGCAAATAAGTATTTAGTCAACCACTAATTGTGCAAGTTCTCCCACATGAAAATATTAGAGAGGCCTGTAATTGTCAACATGGGTAAACCTCAACCATGAGAGACAGAATGTGGAAAACCCAGAAAATCACATTGTTTGATTTTTAAAGAATTTATTTGAAAATCATGGTAGAAGATAATTATTTAGTCAATACCAAAAGTTCACCTCGATACTTTGTTATGTACCCTTTGCTGGTAATAACGGAGGCCAAACGTTTTCTGTAACTCTTCACAAGCTTTTGGCACACTGTTGCTGGTACTTTGGCCCATTCCTCCATGCAGATCTCCTCTAGAGCAGTGATGTATTAGGGCTGTCGTTGGGCAACACGGACTTTCAACTCCCTCCAAAGATTTTCTTTGGGGTTGAGATCTGGAGACTGGCTAGGCCACTCCAGGACCTTGAAATGCTTCTTACGAAGCCACTCCTTTGTTCTCCTGGCTGTGTGTTTGGGATCATTGTCATGCTGAAAGACCCATCCACGTCTCATCTTCAATGATGATGGAAGGAGATTTTCACTCAAAATCTCTCGATACATGGCCCCATTCATTCTTTCCTTTACACAGATCAGTCGTCCGGGTCCCTTTGCAGAAAAACAGCCCCAAAGCATGTTTCCACCCCCATTCTTCACAGTGGGTATGATGTTATGATGCAATTCAGTATTCTTTCTCCTCCAAACACAAGAACCTATGTTTCTACCAAAAAGTTCTATTTTGGTTTCATCTGACCCTAACACATTCTCTCAGTCCTCTTCTGGATCATCCAAATGCTCTCTAGCGAACCGCAGACGGGCCTGGACGTGTACTGGCTTCAGCAGGGGGACACGTCTGGCAGTGCAGGATTTGAGTCCCTGGCGGCGCATTGTGTTAATGATAGTAGCCTTTGTTACTGTGGTCCCAGCTCTCTGCAGGTCATTCACTTGGTCAGCCCATGTGGTTCTGGGATTTTTGCCCACCGTTCTTGTTATCATTTTGATGCCACGGGGTGAGATCTTGCATGGAGCCCCAGATCGAGGGAGATTAGCAGTGGTCTTGTATGTCTTCCATTTTCTAATACTTGCTCCCACAGTTGATTTCTTTACACCAAGCAAAGAGTGAAGAGTTACAGAAAATGGTTGGCCTTTGTTATAGCCAACAAAGGGTACATAACAAAGTATTGAGATGAACTTTTGGTATTGACCAAATACTTATTTTCCTCCATGATTTGCAAATAAATTATTTAAAAATCAAGCAATGTGATTTTCAGTTTTTTTTTTTTTTTTACACATTCTGTCTCTCATGGTTGAGGTTTACCCATGTTGACAATTACAGGCCTCTCTAATCTTTTCAAGTAGGCGAAGTTGCACAATTGGTGGTTGACTAAATACTTATTTGCCCCACTGCACTTCTCAGTGACCCAAACTCAACAGGAATTGACCTAGAAATTCTCCAAAATCAACAGGAAAGGACCTGTAAATGCTCATCAAGAAAAGAAAATGACGAAAATCAACAGGAAATGATGTCAAATGCCCCAAAATGAACTTGCCTGGCATTGCCTGCCACTGATGGCCATAGACGTCCAATCTGTTTGAAGTGGGAGGGATGGCAGCGAATGAATGAAAGGTTATTTGCTTCCACCTTCCCACATCAAATGGATTGGACATCTACTAGTGATAAACTCATTCCAATTCATAGCAGAGGGATGAAAATAGCTTGTTTTTCTGTGAATTACAGTATTTTCCGCACCTAAAAGCCTTCAATTTTCTCTAAAGCAGACGGTGCGCCTTATAATCCGATGCGCCTTATATATGGATCAATATTGGTTAATCATTGCATGACATTCCCATTAGCACAGCAACATCTAGTGGATGTATAACGCAGCCCCAACCACTATTACTACTACTACTACTGCACCTGATAATGCGGTGCACCCTATAAATGAAAACAGTTTCAAAATAGGCCATTCATTGAAAGTGCGCCTTATACTCCGATGCGCCTTTTAGTGCGGAACATTGGGTAGTTGTTTAGTAGAATGATTTCTTGACCTATGTATCGATAATTTGCACATGAGAGGAGAAAAACTCCACTTACAGTGAAATAAAATTCGTTTTTTTCTTCATCAGAAACTGTTGCGACATGTTTTGGTCTTAAACATCTCGGAAACATCTCCCGTCAACATTCAAAAACGCACAATTCTGGTAGTTCAGTCATATATCGTTCCGCGAACTGCCTGCTGTCGTTTAGCCTTCTTTTCTTTAACGTGCCTATGACAGCAAAAACATTTTTATTTCATATTTCGCACGGTATTTTATGCTCCTGAATGAAATGGACTGCTTGGATGTGTGTGGAAGCGATCGTTATATTTGTTCAATTTTTCAAATCCCGCGCCATGAAAATGAGTGACTTGGGGCTCCAGTCTCGGGTTAAGGACGAATGCGAATGTGACTTCACCCGGGTCAGCATCTCACAATACAGCATTTCTTTATAGCATGCAGATGGACTGCGGATTCAGCCGATTTTGCGGATTAATTCTTTTATTTTTCGCATCATGCCATGCAAACGGCTGCAGCGATTTGTAGCTGCCCCAGGGAGAGGCGTGTGAGCCTTTTTGGTTTAAAAAAAATCCCGTTCACCCCGAGATTGGCCAAAACAAGTCTGACAACTGTGGGACCATTGGACTTACAAGGAAGTGAGTAAACATCGTGTTTTGCATTATATCAAATACTGGGATCATGGCACACGTTTTAATACGGAGGTGGCTTGCATTTTGTGGCTGATTGTTCACCGAGGATGCCACTCAGCCAGCGAGCGGCGGATTATCGCACACCCCCCTAGGTCCTCTACGCGTGCACTCGGTTCGGGTTAACATGTCGGCTAGCTGTCATGCCTCCTGGTTTGTTACGCTCTTCGAAGCCAGGGCTGGGAAATTACAAAAGCCGGACTAAATTCAGTGGCATTACATATCGTTCGGGAGGTGCAATAAATCGACAGTTTTGATCATTATGGAATAATTTTGCCATGTCGTACTGAATAAATGCATTTTTAATATTTCATATTCCATTTGGCACAAGACTGTTATTTGTCATGACCATACCATTTATTTAGTGATTGAGGAAAAATACTTAGATCAAATGAATATCCTGTAAAAATTTTGGATTAGAGAGATTGAAACGACATTTTGCTACCCTCTCCGTTGCACTTTCCTCGTTCTGAATAATTCCCCCTCATTGGGAAGAATTCTAAATCAGATGGAACCATGACACTGCCGACGTCATCCTCCTGTTGGGGACGCTGGAACCACAACAGGAACCCTATAATGGTAGGCGTGGCTAAACAGCAGATTAAAAGAATAATTTCTCATCATCTGCGCTTTGCCAACTGTTGTATATAGTCGAATCGTCTCAAAATATGATTCTAATTCACATAATAATGCTATTAATGGTTTTTTATATTATCACAGGCACTTTAACGTACCCTCCAACGGCATTGGGACACCGGGGAAATGACGTCATCCCCTGAGTCAAAGTAGGGAAAAGGTGCGGAGAAGGGGGGCCGCGCCCCGAGAGTCGCCGGAATGTTTGGAATTATTCCCGAGCGCCGCTTTTCCTAAACGTAGTCCCGCCCCATGGAAAGGCCTGGTCTGGTGTAGCTAATACACATCTTTTTGAACCGGTTCTGAAAAGACTGGAAAGGAGGGATCGTGGCTCACCGAGTACGCGCAGCTTAATCTCGGCGGTTTCGGTGTCACCGTCGGCTTTGACGACGTTGATGCTGAAGTCCCCACTGTCGGCGGCGGTGAGCGCGCTTAGGCTGAGAGTGCCACTCTTGGGATCCACGCTGGCACGGCCCTCGTAGGGTGCATTGACCTTGAGTCCTTGGGGCCCCACAGTAGCCACGGGGATCTGCTCGCGCTCGTTATTGAAATTCCAGATGATGAAGGCGTACTCCGGGTCCTTCAGGAGCGTCTGCAGGGTCACGTTCTTCCCCACCACCGCGTCCACGGGGCCTGGCGGCAAGATGTCGCGTGCCACAGCCCCTGCTTGGGGTAAAAGCGCCATCAGAGGGACTCCGGCAGACAGAGCCGACCCCGGAACCAGAACTTACCCGACAGGGCGAGCAGGAGTGCTACAATCGTCGTCGTCATGTTCTTTGGGAACTGAGAGCAAAATGCAGGAGCAGGGACTGGCTTCTCCTCCGCCGACACACCCAGACAGGTGAGGCTACCCCCCCCACCCCCACCCTCGCGCTTGCGCGCTTGGGGGGGCGGAGCCAGCCGGTTCCTCACCAAATGACTCATTCACAAATTCTTTTCAGGTTGACAAAGCACACACACACACACACTCTCAAGTGGGCGGGGCTAACTGCTTTCTTGCATCTTCAGGTTAACCCATTGTATCTATATCTCGCAGTGAATGAATGAAAATCATGTCAGAAAACATGTTTTAACAGCACATGTTACACTACAGAGGAACCAGATATTACATTTCTTAAATGAAGGTTGGCTGCGATTGACAGAGATACACTATAAAAATAACAACCTATCACAAGGGCATAGGCTTGGTTTCAACATTGGTATGGACGATATACTGTAACAGCATAACCTGCATGTACAGTTTTTGCTGGGGACCGGACATTAATAAGACCAAACAGATTATTGAACAGGGGTCAGGGCTACATTTCTCAGGAATATGAATGTAATTAATTGATAGGATAAATGATCAATGCAAAATAAATCTATATTGACTTATACTAACTTTCATGTATATTGGTTCAGGTGATATAAAGATACATTCAAACCTTTGTTTTCAAAAACTACTGAAGAAACATTTTGAGGTGAAAGTCCCTTTATTAAAAAAAAAAAAAAAAAACAGGGAGCTATCCAAGAGTGGGTCTACTTCTGCTGGACACGGGAGCACCTCTAAGCTCAAACTAAAGTAATCTAATACATACAGTGCTTGACAAAATTACTGGCACCCCTGTAATTCTGTCAGATAATGCTCAATTTCTCCCAGGAAATGATTTCAATTACAAATGCTTTGGTAGTAATATCTTCATTCATTTTGCTTGGAATGAAAAAACACAAAAGAGAATGGGGGGGGGGGGGGGGGGGATCCTTATGATTTCACACAGAACTCCAAAAACGCCGGACAAAATTATTGAAAAATTATGTGATGATTCTCTAATTTGTGTAATTAACAGCACTTGTTAGTTACCTGTGGCACATAACAGGTGGTGGCAAATTGCAATAACTAAATCACACTTGCAGCCAGTTAAAATGGATTAAAGTTGACTCAACCTCTGTCCTGTGTCCTCGTGTGCACCACAATCAGCATGGAGAGAAGAAAGAAGACCAAAGAAATGTCTGAGGACTTGAGGACTTAAGAAGCAAAATTTTGAGGTATGGGCAATCTCAAGTCCATCCCTAAAGACCTGAATGTTCCTGTGTCTACCGTGTGCAGTGTCATCAATAAGTGTATAGCCCATGACACTGTGGCTAACCTCCCTAGATGTGGAAGGAAAAGAAGTTTTGACGAGAGATTTCAATGAAAGATTGTGCGGATGGTGGATAAAGAACCTCGACTAACATCCAAACAAGTTCAAGCTGTCCTGTTGTCTGAGGGTACAACAGTGTCAACCCGTGCTATCTGTCGGCGTCTGAATGAAAAGGCACTCTATGGTAGGATACCCAGGAAGAACCCACTTCTGACCCGCTGAAATAAAAAAGCCAGGCTGGAGTTTGCCAAAACCTACCTGAGATAGCCAAAACATTTTTGAAGAATGTTCTCTGGTTTTTGGGAAAAGGCCATAGAGTTTACAGGGGAAAAATGAGGCCTTCAAAGGAAAAAAACACAGTCCCCACAGTCAAACATGGCAGAGGTTCCCTGGTGTTTGGGGTTGCTTTGCTGCTTCTAGCACTGGACTACTTGACCGTGTGCATGGCGTTATGAAGTCTGAGGACGACTAACAAATTTTGCAGCATAATGTAGGGTCCAGTGTGAGAAAGCTGGGTCTCCCTCAGAGGTCATGGGTCTTCCACCAAGACAATGACCCAAAACACACTTCAAAAAGCATTAGAAAATGGTTTGGGAGAAAGCACCGGAGACTTCTAAAGTGGCCAGCAATGAGTCAAGACCTGAATCTCATAGAACACCTGTGGCGAGATCTAAAAAATGGCACCCTTCAAATCTCTGACACCTGGAGCAGTTGGCCAAAGAAGATTGCTCTAAAATTCCAGCAGAGCATTGTAAGAAACTAATTGATGGATACCGGACGCTGTTCTTCGCAGTTATTTTGTCTAAAAGTTGTGCTAAGGCTTAGTGAGCCCATACTTTTTGTCCAGCCCATTTTTGGCATTTTGTGTAAAATGATCATGATTTTTTTATTTTTCATTCTCCTATATATTTTTTCATTGCAAGCCAAATAAATGCAGATATTACTATACCAAAGCATTTGTAATTGCAATCATTTTCAGGGAAAAATGAAGCATTATCTGACAGAATTCCAAGGGTGCCAATACTTTTGACCAGCACTGTATGTTATTCAGAAAAAAGTAAATTAAGAAAAATTTGAGATATCCAGGGACCGATCTACATCTGAGGCATACTAGACTACCCCAAGACTTGAACCAAAGTACTGTCACGAAATTCATTTCACTGATTTTGGCCCCCTGAAGTGGACCCATTCTTGCATAGTTTTTATTTTATTTTTTAATTAATTTATATATTTTTTACTTAACCTGAAGCCACCACGTTGCATTACCGTAATGCACATAATGCAAACAATGAATCAAATGAGGGACAGCTAGCTTAACTTTGTTGTTCCTTGTGGAGGCAGGCCTGACCGCAGTAGTTTTGCAGGTTAGTAAATTCACACAGTTTAAAGTTATACTAACTCTGATGCAGGTCGGACTTTCAGTAGAAAAATTAGTGATGGTTCCCTCACCTCTTCAACACTGACGTCATTTTACATCAGTTACAGTGGCTGCTGTTGGCCAAAAAAACAACAACAAAAAACTACTAAAATTCCTTCTCTTCGAAGGGGAGAGAGGACTCGGCATGTTGTCGACTTGAATCTGTCTGAGCTGTGTGAGTGTGCGTGTGTGGCGGGAGGTTTGGGGGGGGTCTTTTGTCATCAGCCAATCAAACTGAAAACAAAACTGAACTCATTATATTATGCAAATAAGGTTGTGTAAAAGTTGGTGGGGACAATTTGAGCATCCTGAAAAGTTACTGTTATGTCCCTCATGTCCCTATGGAAACCTACATCCTTGATCTATACAATATACTCAATATAATTTATACTCAGTTGGAATGTGTAAAGTTTAGCCAATTCTACCTAGTAAATATTACCTAAATGCGTGAATAATAATTTAGTCATATAATTTGGGTAAGGTTTACTTACCTTTTGAAATGATTATATCACTTAATATCTAAATTGAGTATTATTTATTTATAATTTTAGTGTATTTGTATTGCATATTTTAATTAATGTTTTTTTTTTAATAAATACTAATTTAAATATTAACTTAATTATTACCATTTTATATAAGGTTTGTTTTACCCTCAAGTTATTGCACACAAAATGAGAGACATTAGATTGTGAACTGTTTTTTGCCACTCAATTTATACTGAAGGGCGAAACATTTGACAATACAGTGATCCCTAGCTACTTCGCGCTTCAAACTTCATGCCCTCAGTCCGTTACAGATTTTTTTTTCCAATTAAAAAAAAACCAAAAACAAAACAGATTACGCGGTCGGTTCGGGACAGTTAATCTCACTCCCTCCCACTCCCTGCTCTTTGTTTGTTAGCACTGGAGGTGCCTATTAAAGTTAACGATGATTGACAGACGTTTGGGTTTGATCTTGCTAGAGAACCGAAGTTTAAAGTGCTGCATGAGTCAATCATCATTTAACTTGTCAAACAGTTGCTGTCGCAACTCATTGTGTGTAAGTGAGCAGCTTGAGTGGATTTGAGTGGTCTCACTCAATTTCATTTAATAAAGCCAAGCATTTTCCACTTTATTCTTGTTTTAAAATAATTCGGTGGGACAGTAACATGTTTAAAACCTATCATAATAATTACATTCGAAGTGCTTCAAAACCATTTATTAATATATATATATATATATATATATATATATATATATATACAGTATATATGTATATTTATTAGAGGCGTGCGAAATTTCCGATTCTTAAATTACTCGCGATTCAGCCGTGAAGATTCGAGAACGATTCACAAACATCCAAATTCCCATTATTGAATTATACCAGGTAAAGCGGAAATAAAACACAGTCAGCGCGGTCTTCAGGACGCAATGAGGAACGGACCGAGAGTAAATATCATGTTCAACTCATGCTAATAATAAAAAAAAAAAAAAATCAATAATACCTGATTGCGGCCGTCAGCCGCTACAAGCAGCGCTCAGTTGCTAGTTGCTACAAACATACGGCAACATACGGCTATGGTAGATATCACATATAACAAGAACTAGATGTGAAATGACAGATGACGGCCGTGTTAGATCATATACCAAGAACTTGATGCGAGAGAGCGAAAGGAGGAGCATGCTGTGACGTCGTTACTCTCGCGAGACTCCGTAGACGCATGACGCAATCAACTGGCTAGGCTAGCAAGTAACTTTGCTCAAGAAGACTTCAACTAATTTTTCCCTAAAAATTTTCACGATCGTGATTTACATTTTTTCTCCGACTCCGCCACACATCAAGGAAACGCCATGGCAACATCCAGTCAACGCAGTGATCTCCCGGCGAAGCGTAAAAAGGCAGATTCTATTGATTCGGCTACATCGACCGACGATCTGTTGTTAGCAAGCCCACCCGAATACACAAAGTCACTTAGCGAGGGAATTGGATCAATCGATAAGAAAATATCGATAGCATTAGAAATCCTTCAAGCCGAGATTAAAGAGTTAAAAGAAAGCCTCGTGTTTACTCAGCAGGAGGTAGTATATCTCAAGTCGCAAAACGATATCCTTAAAGGCGCCTTCGAGTCGACGACAGGTCTATTAGAATCCCTGAAAAAAGAGAACAAGATAATGAAAGAATCTATTTTGGACCTTCAATCAAGGAGCATGAGGGACAATTTAATTTTCTCTGGCATCGAAGAAAAGTAGACACAGTAGACAAACCAGAAGCCCTCGTTAAGTCATTTATGGCAACATCTCTCAAGCTGCCCAAGGAAATGGTGGATTCGATCAAGTTTGCGAGGGTACACCGTCTTGGGAAGCCAAGAGGAAGCGGTCCGCGTCCAATAATCGCCAAGTTCGAGCTCTACCAGCAGAAAGTACTGGTGAAATCCAAAGGAAGAGAACTACAAGGAACAAGATTCGGTATGAATGATCATTTCCCGCGCGAGATCAACGAAAGACGGAAAATCCTCTATCCAATTCTGAAGCGGTCCAGAGCAGAGGGCAAACGTGCAATTATCACACTCGACAAACTTTTCATTGATGGTCAACTATACCGAGACCAAGTGCTCACCCCATGGCTATTCTGACCGATAAGTAATGCCTAAATACTTCTATTATGCATACAATGCTGAATGTAGCCGTCTTGATTTAAGCAAGACATATGTATAGATTAGGGATGCTTAATACTTAGTTTGCTATTCCTAAACACTTCCAGTATGCATATAATGCTGAATTAAATTGTTTTGGGTTGATTAAGGCACATATGTAGATTAGGGCTGCATGATAACTATTTTGTCTGTACCTTCGAAACACTTCCAGTTCGTATATAATGCTGAATTAAGTGATTTTTTGTTTGAGCAAGGCACTTGTGTAGATTAGGATTGCATGATAATCACTTTGTCTGTACTTCCTAAACACTTCCAATATGTACACAATGCCGTATTAAGTCGATTTTATTTCAACAATGCACACGTACAGATCAGGGTTGCATGATAATCACTTAGTCTTTAAGAGTCACGCATGTCTCACACTACACATTTCTGTACTGGCGCTCATATCTTTTCTTTTTCTGGGTTATTTGTCTCACCTTTTCCACACCGCTGTTTTCAAACACACACTAAGTACACACTTTAAAATTGTATTGTTTAGTGATGATGCTACCCATGTATTTAATCCTTCTAACAACGTCTTAATGTTGTTATGAACGGCAAGCCGTTAATGTGGATCCAAAACACAGACCAGGAGATCAGTAGAGTAAATGTTTGTATTTAATAAGTACAACAAAGGGAGCACGCTAACAAACGCGAGTTTAACAAGAACAACTAAGAGAGCACGCTAACAAACGCGAGTTTAACAAGAACAACTAAGAGAGCACGCTAACAAACGCGAGTTTAACAAGAACAACTAAGAGAGCACGCTAACAAACGCGAGTTTAACAAGTGCAACCAAGAGAGCACGCTAGAATGCATGAATATAACAGAGTATAATAATCTAACTACAATGCCCAAAAGAGCACTAACGTAAAGATGACCAAACCAAAATACAACCGTAGAACGTCGGGAAACTCGAAGGCTGACGATGAACACACAGGCGGTAAGCAAGGCAAGTAGCAAGCAATAATCCGACACTTGCAGATGGTGACAGGCTTCCTTAAATATTGAGCCTTCCTAATGCAGCACAGGTGTGTCACGTTACCCCGCCCAGCTGGCTCAATCAGGTGCTGAATACAGGAAAATGAACTGAGAATACAAACAATCATGACAGAACCCCCCCCTCAACGGACGCCCCCTGGCGGACCACCTGGTTTCGTGGGGTGAAGGGAGTGGAAATCCCGCAGCAGCGACGGATCGAGGATCCAGGAGCGGGGGACCCATTGGCGTTCCTCTGGGCCATAACCTTCCCAATCGACCAGGTACTGCACCCCTCTACCCCGCCTCCTAGAATCAAGAATTGTACGCACCGTATACACCGGCCCACCGTCGACAACACGAGGAGCAGGAGGAGGCACTGGCGGAGGGTTCAAGGGACAGGTGGAGACCGGTTTCAGCAGGGAGACATGGAAAACAGGGTGGATCTTCATGGAGCATGGAAGTTTCAGTCTGACAGAGACCGGATTCACCACAGCGTCCACAGCGAACGGACCGACGTATCTAGGGCTCAGCTTCCTAGAAGTTCCAGCAAGGTGTAAATCCCGCGCTGATAGCCAGACCATCTGGCCCGGACCATAGACCGGAGCAGGCCTTCGGCGGCGGTCAGCAATCCGACGGTTGCGGGCTGCTGTGCGGACCAGTGCTGCCCTTGCGTCCCTCCAGACTTTATGGGCCCTCCGCAAGTGGACCTGGACAGACGGCACAACCACCTCGGCTTCCTGCGACGGGAACAACGGAGGCTGGAACCCGTATGCGGTCATGAATGGTGACCTCCCAGTTGCCGAGCAAACCAGGGTGTTGTGGGCATACTCCACCCAAGGTAGGTGTGATGACCAGGAGGCCGGATGCAGTTGGCACACACAGCGAAGGGCCGCCTCCAGTTCTTGATTGACGCGTTCCGTCTGCCCATTTGACTGCGGGTGGTAACCAGAAGACCGGCTGGATGTGGCCCCCAAGGCCTTGCAGAATGCCCCCCAAACACGTGAGATGAATTGTGGCCCTCTATCTGACACAAGGTCACTTGGAATGCCGTGAGTCCGAAATACATGAGTCACTAACAGGTCAGCAGTCTCTAGAGCTGAGGGCAATTTGGGGAGCGCGACAAAGTGCGCCATCTTGGAGAACCGATCCACCACAGTCAAGATGACAGAATGGCCCCTGGATCGTGGGAGACCAGTGATGAAGTCCAGCGCAACATGGGACCAGGGGCGAGACGGAACAGGCAGTGGGTGCAGCAATCCCGCAGGTGGACGATGAACTGCCTTGCCTCGAGCGCAGACGTTGCAAGCAGAGACATAGTCCGTGACGTCCTTGCGCATGCCCGGCCACCAAAACCTCTGTGAAACTAGAAAAAACGTGCGGGACACGCCCGGGTGGCAGGCAAACTTTGAAGCGTGGCCCCACTTTAGCACTCCTGCGCGCTGTGCATCTGGGACAAACAATTTGCCAGCGGGGCAGCCTCCCGGCACCCTTACACCCCGCAAAGCCTCCTCCACAAGACGTTCGACCTCCCACCGCAGTGCACCAACAATCAGGTTGTCTGGTACCACCGGCTCCTCCGATGGTCCCTCCTCCAATGGTTCATAGAGTCTCGACAGGGCGTCGGGCTTCCCTAACCCGTTCTTCGACCCCGGACGGTAAGTGATCACAAAATTAAAGCGGGTCAGGAACAACGCCCAACGGGCCTGGCGGGAGTTGAGGCGCTTGGCAGCTCGAAGGTACTCTAAGTTTTTGTGGTCAGTGAGAATCTGGAACGGCTCTTCAGTTCCCTCCAACCAGTGCCTCCATTCTTGCAATGCCTGCACGATAGCGAGCAGCTCCCGGTTGCCGACATCATAATTCGCTTCCGCCGGACTGAGGCGGCGGGAGTAGTATGCGCACGGGTGCAGTCTCTGGTCGACCGTAGACCTCTGGGACAGGATGGCCCCCACTCCGGAACTCGATGCGTCAACCTCGACCACAAAAGGAAGAGCAGAATCAGCGTGGACTAGGACAGGCGAACTTGTAAATGCCCGTTTTAAGCCTAAAAATGCAGCCTCTGCCGTCGGAGACCATGCAAAGGGCCGTTTGTTAGAAGTCAATCTAGTGAGTGGCTCGGCTCTCATACTGTAATTGCGAATAAAACGTCTGTAAAAGTTGGCGAACCCGAGAAACCTTTGTAAATGCTTACGTGACGTGGGAGTCGGCCACTCTGCCACCGCCTGGATCTTAGCAGGATCAGGCCTGAGCTTTCCTTTTTCCACAATAAAACCCAGGAACTGTATCGACCCACGGTGAAACTCGCACTTCTCGGCCTTGACAAATAATCTGTTCTCGAGAAGTCTTTGTAGAACCATGCGGACATGTTGGCGATGTTCCTGCTCGTTTCTTGAGAAAATTAAAATGTCATCCAAATATACAAAACAAAAAATGTTTAACATGTCACGCAATACATCATTTATGAGAGACTGGAATACGGCAGGTGCGTTTGTGAGACCGAAAGGCATGACAAGGTACTCAAAATGCCCGAGCTGGGTTTTAAAGGCGGTTTTCCACTCATCACCCTCACGAATCCTGACCAAGTGGTAAGCACTGCGCAAATCTAATTTTGTGAATATGGTGGCTGATTTTAATGGAGCGAAAGCCGAATCCAACAACGGCAGCGGGTATTTATTTTTAATAGTAATCTCGTTGAGACCCTGGTAGTCGATGCACGGCCTAAGACCCCCATCTTTTTTGCCGACGAAGAAAAACCCCGCCCCCAAAGGGGAAGATGAAGGACGAATGAGGCCAGCAGCCAAGGAAGAGGAGATGTATTCCCTCATTGCCTCCTGCTCCGGTTTAGAGATTTTGTACAGTCTAGAGCTGGGTAGCGGGGCGTTAGGCAACAATTCAATTGCACAGTCGTAAGGACGGTGTGGTGGTAGAGTCTTAGCACGCTCTTCGCTAAAAACTTGTTGGAGGTCATGATATTCAACAGGAACGTTCACCAAATTAACCGGCTCGGTGGCCGTCTGCGCTTGAGTGGGAAGTAAACATGCAGAACGTAAGCAGTGCGCATAACAAAACGTACTCCATGTTACTATTTGTGTTTTGGTCCAGTCAATATTAGGGTTATGCACCTTTAACCAGGAAAGCCCCAGCACAACTGGGGCCGATTTACATGGCATAACCAGAAAACTGCGGACCTCAAAATGATTCCCTGACAGCTTAGTTTTAAGTGGCGGCGTAATAAACGTCACGTCCGCCAGGGGTCGCCCATCGAGATCTAAAACCCTTTTGGGCCTAGCGAGCTTTATTAATGGACATTTAAGTGCTTCGACAACACTCCGATCCATAAAACAATCGTCCGCCCCTGAATCAATCAGAGCAGTAATCCCAATATTTACCCCACCATGCGACATTTCCCCCTGTAACTGCAATCTCGTAATACCCCGGGGGGTTATTCGTTCTTTTAACTCCTCGCGAGGGGACTCACTTGATGGAACATTGTCATGCCCGAACTCCGTACCCCCTCGGGGAAGGGGAACCACAGGAAGAGCAGAACCAGGTCGGCGCGAGGGGATCGCGTCACAAGCGGCGAGACGGTGTCCCGGCAAGCCACAGTACAGACACACACCTGCTCTCATCCGTCTCCGTCGCTCCGCTGCAGAGAGACGCCCACCGCCGATTCGCATGGACTCCTCCCTCATCGAGCCTGGACTCCGTGACGGCGCCCGGACGACCGGCGAGCCAACGAAGCCGTCTGCACCGATGGCAGTCGGGCAGCTTCTCGGCGACGGCCACGGACATCCCTGGCGCTCCACGGCCCGTTCCCTCTCGCGTTCTTTCAGCCGACCATCCAGAGAGACGGACAAGGAAATCAGCTCCTCCAGACTCGAAGGCGTGTCCCGGGAAGCCAGCTCATCCTTGATCTCAGAAGACAGCCCGCGTCGAAAAATTCCACACAGCGCTGCGTCACCAAAACCACACTCCGCCGCCAAAATGCGGAACTGAATGGAATAGTCAGCCGCGGTCAGATCACCCTGAAAAAAATCCAGCAGGCGGCTGGCTGCCTCCTTGCCCCTAACCGGATGATCAAAAACTCTCACGAATTCAGTCTCGAAAGTTTCAAATGAATCACGAATCGCTGACCTTGTGTTGCTTACCGCCATGGCCCATGTAGCAGCTTTACCGGTGAGTAGACTCATTACGTATGCTACACGGGATCTGTCATTAGCAAACGTGTATGGCTGCTGATCAAAGATGAGGGAGCACTGGTGTAAAAATTGTCGGCATGCGCCAGGTTCGCCTTCGTAACGATGAGGGTGTGGCAACATAGGCTCCCGAAAAGATGCCGGCGGGTTGGATTGTTCCGACGCCGCGACCACATTAACGGTACCACCAGCTTGTACAGGGGATGTCATGTCTTCTATCCTTGTAGTTAAAGAACTGATCATCTCCACTAATTCGCGTAGCGATTGCTCATGTTGACTGATCATGCGGCCGTGACCAGCCAGAGCATAGCAAAACCCCTCCAAGTCTGTGGGATCCATGTGGTCGGATTATTCTGTTATGAACGGCAAGCCGTTAATGTGGATCCAAAACACAGACCAGGAGATCAGTAGAGTAAATGTTTGTATTTAATAAGTACAACAAAGGGAGCACGCTAACAAACGCGAGTTTAACAAGAACAACTAAGAGAGCACGCTAACAAACGCGAGTTTAACAAGAACAACTAAGAGAGCACGCTAACAAACGCGAGTTTAACAAGAACAACTAAGAGAGCACGCTAACAAACGCGAGTTTAACAAGTGCAACCAAGAGAGCACGCTAGAATGCATGAATATAACAGAGTATAATAATCTAACTACAATGCCCAAAAGAGCACTAACGTAAAGATGACCAAACCAAAATACAACCGTAGAACGTCGGGAAACTCGAAGGCTGACGATGAACACACAGGCGGTAAGCAAGGCAAGTAGCAAGCAATAATCCGACACTTGCAGATGGTGACAGGCTTCCTTAAATATTGAGCCTTCCTAATGCAGCACAGGTGTGTCACGTTACCCCGCCCAGCTGGCTCAATCAGGTGCTGAATACAGGAAAATGAACTGAGAATACAAACAATCATGACAAATGTCGTGTGAATTATGCCAAGCGGTTTACAAAAAATTGCATTCATTTCTATTAGAGTTTGATTTATTACATACTCGTATGGCTTCTAATGAATGTGAATGGTTGATGACACTCAGGACCAAATATTATAACACACATCCTGAGATCATCACTTTCCTTAAGATACTTAGAAATATCCGCATATGACATATATAAATTTTGTTTCATTTAATGTGAATGGCTTCCGATCGCAGGCAAAGAGAACTAAAATTATGGAATACATCACCAAATTAAAGGCAGACCTCTTCTTCATGCAAGAATCACATCTAGCCAAATCCGAAGAGAAATATCTTAAACACTCAAATTTTAACTTGATGTATTCAGCCAGCTATAACAGCAGACAAAGAGGAGTATCAATATTAATAAATAAAAGAATCTCATACACATTAAATAGTGCAATTGCAGACCCGGAAGGTAGATTCATAATAGTACAAGCTACCATAAGTAATAAACTGTTCACATTAGTGAACATATATGCCCCAAACAACGAGGATACACAGTTCTTCCACAATATCTTTGGTAAACTGAGTGACATGTCAGTGAACTCAACAATTATTATAGGAGGGGACTTTAACACTACACTTGATCCAAGTATAGATAGCTCCAATTATAAACTCACTAAACAGTCACAAACTGCAAGAACCATTAGGAAATATATGGACGATTTCGGCTTAAGTGACGTCTGGAGAGCAAAACATTTAACAAAAAGGGAATATACCTTTCAATCCCTAGCCCATGGTTCGTGCTCAAGAATCGATTTTTTTCTAGCGAATAATTCCGCTATTAATAATATTTCGCCAAGAATACATCCAATAATCATCAGTGATCATGCACCAATTTCTTTAGCCCTTAAAACTGACTCCCGCACGATACCCCACGCAACCTGGCGCTGTAATGATTCCTTATTAGATGACCCAGCGTTTGATACATTCGTTAAGAAAGAATGGAAAGACTTTATGGAACTTAACGATTCCCCAAACATCTCACCGTCATTGCTTTGGGAAACAGGAAAATGCGTAATTCGAGGCAAGATTGTCTCATATTCATCATATAAAAAAAAACAAGAACAGAAGTTGGAAAACGAATTAGAAATGAAAATCAAACAACTGACGGAGGAATTCGCCAATAATCCCACAGACAATACCACAAAAGAACTTTTCAGCGCCAAAGAACGGCTCAATAGTATTCTGTCTAAAAAAACTCAGTTTCTGTTACAACAACTACGATATACCAATTTTGAGCATAATAACAAATCCGGGAAATATTTAGCAAACCAACTCGAACGTAACAAAGAAAAAACATTAATTACAACAATACAAGATTCAGCCGGCATAATAACACAATCACCAGAAAAAATTAACGAAACTTTCTATAGCTACTACAAAAACTTATACTCGGGGACAAACGATCATAATGAAGACATTGACCTATTCGTTAATAATCTTGACATCCCCCAAATAACTTTAGAAAGCCAACAATTGCTAGATACCCCACTTACCCTCGCTGAATTATGGAATGCCGTAAAGGACATGCCAATAGGTCGCGCACCGGGGCCCGACGGGTTCTCGACATCATATTTTAAACACTTTTGGAATATGCTGGCACCACTTTTCTATAGAATGGTTCAAGAAATCAGTGCCAAGGGTCAAATTAGAGACAATATGAACACTGCAGTAATCAAACTACTGCCAAAAGAAGGGAAAGACCTAACCCAACCAGCAAACTATAGACCAATATCCTTAATGAATACAGATATTAAAATTATTGCAAAGGCTTTAGCTACTAGATTAGAACAAACTCTTCCCACTATAATTCATAAAGACCAGACCGGCTTTATTAAAGGACGTAACTCTACAAACAATATAAGACGCTTGTTAAATCTTATTAATATTGCACAGAATTATAAACAGAAAGCAATTATCCTCTCTTTGGACGCAGAAAAAGCATTTGAGAAAGTCAACTGTTTTTTTCTCTTCAAAGTTTTGGAAAACTTTGGCTTCGGTGAGCCATTTATCCGCTGGATAAAAATATTCTACAACGCCCCAAAAGCCACTGTAAACACAAACGGGGTCATTTCACAAAGTTTCTGTCTTCAAAGGGGAACTCGACAAGCCTGTCCACTCTCACCCCTATTATTCGCTCTATTTATTGAACCATTAGCAATTGCAATAAGACAAAACGCTAATATCAAAGGGATCTGCTCGCACACATCGGAACACAAAATTAACTTATACGCAGACGATATACTTTTATATCTAGAAAAGCCAGAATCCTCCCTACATGAGACTTTTGAACTAATAAAGACATTTTCACAAATATCAGATTATGCTATAAACTGGTCAAAATCAATTATAATGCCCTTATCAACAAACTCATGGAATCCTGCAAATCAAAATCACAATATTCCAATAGGGAATATAAAGTATCTTGGAATCAACATTTCACCAAAACTTACAGAATTAACTAAACTAAACCATACACCCCTCCTAGCAAAAATATGTGAAGACTTGACACACTGGAATAATCTACCCATCTCACTTTTGGGCCGGATAGCGACAGTCAAAATGAAAGTATTACCACAAATAAACTATTTGTTCTCAATGATCCCCTTTAAACCCACTCAAAAATGGTTTCAAGACCTAGACTCAGCCGTCACAGAATTCTACTTTAAAAACAAGAAAAACAGAATTAGCCTTGCCAAATTGCAAAGAAATAAACCAGAGGGGGGTCTAGAGGCCCCTAATTTCCAACACTATTATATAGCAAATCAAATACAATATCTTATTAGGTGGTTATATCTTTACACTGAACAACAGTTATGGCTAGAATTAGAGCAAACAGACTGCAACCAAATACAATTGGCAAACCTCCCCTTTATTAGTTCTAGTATCAAGCACCATAGCTGCTTCAAAAACCCAATGATAGCATGTACCTTGAAAGCCTGGTGGAGAGGTATGGAAATTACGCAATCACAACAAGCCCCGTGTAAATTCTCACCAATCTGGCACAACCCAGACTTTGGGGTTAATAAAATTCCTATTTATTTCAGCACATGGGATGATACGGGAATAAACCAGTTACAGCATTTGTTTAAAGATAATACATTCATGTCATATGAAAAAATATTACAAGATTTCCAGATCAAAGGGGTCAATTTCCTTCAATACAATAAAATCAGGGCAGCCATCAGAAGCAAATTTCCATCACTAACGGGTACGTTAGACCCACCACCTTTCGTAAATAATATAATAAATATACATCCTCAACAAAAAAAAATACTTTCAAAAGTATATAAAGCCCTCTCATGTAACAACTCTACTTGCCTACCGATCGAAAAATGGAATAACGAACTTTCGGTAACATTAGATAATAACTATTGGTCCAACATCTGTAAAAATGCATTTATAATGACAAAGAATAAGAACCTTCAGCTTATACAGTTCAAAATACTGCACAGATGGCATATTACTCAATCTAAAATGCACAAAATGGGGTTCTCCCAATCCGATAAATGTACAAGCTGCAACGAAGATACTTCAGATACATACTTTCATGCTCTTTGGCAATGTAAACCAATACAAGATTTCTGGGCACAGGTAACGAAGAAACTCTCTTTCCTATTGAACTGCAGGATTCCATTGTCTCCAACTCTTTGTCTGCTTGGCGATCTGCATACAGTGAATATCTCTATCCATCAAACCCGTCCACTACTAGCAAGTCTAACGATAGCCAAAAAAACAATATTGTTGAATTGGAAAAACAAACAAAACATTAGCATTAACCAATGGCTAAATCTAATCATTGAATATATAACATTAGAGAAAATATCTGCCAAACAGACAAATAAAATGGACAAATACGAACAACAGTGGGAAACGGTCGGAAGAATGATGAACATAGAATAAGGATTCTCTCTCACCTGCGAAGGAATGCCACAAAAATAATAAAAATGTATACATAAATGGATGTATGCGGGGTGTCCAGGGAAGTTGTATGCATCCTTCTGCAGCTGGAAACTGGACATGTTTAAATCCGAACTGTTTTATACACTCCCAACAGCATGTAATAAATAATTTTTCTTCCTTCACAGTTTAGTCGGTCAATGGGCTTATTTTACAAGGATACTTATAGACAATTTGGTTTCCAGCTACTGGGGATCATATGCAACTTTTTTTGGAACACCCTATATATTACTTATCAGACTTGGAACAATTAAGGAACTATGCGTAAATATTACACTTCACTGGTCCTTGGCATACATCTAATGGTGTTTGATAAACCTCTTCTTCTATCAGCTTTACAGGTGGAGTTTGTTGGCGTCCTGCCCTGGGCCGTCCCGCCGCCGGTCTTGGCCCCCGGGATTTTCGGCCGGGGCTTGTCTGGTTGCGTCTGGCTGTGCGGGGGGTCCCGTCGGGCGCGCGCTGGTGTCGTGGGCGGGTGGGGGGGCCGCGCGGGTGCCGGTCCGGGGCCGCGGCCCTTCCCCGGCCGGCCGGGGTGGGGTGGGGGCCGGGGGGTGTATGCGGCAGCCATGGTTCCCTCCCAGGTCCGCCCGGCCGGAGCCGCGTCTCCCTGTACCGGGTGCCGGGGAGGTGCCCTCTGGTGCCATACCGCGCGCCCCTCTTGGCCCGGGGGTGGGTTGTGGGGGGTGCGCTTCCCTCCCCTTGGTCTGTTTCCGGCCCTGTCCGCCTCCCTGGGCCGCGGCGGCCGCGGCTGCCCCCCGGCCGGCGGGGTTGTTGGCGGGGCCTCTTGGGGCCCGCGGGGCCTAGGGTGAGGCTTGCTGTCCCTTGCCGGTGGGGTGGACGCCCCCTGGTCGCCGGCGCTTGGTGTGGCGCCTGCTCGGGGTGCGGGGTGGGTGCTCGGTGGGTGGGAGGGGGGTGGGCGGTCGCGGAGGCGCCGTGGGTGGTCTGGGGCGTGGATTGATCGGGGCCCTGACGCTTCTTCCGCCCTGGGGCCGGTGGTTCTGGTGGACGGGGCCACGCCCGCGGGAGCCTGCCTCTTAACTCACGCACTTCTCACTTCGGCACTGTAAATATTTTTCACCCTGGCACTTACATGCTCATACATTTCTCCGGGGAGAGTTGGGACGGGGCTTTACAGTCCCAGCCCGACTCCCCCCTGTTTTTAATGCACCGCACACCAAGGTTGTGGGATGGTTGGGACCTGTTAGGGGGGGCGGGGGGGGGGGCTCACGGCTGCCTCCTCACCACAGGCCCCGCCATCCCTGCACCTTTTTTAAATGCACCACACACATCATACTTCACAGGAGAGCTCCGGCAAAGGGCGGTGGGACGGGCGGCTGGACAGAAACTCCATGCTGCGGTCCCACTGCCCCAAGCCAAGCTCTCCTATTTTAATGCATACATTGCACTACCCTCCCCTCACACCCCCATCACGGTGCTGGGTGATGGCTGCCAGTCGGGAACCTGGCAGCCACAGTAATAGGGTGGTAGGTGGGTCCCACACTTTTTCTATATGGCGTGGCTCCCGGGGTGTGGCCTCCCCTCTGCCTCGGCTGCCGGCCGCGGGAGTGGGTTGGGGGGTCAGGTCTCCGATCTTGCATTGCCCCGTGGCAGTTCCTGGGCGTTCTCCTGCCTCCGCCTTCCCCTCTCTTCTCTGGCTGGGCATGAAGCGAGCAGTTCATGCCAGACGCCCATCAAACCTCTCTCAACTGACTGCGTTCTGCAAGGAAGAATGGGCAAAAATCCCCCAAAGTAGATGTGAGAGGCTTATTAGTCACTACAGAAACCGTTTGGTTGAGGTAATCTCTGCAAAAGGAGGCGCAATATCCTATTAACTGAAGGGGTTCACATACTTTTGCACACATGATATCTGAGTTTTTCTTAAATCAACCACTTTTGTTAAATAAAGAATGACAATATAACTATTTCTTTTGTTTCAGTCCATTATTTGGAATGTCAGTATTGTGGATTTGGGTATAACTTAACATTTAATAAGGTTATTTTAGTTTTTTTTACAAAAAATCTGACCATCGCTGTGGGGTTCACAAACTTTCGAGCAGCACTGTATATTCTATTTGGAAGAAAAGGACTGAATAAGAACTTAAACATACAAATAAATAATGTTGTGATACAAAGAGTACAAAAACACAAAGTATTAGGTATTGTTCTTGATCACCGCCTGACTTGGAAGCCGCATGTGGAGCAATTGTGCAACAAACTCGCTAGGAGCATCTCGATTCTCTTTAGAGTTCAAAACATGCTAGATACGAGGGCTCTCCAAACCCTATACTGCGCACTCGTTCTGCCGCACCTCAATTACTGCCTAGAGATCTGGGGACGTACATATGCAACTCACCTAAGCCCACTCTTTATCCTTAAAAAAAAAAGCCATTAGAATTATTCATGGAGCACCGTTCAGAGCACATACCAATGAACTTTTTATCAAGTCCAAGCTATTAAAATTTCACGACCTGGTTAATTACAAAATAGCTCAAATGATGTATAAGGCCAACACAAACAGTCTCCCGACTAACCTGCAAGCATTGTTCCAATTAAGAGAATCCTCCTACGATCTGAGGGGAAACAGAATGTTTTCCTATCAGACCATTAAGACTACAATGAAATCGTTCTCGATTGTAAACACTGGAGCTCGCCTAAGGAATACATGTGATGCAGCGCTAACGAATATAAATTCATTAAGTTACTTCAAAAAAATGTATAAACAAAATATAATAAAACAGTACATTGACCAAAATCCATCGTCACTGTAGAACGCACACACATCACAGATAAGATGTTCTCACAGCAAAGGATGATTAAATGTCAGGGTCAGAGAATTAGACACAACACTTGCTCTTAGGATATGCCCTTCAGCAAAATCACATTACTGAGCCGCCAGTGCAATGTGAGTGCTGTGTCTGACCTGAGACAAAATGGAACTTGTAGATTGGGCACTGAGTTCTATGGATAAAATATTTTCTGCGATGAGACCGACATCCAGCCAACGCCCATGTCCAGCCAGCACCTTCACGTCTGGTTATGTGGAGGATGCCTGGGGTAAATGGAGGCCGCTATGCCTAACGTCTCTCCAGATAGAGGACGTCGAGGACCTATTCATCTTCGGCTCTCTGATGGCTCTTGCCTTCCTGTTGCTTCTTGGTGCCCTCTGGGTTCGCCGATTCTCGATGAGGATGAAGAACCAACTCCACGAGATATTAAAGGTTGCTCGTCACAACGGCGACAAATTGGCACAGGTGACGAAGGAGCAAGCAGCGCTAAGTGACGCCGCCGCTCAACTGGTCACAAAAATCGACGCGGAGCTGCGTGATCATGAGAGACTCGCTCGAGCAAACCGGGCAAGGGAGGATGATGACAAATTTCCTGAAGCGGATACAGCACACGCGAGCCTCCATAGCACCCCAGGCCTTCCCTCCCTTCACCTACTTGGACATCAACTGATACAATGAACTCACTCAAATTGACAATATGTGAAAATCCATGGCAATCAATGACTTTTGAACGAAATGTGTAAGACTATGACTGGACTGATACACAATAAGCTGTTTGTGCGACCCGGGCTGATGGGGGACGGGTTTCTGATAAGCATTTGCTTTTCCCGTCTTCCTTGTCTGTCTTCGTCTTTCCTTCGGGTAAAAATTCCACACTCTGAAACTGTTAATGATTTTGATGATGATGACAATGACAATAAATTCATTCATATTACCATTACTTTTGATCAAAAAAAAAAAAAAAAAAAAAATCGGCAAAATCTTGACTTGAATCTTTCTTTAAATGATGAAACCGTTTTAAAACTTTCACGTCGAAAGTAGACAGAAGGGAATTTATGGAATAACAGGAGCAATTTTAACAACTTTAACGGTTGATTCACAACATTAAATTAATTGAATGTAGTTTAAAGCTGGCGATACAGAATGGGGACTTGAGTATTTTATTTACTGTTTTTAACGGTTAACTTGATACTGAAATAGTAGTTTGTTTAGCCTGAGAGGATTTTTGAACAATTTTGGAACTATTGTACAAAAAATTATAAGCGGGTGCGGGGGTTGTAGTTGTGGTGCATCAATAATCAAATCCGAGCCTCTGAATCGTAATCGTAATCGAATCGTTAGGTGCCCAAAGATTCCCACCTCTAATATACTGTATATCTACATACATAATAGTTTTTTTTTTTTTAATTATACTTTAGGAAAAAAGTGAAAAAACATGTCTTATAAGTGTCTCTTTCCTATGCTAAATCTGAAATGAACACACATTAAAAAAAAAAAAAAATTTGGGCGCGACTTCGCTGTTTTTCACTTATCGCGGCGAGTTCTGCTCCCCATTTATCACGTAAAACGAGGGATCACTGTACTGTGCGCTGTAACTGATAAGTTCATTATGAAATAAGGTGAACGGATCGAACAAGAAAATGCAATTTTTGGAGAAATATTTCGTGTGCTTACAGTACAGGCCAAAGAGCACACCTTGTGTAATCCATGTCTTGTACATTGTAACGCGTGGTAGCTAGGATACGTGTATAAAAGTACCAAAAAGGAGAGAAACTTCCACTTATGCACATTTATTCACAAAAAATATTATTTCCACCTAGACCACTCTTCACTCGGGAGCTCAGCAGTACGCAAACTCGCGATCCCTGACGAACTCCCAACATTGTTGTAAGGTCCACGTCAGAGTCACTGTCGTCACTGTAGCGTGCCATAGTGCTTTAATTATTTAGTATGATCTGGGGAAAACTCCCACGAAGAATAGTCAACATAAAAGATAGCAATAGTAATCCAAATCCGCATTTTATACTCAGTCGAAGATCCAGGAATTAGACCGATCCCATGGCAATGTCGCAGCCGTCGGTTCCACAAAATAGACTGATCCGAAAAGCCGCTGTGAGACATGGCTTCCAAGCACACGCACAGCGCACCCACACAACTTTTTAAATGAACGGCGTATCTTTCTGAAGTTTTGTTTCCACTCGAAAAGTTAAAACAGCAGCTGATCTGACGATCAATCTCCATGTTTTGCAACGTGACGCTTTGTTTTGATTAATCTGCGCATGTCAGACGGCAGTTGTCAAACGTCCTTTCGGAATAAAGGCAGACAAATGTAAACGCTGGATCGGAATAGATGAAGTGACATGTAAACAGCTGATGTGAAATTTCCATTCGGAATCATTTGAATCGGTATGAATAAAAGTCAGCATGTAAACGTGGCTAGTGACAGACACAGAATATGAAATAATTTGCCCGAAAAGACAATGACAGACAAAGGAAGACGGGAAAAAAGCATATGCTTATCGATACCCGTCCCCCAACAGCCCGGGACGCACAGTCTAACATGTTAGTGTTGCATAGTCCATTTTTTACTCATATATCTTCCCAATTTTCAGGGAGGTAATTCGAACGATTCCCTGCGTGGCACGAGAATTACTGTCATTTCGTATTTGAACGGTGTCGATGGGCCAAACGGTTTGGGCTGTGCAGCGTGCCGAAGAAACGCCATTAAAAAAAAAAAGGAATAACAATAAATGGTTGCTTTTGCAATACATGCAAAGCTACCATCAATTAGACCACATTATTACCAGCAACTCATGTTTGTTATGCTCTGAAGAACAGCTAGCTTTTAGCTACCTATCAGGAATGGCTGTCTAAAGCCAGGAATAATATGTATTAAAAATATTTTTACTACAGGGGCTTCTTGATTTTGTTGTTTTGTTGGCTTATGCACTGCCTTAAGTGCACACGTAATATTTCCGGGTAGATATTATCTTGTTTGTTCAAGTTAAAGTTTTTACTTATTAACGTTAGTTCAAGAGAGTTAAATTTAACCAATTTAATACAGTTCACTTGCTCACCTAAATACTTTAAGTAAAATGTATACAATTTATATGGATCATAATTACTTCGCACAAAAATATTTTTTTTTAATTTTTTTTTTATAGTGTAGACATCCAACGTTCATTTCCACTAGGAGTGTTGAAAGCGATCATTGAATCACATGTTAAACTGTCATGTTTCCCAATGGACTTTGCTCAGTATAAGGAAGACAGTAAAAAGGAAGGAAAATGCAGAAAAGAGAAGAACGATGGAATAGAAAGAACTGTCCAATCTATTTGGACTGGGAGTTCTGACAGTGATTGGGCAAAGGCACTGAAACTTGATCATTGACTACATTCCCTTCCCAGTCCAAAGGACGTCTATCAGGGTCAATGGCAGCCAATTATTTGGTCATTTGTTTTATTTATTGTCCATCTGAAGTCTTTTTTTTTTCTTTTTGATGAAGAAAACAAATTTCAATTCAATTTTATTTGTATATCACTATATCACAACAAGGTTGTCTCAGAGGGCTTAATTCAAATTCAAACCGTTTGACTTCATGAGTTGTTGTTGTTCCATTTTCATACTTACTGTTACCGTATTGATGTTTGGCAAAGTAACTGTGCCATTGACAATGATATATGCTTTATCATGTGGTTCTTAAAATATAAATAGAATGGAACAGAACAGAATATTGATGAAGTCCAGCTTGGTTGACAGAACTAGCGTTTTAGCGCCTCTCAGCATATAAACTGTGAACTGCATGTCACTTCTGATTTGACAGTGCATTATCAAATACAACAAAATAATTCGAAAAATCACATAACACATAAATGAGTTGAATGCACTCTGTTTTTAATTCTTTTATTATTATTATTTCTTTGAATATTCTGGTGCATGGGCGTCGCCACACATATTTCGTGCCCCAGTATAGATCTGCAGTGCCCCAGTATGAATGTCACTGGTAAACAAATAAATGAAAATAAATAAAGTCTACATAGCATAATCTACAGAATCTGCCTATTCAGTATGGTCATATTACCACATTCACTCCATATACATAATTGGCACATGGCTCCTTAATATGGTAATTTATGCCCGTAACTTTGGTTTTCATAGTAAAGAAAAAGTAAATTGATTTTTCCATTTTACAGGTTCTTTAATTCTCTTAACAAACAGGAGATGACGACACACAATTCCGGAACAAAAAGTAAACATTAATCACCTAAGATATATACAGCACATGCATTAAGGAAAGATTTTAAAGTTGATCGATCACGACACATCTCCCAAAACATCACGAGGTGACCCCAGAAGAAGTGCCCCAAATCTCGGCGCACATACCAGTTACAGTATATCCCTGTCTAGTGCCGCCCATAGCTAGACGACACAGAAAGAGCAGACACTGTACTGTAGATAAACATACAGCTTATAAAAAATATAATATAGAACCATGTGAAATGAACAATGACCTTCGGAGGTCAAATGACTATTTTTGGTAAAAACTTCACTGACATTATGAGTACATAATTATGTTTTAAAGTGCGTACGACAGGATAAAAAAAGTGTTAAATAGCATTACTATCTGAATTAGAATCATATTTTCAGACGATTCAACTATATACAATAAATTGGCAAAGCACAGATGACACGAAATTTGTCTTTTAATCTCCCTTTAGCCACGCCTACCATTTTAGGGCTCTAGCGTCCCCAACAGGTGGATGACGTCGGCAGAAGAATGGTTTCATCTGATTTAGACTTCAGCCCATTGAGGGGGAATTATTCAGAACAAGGAAAATGCGACGAACACAGCAGCAAAATGTCATTCTTTCAATCTCTCTACTCCAATATTTATACGGGATATTCTTTTTATCCAAGTATTTTTCCCCAATTGCTAAATAAATGGTGTGGTCATGACAAATAACAGTCTTGTGCTAAATGGAATATGAAATATTAAAAATGCATTTATTCAGTACGACATTGCAAAATTACTCCATAATGGTAAAAACTGTCCACTTCTTGCACCTCCCGAACTATATTTTATGCCACCAGCTTTTTGTCATTTCCCTGCCCGCCGCGGCTTCCGAGACGGAGGAAAGCGCGTAAACAACCGCGGGTTGGCAGTGTTTGTCGCCGGGAATAAACGCCAAAAATAGCCCATTCTGGGCCGACATTGTAGCACTGAGCTACTCGTGGCCAAGCCGAGGAAAGTACACTCTCAACGGAGGACCGATCGGGCTGGGTAAGTCAACCCGTCATTGTACTGGGACCACGGCGGGCTGCCAGGGCTTGTCATCAAGCCGAGGAAAGTGCACTCTCGGCGGGCAAGCGAAGAGGTCCGGGCAAGCAAAATACAGCTCGCCGTTCTACTGGACCCTCGGTGGGCTGGCACTGCTCGTCGCCGGGAATGAACGCCGAAAATATCCCATTCTCGGCCGACTTCGGAGCACAGAGCTGCTCGTGACTAATCCGAGGAAAGCGCATTCTCGGTGGGCACGCAAAGAGGACAGGGGGGTTGTCAAGCCGCCGATCACCAGCCACAAAATGCAAGCCACCAAAACGTGTGCCATGATCCCAGAATTTAACGTAATACAAAACACGATGTTTACTCACTTCCTCGTAAGTCCAATGGTCCCACAGCTGTCAGAATTCTTTACGCCAATCTCGGGGTGAAGGGGAACTTTTTGGGCTCATACGCCTCTTCCTGGTGCAGCAAAATGTTTCTCCAGCACATTTGGCTTGCGTGATGCCAAAAGGAAACAAATTAATCCGCAAAATCAACTGAATCCGCAGTCGTTCTGCATACTGTAGTATTGGATGTATACTGAAGATGACTATCCCTCTGACGTCACACTCGAAAACCTCGTCAATCCAGGAAGTCGCTCGTTTTTATGGCTCAAGATTTTAAAAAGTTAATAAATATATCGATCGCTTGCACACACATCCAAGCAGTCCATTTCATTCAGGAGCATAAAATACAGCGGAAAATATGAAATAAACATGCTTTTTGCTGTCATACGCACTTTAAGTTTGTATAATTCATTATTACAAATAGAAGCACAGGGCCATGAATGGTAAGCACATCTCCCTCATTTTTCTGAGATCAAGGGTTCGATCCTGGGCCTTGGCCTTCCCGCGTGGAATTTACATGTTCTCCCTGTGCCAGCGTGGGTCTTTTACAGGTACTCCAGTTTCCAATCAAAATATATATTTTCAAACAAAAAAAGTTGCTTCAATAAAAAAAATGTGTTTGAATGCAAAAATACATTTGAAAGTCAAAAAACTTTTTTTTTTTTTTTTTTAAATGCATGTGAAAGCAATTTTTCTTTGATTGATTGTTTTTTTTTTTTTTGGAAGGATTTTTTTTTTTATTGAAGTGATGTTGATTTGTGTTTGGGCCACATTTTGGCTAGAACATTTTGGTCTTTAACTCATTCACTCCCAGCCATTTTCACCGGTGAAACCCCCTTTGCTCCCGGCCGTTTTATTGGATTTTGACTGATTTTGCAAGGCCCACAGAAAATTCGGTTCTATTGCTACCCACCAAAAGAAAGATTAGACTCTCTTCTTAGTTAGTGCATATCTTTTTCCATTCTTTAGAAATCAGCATTAGAAAATAGCTTAGTTTGAGTAATTTTCCAATTTCTGATGAAAAAACAGAAAATCAGCTTTTTATAAAAGCATACATTTCAAACATAACTTTTACTTTAACACAGCTATTTTTTGCTTATGTGACATCCCAAACATCTGAATAATGTTTTCCTTTTACAAAATAACATAAACAACAAGACAAATAGTGCTTTTGATAGCAAAGTAACAATTTATTTACACATAACTAAACTATTGAACTAAGAGATGACACTGTTGTGGTTTTTCCCTCGTCACCGCCTGTAGTGTCTCATCAAGATGGATTTTTTTTTAGTCTTTCTTTTGTGGTGACCACTGCCTCATGGCAGAGTTCGCCTGGGGAACTTTGTGGGGCATGTTGTGTTCCTGGGGGGGAACTGGTTTGGCTGTGCGCGTTACCGGCTGAGTCGCGGGACACTGGAGGGTGCGGGGACGCGAGCGGCCGAGTACGGCGGCGCGGGCTCTGCTCAGCAAGCAGCACGGACTCAATGGCATCGTCCGCTGCACTGGTGGTCCCAGTCGTTCTGCTCGGTGGTCCAACGCCTGGCATCCCGGGCGTCCTCCCGGTTGTTCTGCTCGGTCGTCCGCTGGCTGCCATCCTGGACGTCCTCCTGGTCGTCGCACTTGGTCATTCGTCGCCTGCCGTCCCGGACGTCTTCCCGATCGTCCTGCTCGGACTTCCCACGCCTGGCGTCCTGGTTGTTCATTCGGTCGTCTTTCGCCGATGCCCGGGCCATGCGGCCCAGCCGTTTTTTCTGTTGAATCAGGTCTTACCAAATGCGCTACTGCCCTCCAGTGGCCAGTTTTATTGCTTTAAAATGGTTTTCAACTTTGTGCTTCGGAGCAAAGTTGCATTAGAGCTATTGATGTCACGAGGTGCGCCGAATCTTCGAAGCATATGTCGAGTAATAAAGGGACTTTTGTGCAAAATGCGTACCGAGGCTCGCTTCATTTAGGGGAGGTTCCGAAAATGATGACGTCCGAAGCCTCGCTGCCAAGCTGTACCACATGATCGTTTCATGGAGTGCTTTAGATTTGCTGCGCAGTTTGACAGCTCGCTTCCGTCTATCAACACCTCTTGCTGCATTCAAAATGTGGGTGTTAGCAGGAGAGTTGTGATCAGGTGAGAGTTTGGATAATTTGGAGGTGGTTTGGAGAGTGCAAAGTTTAAGTGAGTTGAAAGAAGGGTACAGTAGTTGATACTAGGATGAAGCCAGCAGGAAAGAGGACTTTCTCTCTGTGGTAAGAAAATATTTTCTAATTTAACAATGAAAATCCCCACCATCCTGTCGCTACATCAATGTCCAAATTGCACAAGCATAATCAGTAACCTTTTTGATGTTACACGAACATGTTTACTGTTCTCTCTGATTGCGTGTAACGGGTTCACGCAAGTCCGTTGTGCCGAAACCTCCCTTACCTCATGTGGGTGCGCTGGCAGACAAAGGGGGTAGCCCGAGCTTTTGGCTTGGTTGTCAGAGCATCCGCCTAGCATCCGCCTACGTACTCGACGCGTCGTGCGTGTGAGTTCGAGTTCTGTCCTGGGTAAGGGTACGGATTGCATCGAGCAACCCGGATCCATGCACTGGACACGTCAGAAAAAATAACATTGGACAATCTACCACATTATTATAATGCCATTTATGAAATTATTTTCACACATACACAGACTAGATTAAAAATATATACATATAGGTTTTACTTCATCAGTGACATAAAGTTGTGGTCAAAAGTTTACATACACTTGTGAAGAACATAATGTCATGGCTCTCTGGAGTTTCCAGTTATTTCTACAACTCTGATTTTTCTCCGATAGAGTATTGGAACTTCTTTGTCACAAAAAACATTCATGAAGTTTGGTTATTTTAGGACTTTACTAAGGGTTAACAGAAAAAGTGATCAAATCTGCTGGGTCAAAAATATACATACATGGATCTGAAAAAGCGAATCATTGACTTGAACAAGTCAGGAAAGTCATTTGGAGCCATTTCAAAGCAGCTGCAGGTCCCAAGAGCAACAGTGCAAACAATTGTTTGTAAGTATAAAGTGCATGGCACTGTTTTGTCACTGCCACAATCAGGAAGAAAACGCAAGCTATCACCTGCTGCTGAAAGAAAATTGGTCAGGAGGGTGAAGATTCAACCGAGAATCACCAAAAAGCAGATCTGCCAAGAATTAGAAACTGCTGGAACACAGGTGTCAGTGTCCACAGTCAAGCGTGTTTTGCATCTCCATGGACTGAGAGGCTGCCGTGCAAGAAGGAAGCCCTTGCTCCAAAAGCGGCACCTTAAGGATCGACTGAAGTTTGCTGCTGATCACATGGCCAAAGATAAGACCTTCTGGAGGAAAGTTCTGTGGTCAGACGAAACAAAAATCGAGCTGTTTGGCCACAATGCCCAGCAATATGTTTGGAGGAGAAAAGGTGAGGCCTTTACCCCCAAGTACACCACGCCTACCGTCAAGCACGGTGGTGGTAGTATCATGCTGTGGGGCTGTTTTTCTGCCAATGGAACTGGTGCTTTACATAGAGTAAATGGGATAATGAAGAAGGAAGATTACCTTCAAATTCATCAAGATAACCTAACGTCATCAGCCTGAAGATTGGGTCTTCAGAGCAGTTGGGTGTTCCAACAGGACAATGACCCCAAACACACATCAAAAGTGGTAATGGAATGGCTAAATCAGGCTAGAATTAAGGTTTTAGAATGGCCCTCCCAAAGTCCTGACTTAAACCCCATTGAGAACTTGTGGGCAATGCTGAAGAAACAAGTCCATGTCAGAAAGCCATCAAATTTAACTGAACTGCACCAATTCTGTCAAGAGGAGTGGTCAAAGATTCAACCAGAAGCTTGCCAGAAGCTTGTGGATGGCTACCAAAAGCGCCTCATTGAAGTGAAAATGGCCAAGGGACATGTTACCAAATATTAGCGCTGCTGTATGTATATTTTTGACCCAGAAGATTTGATCCCTTTTTTGTGTTCACCAATAATAAAGTCAAAAAAGAACCAAACTTCATGAATGTTTTTTGTGACAAACAAGTATCTGTTCCAATCACTCTATCAGAGAAAAATCAGAGTTGTAGAAATAACTGGAAACTCAAGAGAGACACGACATTATGTTCTTCACAAGTGTATGTAAACTTTTGACCACAACTGTATGAGACTGTGACTGTATGTGGCAACTCCTCTTGCTGGACCCAAAAGTTGAAACGTTTATATGTATAATTTGTTGTACGTTGATTTTTGGGGAACTGCTTGGCATGGCACTGCTGACCTACAGGAGACATCATATCATATATTTTATATGACTGAGGTGCTGTTTATGTGTACGTTTTTGTTTCATGTGTATAGGTCTTTTTTTTTTTTTTTTTTATGCTTCAGGGGTTACATCATTCAATCCCAAAAAAGTTGCTACAATCAAAAAAATTTTCAATCAAAGAAAAAAATTTGAAAAAATAAAATTGCCCTCCCCTAATGTATATTTTTTGAAAATTATATGCAAAGCAAATGACCGTCGAAGGTGCTAATCACATGATCTGTTCGAAAATTAATTTTGACCCATCATAAAAATATATTTTTGTGTTCATTTAATTCATTTTTGTTGCCGTTTTATTGCTTTACAACTTTTATATATGGCGGAAAACACTCAGGTGACTTGTTCCGCTCTGAGACCCCCAATTTGGCCAACTTTCAAAATTGTCCAATATGCTACATCATTGGAAAGCTTAAACTCTCAATTTTCTGGGGGAAGAACAATTTTGAACAGGAGGGCATTTAAAATTTTTTATTTTTTTTTTGAAACAGCGAAACCCTATCTGGAGGTGAGAGCACGTGAGAGCAGAATTAAAGACCCCATGACTTTAACGAGATATTATCGCGTACTTAACTTGTTTCGATCCAAAAACTCCATGTAGCATGTATCACTGAGTGTCAAGACACAGCTGTGAATGGCCAAAGCTGGATTTTGGGGGGATTTTATGGGTGAAACATCGTCATATAACAAGGGTTGCGATGCAGAAATCTGAGAAATCAAGGAGTGGTCGAGAAGTTCTTTTTCATATACCTGTATTTACCCTTTTTAATGTTATTTTTTCAATTTTTCTTTGTTTGGATCGATTATTTATCATCTAACATCGGGGAAAATGCAACAGTAACATTTTTTTTTTTTAATTAAAATTAAGCCGTAGTTATTAAGTAGTTATCTGTGACTTATTTACTGACAGCATTTTTTTCATTGTGACGTCATTTGTTTAAGAGTAAAATATGCGAGTGAATAATCTTTTAAAGTTGTTGTTTTGTTTTTTTAACGAAAATGTTAGACATCAATTAATGATTTTAAGCTAAAAATAACACATTTTGAATAGTAAATATAATTAATTACCTTCGTTTTATGGCTGGGTTGAAACAAAAGCAGTTGCGCGACATCTGTAAACGGGGGTTTCCAGGGTAAAACGGTCAAATTAAAAATAGTTCGGGGGCTTAATGTGCCATGAATCTGCTATGGCAGCATGTAGGCATATTATTCTGTCAAACACAACAGTTGTTTTGGCTTAAAATACAGCAGTTTCTTTTAAAGAGGAGTGCAAGAGCAAAAAGTTTTCGGGCAATGGGGGGGGCTTGGGCCTCTGCCCCCCTTAAAATCCGTTTATGCCAACATTGTCTGTAGGTATCAACGGATGCGGGAATGATTGTTTGTCTCATTGTGCCCTGCAATTGGCTTGCAACCAATTCAGGGTGTACCCCGCCTATTGCCCGTAGTTAGCTGGTATAGGCTCCAGCACGTCAGCGACCCTCGTGAGGAATAGCGGCATAGAAAATAAATGAATGAATAATTATTACCATATTTTTACCGTACAAATACAGTATAGATGTAGTGACCAAAGCACCCCGCCCGCCTCCACTACTTCCTGTCACTGTTATCTCGACGCAGCACGGGCACAGTGGGCAGGGCTTCGTCAGAAGTAGAAAAATGACCCTTCTCGAGAAACGGGAGGCGGCGCGACCTCACAGACCGCACAGAAACTACTCGGTAGTGCTCTTTGCCAGTTGTTTGTCCATTTGATTGGTCATGCTGATGTGTCAATCTTTTGAAGTTCATTACAACTAAACTGTTGTTGGTAATAGTACTGTAGCGCTTAAAGAAAAAATTAGTTGGCGTGCCACTAGTGGGAGCCCACGTACCACTACTTGGACCAGCACCACACTTTGATAACCACTGTGATAAAGAATTTAGCAAATGATGAAAAACTTTCAGTCCTCTTGTCAGCGATGACATCATCCTAAGGGGGCGGGGCGAGGGATGACTCAATTCATTTGCTTCTTGGCACAAAAAGGAACCCACTTAGAAAGACTTTTTTTTTCTTTCTAGTCAGACTTGAGCGGGTGGGCGGCGGGGGTCGGTGTGGGCGTCCGATGACTCAGGTGATGTGTCATACATGCCCTATAAAGGGGAACTTTCACATGTGTCCACAAACACACGCGAACTGTACACACACACATGCTGGACACTTACTACACGTGGACTTGGGACAATATGAAACGTAAGTTTGCTCTTTTTAACTCTTTCAGTACCGGTAAAAATGCGAGACGTCCAATTGTGTGACGTCCAATCATCCTTGTGCTGGGAATTGAAATGAGTTTGTCCCGACTAATCAACCAATCCAGTTAAAATTAAAGAAAAAGGCTAGTTGGGATTTCATTTGAATGTCATTAAAGGGTATGAAAACGCAAAGGGGGTGTGAGACATCAATAGAACCGTTATGTGCCAAGATGACAAATATTGATAAAGTTAACAATAAAATCAATCACATTAATGAGCAGTTATCTAAAATAGATCGAAAAGGACGAACATTTCCGAAAGTGTTCCGGAAACAGCCGAATGGGGCGGGGACGTCACTACAAGTGAATGATAGTCGAGGCGGAGCCAGGTGCCATTGTTTTTTATCGACGAGAGCGTAGCGTTCGAGTTTGTTTGACCAAAACATCACTAAAATGGTTCAAAACTGCTGTGCTATGTGGTGTACCAATAGCTATTTATCGGAATAGAGTATCCATGAGTTCCCGAACGCGAAAAAAAAAAGCTGGACTACGCAGACAATGGGTAAAGTTCGTCCGTGCAAAGAGGGCTAACTTTCTTGACCCAGCCTCCGGCACGGTTTTCTGTGGTGCGCATTTTCCACCTTAAAGCTTCTCGAACTATGGACAAGTGAAATCGGGTTTTGCTAAAAGATTGCCGCTTAAAGCAGATGCGGTGCCCACCATACACACGCAGCCACCTAAATGTCCCGAGATATCAAGAAAGAGGAAGATGACTGGCAAAGGAGGCTAAGGCTAAGCAAAGGAGGGGCCAAGCTCGAAATGGCCAGAGTGAGTACTCTTTTATAATAAAAAAATATCACGCATTGGATACAGGACTGGACACATGTATAAATTATCGCTCGTAAAATATATAGAACAAATCCTCTGATCCAATTCATATTTGTGTCTGTTGGTAGAGCGAAAAGCTATGATAGCGCAATAAATGATAATTATTCTATACATTACTTTATTTTGCGGTCACGGTGTATCAGCTTCACAAAAAGAAATGCAAAACAAATCATTCGGTGTTTCCCACACGATCTGCTGCCGATGTTTCATCAGTGTCATTGCTCCCCTCAATGACCGTTTCATTAAGCTGCATTGGCGTTCGTTTGGGCTCAAATTGGTAACCTAAAACACCAATTAAAGCTTCGTAACTCTCCTCGTCACCATTAGATGAACATTCGTTACGTCCCTCTACGTGGGATTCGTCGCTGAAACTAGAAGCGAAATTGTCTGCCATCATCGTCGCCATTCATTATTAAAGCACTGAGCCTTTTTCTAGTTGAAGAAACACCCCTCACTGTCATTTCTGAATTCTCTTTTATTGACAACGAGGGGGGTTTCTTCATGAGGGAACCTAGAATATGTGCAGGACGAACACAATGCAACAGCATAAACAGCTCAAAACACCCCTAATTCTCCCCTCACTAGAAGGAATTATATTGATGCAGACAGGCGCTGCCCCCCTAGTGCCCGGTGGCACTCTCTTCACTTGTAATGACGTCACGCACACAATCTGCCAGATCTCGGGCGCCGGTCATTTTAGCTTGACAATCGATCCAAATTTCTCTCATTTTCTTGTGTGTAATTAAACGAAGGGGCATGACGTGAATACAAAAGGCATGCGTTTATGGATAAATGGTGGAATATTAACATTTCCCCAGGGGTTGACATACCCTTTAAATTGCTTTTGATAGTAATGTTGCCCTCTCTCAACAAGGCCGCCTGGAGGCCATGTTGATAGGGGCGATTACTGCTTTTGCTTTGAATAGGAATGAGTTTGTCACTAGTACATGTCCAACCCACTTGAAGTGGATGGATGGCATGGATGTCTAATAAGTTGGAGTCAGCGGCCTAAATCACTGGCGGCCATCTCGCAACAGAGGATATCTCTAACGGGCTCTACTGGAGCACATAAAATACTCTTCACTTGCTCAATTCTTATTACGGATTTACAAACACCTTTGATGGAGGATGATAGAAGTCTAATCATCCTTCTACTGTGAATACAAACTTTTCAGGGACTGTGGTCACTACAGTGGACAGTCAGGTTACTTCTGATCATGCCTACAGAGACCTCTGTGAAGTTGGCCCCCCATCAGACGCAAAGTTATATGAAAATTATGTCATTCGTTTGTGGTAGGTTTGTGCTGATTTTTTTTTTTGTCTTTGCTGCTATTGTTTTTGAGATATTAACAGTTTTATATTTAAATCTGCGGTCAACCAGCCCCCCATTTATTTAAAATGGCTAAAAAAAAGTGTCAATCTTTTATGCTTTGTTTATGCTGTAAAAAGTTGCATTTGTGCTGCTATCGTTTTCGAGATATTAAGATATTAATTTCAAGTGATGACATCACTGAGCCCTCTATTTATTGCATAATGAACCCGAAATAGTGTATTTGTATCTGCTACGTTTGTGCTCGTTTGTGCTGTAAAAAAAAGTGTCTGCGCTGCTATCGTTTTATAAATAGATATTAATTTTGAGTGATGATGCCACTCTAAGCTTTTCCGTTTCCAACTCCTGCGGCTGACAGAGTGTATCAACTCTCCCAATGACAGAGGGATGTCCCAACAACTAGCAAAAACGTATCTGAAACAAATGACACCCCTTTGGTGCTGGGTAATGGCTGACAGTCGGGGACTTGGCGACCACAGTTATAGGGTGGTAGGTGGGTCCCACACTTTTCTGTATGGTGTGGCTCCAGGGGCGGGCCTCATCTTCGCCTGGGCTGTCAGTTGTGGGAGTGGGGGTGGAGTTGGTGCTCCGGTTCCTCCCCGGCTTCTCGGCGCTCTCCTGCTTCCGCCTCTCCCTCTCTTTTCTACTATCCTACTTGGGTTGTCTCTCTCTCCGGTGGGGATCCTGTCCTGGGTCTAGCGGGCCATAGCGGTGTGTTGTGTTGGTTGGGGGGTTGCAATGGTGGCTGATAGGCCAGGTGGGCGGGCGGTGGTGGGGACGGGCGTGGGGGTCGGTGGCCCATCCCCTTATCCCTTCCCTGAAAGCCGGTTAATGGGGGCGTGGTGGGATGGTGTTGGCCTTTTTGCTGGAGCTGCGGGAGGTGGGATGGGCCGCCCTGCCCCCCGATTGGCTGGGGAGGTGCTGTGGCCCTGGGGTGCGTTTCCACTTGAAGCTGGACTAACACATGTCTGATGGGATTTACACATGACTGGCTGCAATTTAACACACTCAAGTTGAGAAATTGTGGGGGCCAGGATTAGCGATCAGGCAGCATAGAATAGGATGTCACCATATCCACACTTAAATTTGAATGGAATAGTATATTTTCTTGTATTTACCGATCAACTGTTTGTATTACTCTAACACACCTAATATAATCAATCAATCAGGGAATAGTATCTTTTCTCATATTGTCTGTTTGTATTACTCTAACACACCCAATATAAAATAAATAGCACTTATACCATAGTTCAGGGGTCAGCAACCTTGGTCCTCGAGTGCCACTATCCAGCGTGTTTTCCATGTCTCCCTCCTTTAACACACCTGAATCAAATTATCATGATCGTTATCAGGCTTCTGAAGAGCTTGCTGATTAGCTATCATTCGATTCAGGTGTGTCAAAGAAGGGAGACATGGAAAACAAGCTGGATAGTGGCACTCGAGGACCTGGGTTGCTGACCCCTGCCATAGTTTAAGGAAAACAAGCATAATATAGGGCATAAGAGATACATGACGCCTTTTTATCACAGAAGCCCAACGTGTGCGTCGTGCAACTGACAGGGCAAAATTGAGGCTGGCGGGGCAAGACACCTACAAGCCGACGTCTCCACCACCAACTCTCGCAATCAGTTTTCCCGGACAGTCCAGAACAAATGGCGTGATGTCTTGTCCCAACACAAGGAACACCGGAAAATGCCCGATATCCAACTGATAACACGATTGATAAGACTCCAAGAGCCCCTTCGACGATGAGGTGGCAAAATCCACAACCCTCGTTACCCTGACAACAGTCATTCCCGAATCCTCTTGTCCGATCCAAAAACAGACAATAATCCTAAACAACGCCCAAGCACACCCATTTTCTGCCCACAGCCCGCCCCGCGAGAGCCTTCAAAAAGACTGAATGTTTAACTAATCGTTGTCATTTTTCTTGGGAACGTTTTGTTGACTTGCGATATGGTGACCTTGGAACGAGTCTACCTCCTCGCTTCAGTTGTTTTCGCCTTGCCGTTTGATCGCTGTCGACCTGAATAAATTGTCAACTTGTGCTTCGAAGCCGTTTTCCAGGGGGGTTAAGACTAAGGTGAATGCGCAGAGTTTGGCCTTTTGGCCGGGTTCCAACGACCCGGGTCGCTGGAGCTGCGCCAGCGCGGGTCCGGCGGTTCGGCTGGCGTGATTCCGACAATCTGGCTAAAGGGTCAGATTCCTTCACGTCATTCACATAATACTGAGTTCCACACCTCACATTGCTGATTTGACTATGCTCCACCCCGCCTAACCACATCTCTTTCTGAACCCCTCCCTCCCTCCTGTTTCGCCTAGGACATCAGGCCCCCCTCATGGGGTCCGCGGGAAATAGAATTCGCTAACAATTGAGATTTCTTTAATTTCGAGTGATGACGTGACTCACAGCCCCCCATTTACTGCAAAATGGACCAGAAGGGGTGCCATTGGTTGTGCTACAATTGCGTTGTTTAGACACCCCTCTATGATTGAGGGATTTGGTAAGCTCCAACAGCCACGGCAGAGGGTCTGCGATTGACGTCATGACATCGTTTTTGTAAAAATTTGCTTCTGATGGGGGGCCAGTTTCACGGAGGTCCTACAGAGAAAACACTTGAGACACCGAGAATTGTCCTTAAGGTTATCATAATTATTGCATGAAAGGGTTAAATGAGTTTCTCACTCATTGATGTCCAACCCTTTTGAACTGAGAGGGTTGCATAATGTCCATCGGGGTGCCAAGATAGCGTCCACCCGTGTCATGTACACACTTTCCTTTATTAGCATCTTTGTGATATCAGGACCAAAACAAAAGCTTTTCTCTTGAATTTAGGTCAGCGGTTGTTGGTGGCAGCTATTGATAGGCTGCGAGCGGGTCACGTGACACCCACACCAAGAAAGAGCTGCAAGAAGAAGGTCCAATCAAAATACGGGTGTGTTTTGTCCACGCGTGTTCGCAGACGCTGATGTCATCAAGTGCATTAATGCACGCTGGTGAATTTGTTTCAAGCTTGTCAAGATTTCCAGTGTCTAGACAAGTCGGCCTTGTGATGTCATTGGAGGTCGTCCGGGCGTCACGCTAGGTCACTGAGAGGCGACAGACAAAATAAGTCACGGAAAAGTGCAATTCTCCACGCTGAATGCTTCATTTGTTGACATTGACGGTGATCGTCCAGATGGAATTGACGTCCTTCGTCGTCAATGGCAGCCAGTGAGTTAACGTGGAAGTCGAGGGAGATGAAATGGAAGGAAAGAGAAAGCAAATCAGCTGAAGAAGTGTAAACTTGCATTAACCAGTGCTAAAGTTCTAATTAATACAAATACAAACAGTAAAAAAAATTACAGAATAAAATTTTTTTTTAAATATTAATTTTAAATGAAATATTTTTTAAATAAAATACTAAAATAACAATATAAACAAAAAATGATAAACGAAAAATGTCAAATTGAAAAAAAAATAATGAATCCTATTAGAAACAAATGAAATAAATTTTAAAACTAGTAAATAAAACAGAAAAATGCAGGTCTGCACATTTTCCTTGTTGTCCAAATGAAGAAAGTCTTACTGACATGAGGCCACTTCCTGCCTGCCTGTCTCCGTCCGTCCAGACGCCGCTTGCGGCTCCCCAGAGGCCGTGGCTAGTCGTCACAGTGAAAAACATGTGGAAAGTCCAACGTCTGCCTGACTCAGCATGCGGGCTACGACCTGCACAAGACATCAGGACTGAGGTCAAGTCTTGGTTTTTGTCTGCCTTTTACCGTTTCGCTTGATGTCACGCGTGACTGTGCTGCACTGACACTTTTTTCCCTCTAAACCGAGGAACTTTATTCATGTTCAGCATTTTAGACACTTCATTCTTATTATTTTCACGCCCAAGTATGTCAGTCAAAATCTATGACTTCAAGTAGAACCAGCATGAGAAACTACCGTAATTCTACGACTAAATGGCAAACCTGACAATAAGCCGCCACCCACCAAATTTGACACAAAAACAGCATTTGTTCATAAATAAGCCATAAGCCATGGCTGTCCTCAATGTATTACACTGCTGGCCAAAAGTATTGGCACCCCTGCAATTCTGTCAAATAATGCTCAATTTCTCCCAGAAAATTATTGCAAATAGAAATGCTTTGGTAGCAATATCTTCATTTATTTTGCTTGCAATGAAAAAACACAAAAGAGAATGGAAAAAAATAAATAAATCATTATCATTTTACACAAAACTCCAAAAAGGGGCCGGACAAAAATTATTGGCAACCTTTGAAAAATCATGTGATGTTTCGCTAATTTGTGTAATTATTGTGGTAGCAATAACTAAATCACACTTGCAGCCAGTTAAAATGGATTAACACTGGAACTACTGGGTTTTTTGGGGCTATAAAGAAATACCAGAACGGCGCCAAATGACCCCGATACCAAACTGACTACTGGGCTATGACAAACAACAGACCACTCCAACAAGCAATCAAGCAGCCCCCCACCCCACACACACACTTCTCTGTAGTGGCTGCGGCAGGTGTGAAGGGGGGTTCACTCTGGATAGCTGCAATTCGCATCTTGAATATTTGCAAATACATGGCTTTCTTGGCTTTGTCAAACAATAGACCACTCCTTGGTGGGTTTTGCAAAAGAATTGGCAGTCTCCAGTGCTTTCTCTCAAACCATTTTCTATTGCTTTTTGAAGAGTGTTTTGGGTCATTGTCCTGCTGGAAGACCTATGACCTCTGAGGGAGAATCAGCCCTACATTATGCTGCAATATTTGTTGGTAGTCTTCAGACTTCATAAATCCATGTACACGGTCAAGCAGTCCAGTGCCAGAGGCAGCAAAGCAACCCCCAGAAGTGGGGTCTTCCTGGGTATCCTACCATAGTCCCTTTTCATTCAGACGCCGACATCAGTGAACATTTCAAGATGGCAGGTGATGACCTCCCCTGTTAGCTCGCTATTAGCCCTCTAGCTTATTGAGCAGCGTTCGTTTTCACCACTGGACTGGTGCCATTAATAGCTGCCGTTTTCCTTGTTGAATTGCCCATGATTTGGACCTTATTTCCTTCTGTGCAGCCAATGAGTTTTTGGAAGCAAATATGTCTGTATTGATTTACTTTATAACATTATTGTACGGTCTTTGTCATTATTGTATTTTTTCTAATAGTGTGTTAATAGCCTGACGGGAACAAATTAATAAATGTCGGTTGCAAGAAGTACTATGGTGTGATCAGTGGCGGACTTGGCAATTTTGGGGCCTAAGGCGAACATATTTAGGGGCCCTCTTCATGGCTCAGGGGCTAAAAAGGTGAGAAGGGTGTGGAGGAAATATGTCCCGGTACACTAGGGCTGTCCTAAACGACAAATTTTCTCCTGATTAGTCAGCCGACTAGTTTTACGATTAGTCGACTAATCTAATAATTTTCTTTTTTTTTTTTTTATTTATTTTTTATTTATTTTTATTTATTTTTTTTTTACGAATTTAGCAATGAAATTTTTGTTGACGCTTTTTAATTCACAAAACCATTTTGGAACACTTAAATTCTTTATTAAAGTACAAATAATCATGTAAATAACAATAATTAATCACAAATAAACAATGAGGTTAAATACTGATAGCATTTACTAGTGCAAAAGAATGTAAACAGATTCAGAACACTGACTTTGCCTTTCCAACATTATTCAAAACAATTATTTTTAAAAAATTCTAGCATTATTATTATAGTATACTACTATATGTATAATAGTAGTATAATAATTATAATAATTATTCATTGCCAATTATATTTGTCATAAAGAGTGTCATTTGAAAGCTATTCTTAGTGCAGTATCTGTATTTTGTAGTATTTACTCAACATATTATAATATTAATTCTGAAGTATGTGGGATTAACTCCAGAAATCGTTATTTATATGACGAACATGATGTGCTTTTATTTTGAAATGTTCACCAGAGGTACGTTCGCTAAACCGCTAACCGAAAGCTTTACACTCCGTAAAAAAAAAACATTCTTCGTCATTACTTGTGGTGTCACTAATAGATTTAATTTTTTTTTTCATTAGCAAATGCTGTTAACCAGCTGTTGAGTGTTATTGTATGACTGATTGGAACTGTACTGCATTGTTTCGCCACAGGGTGTGCTGTCGTATATTTTATGTTCGGTGTGAAGAAGAAGAAAGTTAAAAGAGGCATTAGCGGCCTGTTGTCAACTTCTCCCTCACTGCACTTTGGCTCTCATGGAGAGCATGTTTGCTCATGTGTTCGAAATAAACGATAGCCGACGTGCAAAGTTGCAAGTGAGCTGTAAAAATAGCGAGCTTAGTGGCATGAAAAATGAGAGAGAGCTAAGTGAAGCTAACAAACAGCTAAACGGAGCTAAGCCATGCTAAACGGAGCCAAGCGAAGCTAAACGGTGCTAAATGAAGCTAAGTGACTGATACTCAGTCCGTCGTCGTGGAAAAGTCCATTGTAGTGCGTGTGTGTTGGGGAGAGATAATATAAATCAGGGTTCATTAAATCCGGACCTCGGTGCCACTTTTCCTGTCGTGTTTTCCACGTCTCTCTCCCCTAACACACCAGAATCAAATGATTATGTCATCAGCAACCTCTCCAGAAGCCTGATAATTATCCTGATTATTTGGATTCAGGTGTGTTGGAGGAGGGAGACATGTAAACACGACAGGAAAAGTGGCACCGAGGTCCGGATCTAGTGAACCCTGATATAAATGCAGCATTCAAATGGCTTTCTTTTTTTGTTATTTGTTTGTTTGGTATGATGACATAATTATACATGACAAATAGGAATGCTGCTGGCTCCGGTGGCCCAAGCTCTTGCTCGTTGCGGCAAGGGCAGCTTGTTGCCTGCCCCCTACTGCTCGGGGGCCTACTTCACCTGAATAGTCGATCCGCCTATGATGTTACCAGAGGGAAGTAATATCTATCTATCGTTACATGTATTTAGGGGTACTTAAAGGGTTAATTCCGACCGACACGGAACTTTGGGTTACGTCCCCAGTGTAGGAAGGGAACTGTTCGTAACCAGGGGACTACCTGTATACCCACTATCTCTCATCTGGACATGCCCAAACCATCTCAGTCTGGCCTCGCTGACTTTCTCCAAATCCTATAACATGCACTGTCCCACTGATATGCTCATTCCTGATCCTATCCATCCTGGTCACTCCCATAGAGAACCTCAGCATCTTCATCTCTGCCACCTCTAGCTCTGCCTCCTGTCTTTTTCTCAGTGGTGCTGTCTCTAGACCAAACAACATCGCTGGTCTTGCCACAGTAATGAATTACTCGGGCGCAGAATAAGTCGTTATTTTAAAGTACCTGTGACAGCATAAAAAAATCTTAAATAGCATTATTTTGTGAATTAGAATCACATTTTGAGACGATTCGACTTTATACAACAATTTGGCAAAGCGCAGATGACGAGAAATTAAGTCTTAATCTGCAGTTTAGCTCTGCCTGCAGTTTTAGTGGTCTAGCGTCCCCAGCTGAAGGATAACGTCGGCAAGGTCACAATTTCATCTAATTTAGAATTTGGCCCATTGAGGGGGAATTATTCAGAACGAAGAAAATGTGACAAAGAGAGCAGCAAAATGTCATTATTTCAATCTCTCTACTCCAATATTTTTACAGGACATTCTTTTTATATGAGCATTTTTCCCCAATTGCTAAATAAATGGCATGGTCATGAAAAATAACAGTGTTGTGCTAAATGGAATATGAATTCTTAAAAATGCATTTATTCAGTCTGACATGGCAAAATTACTCCGTAATGGTCAAAACTGTTGACTTTCTGCACCTCCCGAACTATATTTTATTCCTCCGGAGTTGGCATAACGCTTTGTTATTTCCCTTCCTTGGCTTCGGAGAGCTTGAACAAACCAGGAGGCGTGACAGCTTTCTAGACCAAACCAAGCGGCGGCGTTTCTAAGTCTTATTTTCGCCTTTCAAAGTGAAAAATCACACAAAACTACCCCGTATCATGTCACACGGTGGCAAGCAAGTTACAGCTCGTCGTTCCCCTGCTGTGGGCAGGAGTGCAAGTTGCCGGGGAAGCAGCTGAAGAATGACCGCCAGACAAAACACCTGATGTTGGAGGAGTGCGTAGCTTCCCGAGCCCAACCTGAGGATAGTGGTCTATTGCCGGGCACACGAATAGGGCAGAGGGGGCTGGAACTCTGGACGATATGGACAACCGCACGAGCATAAACTGAGTACAGTGCTCTCCCGGCGGGCACGCGAAAAGGACCGATGAGGGTGTGCGACAAGCTGCTGGTTGTCGGCCGAGTGGCCTTCTCGGTGGACAAGGAGCATTGTCAGCCACAAAATGCAAGCCAAATCCTTATTAAAACATGTGCCATGATCCCGGTATTTGACATAATACAAAACACGATGTTTACTCACTTCCTCGTAAGTCCAATGGTCCCGCAGTTGTTTTGGCCAATCTTCGCGGTGAACTTTTTGAAACCCAAAAAAGCTTACACGAATATTTCCTGGTGCAGCAATAAAACCCTGCAGCACATTGGGCTGCCGTGATGCGAAAATTAAACAAATTAATCAGCAAAATAAGCTGAATCCACAGCCCATCTGCATGCTATAAAGCAATGCTGTATTGTGAGATGCTGATCTGGGTGACGTCGCATTCCTCCTCAATACAGGAAGTTACACATTTTCGTGGTGCTGGATTCAAAAAATTGAAAATATAAATCGATCACTTCCACACCCATCCAAGTGGTCCATATCATTCAGGAGCGTGAAATACCAAGTAAATTATGAAATAAGCATGCTTTTTGCAGTCATAGGCACTCTGATGACATCAGTCTCCGTATATTTTGTGTGATTTGGAATAGGCAGTACAGCACCAACTCAACAACATGTGGTTGATCCATGATTGTCCGGCCTGTGAGTGAACGATGACATGTGTGTTCCATTTAACTCTTTCACTCCCTCTCTGTCAGGGGTGAAAGTGGCAAGAATTTCTTGCGTTTTTATTGGGGGGGGGGGGGGGGGGTGAAACCTCCTAAACCCATCAAAATGCAAAAAATCAAGGGTTCAATCCCGGTCTATGGCCTTCCTGTGTGGAGCTGTCCCCGGGCCTGCGTGTCTTTTCTCCGGGTACTCCGGTTTCACCCCACATGACAAAGACATGCATGGTAGGCTGATCGAATGCTCTAAATTGTCCCTAAGTATGACTGTGTGTGCAAATGGTTGTTTGTCTCCTTGTGCCCTGCGATTGGCTGGCAACTGATTCAGGGATAGATTGCTGGGATCGACTCCAGCGCCCTTGTGACCCTCGTAAGGATTAGTGGTTCAGAAAATGAATGAATGAAAGGTTTAACACATGGATTAGGCTACAGCATTACACTGGAACAAGGCACAAGTGAGAAACTGATTTCCATTCAAAATTGTATTTTTCCACAGATTTACAAAATTCCATCTACAACTCCATCTAATTTTTATTTCCCCTCATTTCTTCAAATCTAAAAGCAAAACTTCAATTTTACCTAATCAATAACATAGGATGTACTTTAAAATGGAAGATAATGTAAACATTGACTTTTTTAAATGATAGATATACAGTGGGGAAAATAAGTATTTAGTCAACCACTAATTGTGCAAGTTCTCCCACTTGAAAATATTAAAGAGGCTGTAATTGTCAACATGTTTAAACCTCAACCATGAGAGACAGAATGTGGAAAAAAAAAAACAGAAAATCACATTGTTTGATTTTTAAAGAATTAATTTGCAAATCATGGTGGAAAATAAGTATTTGGTCAATACCAAAAGTTCATCTCAATACTTTGTTACGTACCCCTTTTTGGCAATAACGGAGGCCAAACGTTTTCTGTAACGCTTCACAAGCTTTTCACACACTGTTGCTGGTATTTTGGCCCATTCCTCCATGCAGATCTCCTCTAGAGCAGTGATGTTTTGGGGCTGTCGTTGGGCAACATGGACTTTCAACTCCCTCTGCAGATTTTCTGTGGGGTTGAGACCTGGAGACTGGCTAGGCCACTCCAGGACCTTGAAATGCTTCTTACGAAGCCACTCCTTTGTTGCCCTGGCTGTGTGTCTGGGATCATTGTCATGCTGACCCAGCCACGTCTCATCTTCAATGCACTTGCTGATGGAAGGAGAGTTTCACTCAAAATCTCTCGATACATGGCCTTATTCATTCTTTCCTTTACACATATCAGTCGTCCTGGTCCCTTTGCAGAAAAACAGCCCCAAAGCATGATGTTTCCACCCCCATGCTTCACAGTGGGTATGGTGCAATTCAGTATTCTTTTTCCTCCAAACAAAAGAACCTACGTTTCTACCAAAAAGTTGTATTTTGGTTTCATCTGACCATAACACATTCTCAAGTTCTCTTCTGGATCATCAAAATGCTCTCTAGCGAACCGCAGACGGGCCTGGACGTGTGCTTTTTTCAGCAGGGGGACACGTCTGGCGGTACAGGATTTGAGTCCCTGGCGGCGCATTGTGTAACTGATAGTTGCCTTTGTTACTGTGGTCCCAGCTCTCTGTAGGTCGTTCACTAGGTCCCCCCGTGTGATTCTGGGATTTTTGCTCCCCGTTCTTGTTATCATTTTGACGCCACGGGGTGAGGAGGGGTTGAAAGTCCGTGTTGCCAAACGACAGCCCCAAAACATCACTGCTCTAGAGGAGATCTGCATTGAGGAATGGGCCAAAATACCACCAACAGTGTGTGAAAAGCTTGTGAAGAGTTACAGAAAACGTTTGGCCTCCGTTAATGCCAACAAAGTGTACATAACAAAGTATTAAGATGAACTTTTGGTACAGACCAAATACTTATTTTCCACCATCATTTGCAAATAAATTCTTTAGAAATCAAACAATGTGATTTTCTGGGTTTTCCACATTCTGTCTCTCATGGTTGAGGTTTACCCATGTTGACAATTACAGGCCTCTCTAATATTTTCAAGTGGGAGAACTTGCACAATTAGTGGTTGACTAAATACTTATTTGCCCCACTGTATACGTAACATACATTAACAAAAAATAAGTACAAATACAGTAGCATACTGTACATTATGCACAGTGAAATGGAATATGTTTTGGAGACAAAGCAAACACTGACTTTTTTTAATGATAAGGAAATAAATAAGTAACCTTATATAAATGAACAATAATAAGTTCTGATCAAAGATCTGATCAATTTTCCGTTGCATTGTTCAACAAGATTGTTTTTTTTCCCTCTATTTGTTGTTCAAAAAATGGCTCTGGCTGCAACCCCTCTCAGGCTCCTCTTCCGCTCATCTCAGTACCCACTTTTGACCCCACTCTCTTTAGGAGAAAGAACATGGATTTGAACCAATCAGAGATAACGATCCCTGCTTGTCACGTGTCAGTGTGTCAGCCAATTGAACAGACAGCAAAGTTTTTTTTTTTTTTTTTTTAAAGCTGCCTGCATGTGCTCAGCGACGCAACTTAGTTGTCAAAGGCAGATGGAGATGCTGGCAGACCCGTGCCGCCCATATGGCGAGCTAGGCAACTGCCTAAGGGCGCAGCAGAGTCCAATAGGGCGTCAGGAAAAATATTCAAATAATATTTGATGATAGCAGTATTCAAAAAATTATACAAAGCAAAAAAACAAAAGAACAACAAAACCGTTCATATTTCGTCTTTAAATAATAATGAAATCATTTTTCTAGTGTGCCTTCTGCCCATTTCACTTTTTCCTGTGATGCGATAATTTCACCACAGAACCTAGTCTCACTCACCACCCAGCAGACCAGCGAGCTACCTGAAGGTGCTATTTTTAGCCTCCGCAATTGAGCGACATTACGGTGACAAGTCAACTTCATGAAAAGACAAAAGCCCTCCGGGTCAGAAGAAAAAGAAAGAAGAGAGCATAAACGTGAAGAAAAACTGAGGTTTGTTGTGATGATTTTTTTCGACAGCATAAGCACTTAGACTTAGCGCAACTGCAAGCTAGCGGTTATTTACATTTATATGACTTAGTGCTACAGCAAAATTATACTGTATCATTAGCCATGCTGTTGTTTTAGAAATATTTTCAGTTAACAGCCAGCTGTTTATCAATTTCAGTTAAATTTACTCCCCCTCCAATTTTTGAGAAATTTGGGAAAGTCTATGGGGGACTAAAATTGTCTTGCTTATTTTCATGTAATGTGAACCACTTTTACCTTGTGTTAAATTGTGCTTTTCAAATAAATTTGCCTTGCCTAAAAGTGCCAAGGTTAATTAAATAAGTACACCATTAAATATGCAATTAATAATTTCAAAGTTCTGTGGTATGGGGGACTAAAAATGCCACGGATTTAAATGCAAGCATTTGTTATTAAATGTGTCATTAATTCATTAAAATGGCGTTCACATTCATGTAAAAAATATATTCTATTTATTTACTTTTTTTTTTGTTGCTATCATATCTTATTTAATTCATTATTATTGGATATTCATGTGTAGTTGCAGTGCTTCAAGAATTTATTTTCTTTTAGCTACGCCTATCAAAGATAGTGGCCGGATCCAATAGACAGGTACAGTAGGCTGCAATAATTTAGGCGCTATTATGGTTATGTCATGCTGGTTTCACAATCAGCAGCTATTTGACTAATATAATGTAACATTCCACTTTCTTCTCTTTGTAGATGCTCTTCTGAAATATTTTCCTTCTACCTCTGTACATCCTGGCCCATCTTTTACAGCGAACTTATCCACATCAGCACCAAGTCCAAGCCCACCAAGTCCAGGAAAGAAGTGCACCTTCCAAAACCACTGTCATATGAAAGTGCAATAGATGCTTTTGCAAGATAAGGTGAGCAAGGTTATAGGTCAAGGAGAAAAAAAAAAGTTTGCATTTTAAAGTGGTCTGTGTGTCTTTATATAGGTTTGTGTGGGTGGTTGTTAATCATATTGTAATAACAATTGTAATTTATTTAATGCATTTGTTTTTTAAGTGTTTTTTTTTTTTTTTTTGTGCTTTTGAATATTTATTAGAGCATTTTTCTTTTAATTTCTGCACTTGTTCGTTGTCTTTTTTTATATAATAAATTACAAAGCGATAACTTGCTCTTTCAGTGTAAGTGTTTCAATATATGTGGTGAAAATAGGTGGTTTAACAAATATGTTGCCTAGGGCACCAAACTGGTCAGGAACGGCCCTGGACTACGTAGAAGAAATCAATGAATAATAATAAATATCGGTGGAAACGAATGACGCTACACAAGCTCTTTATTAGGCTTGTTGTTAAAACTTGTGTATGTAAATCTGACGTTAGTACAGTATGTTGTTCTTATTGGAGATGCACGTGTGGCAGCGTGGCAGGTTTTTATTTTAAAATATGGGGTTTTGACAGTTACCTTCATATTTTTGGGATCAAAGTACCGAATGCCGGAACGGCGTTCCGGCCCACTTTCACCCCTGCTTTCTGCCCACTTTCCCTCCGCCCTCCAAGTGGCCTCCGTGTAACGTCAAGTGAGAGAGGGCGACCCAAAACTGTTTTTGGAACGCAACTCTGGTCCTCCTTATTTTCATAAAATCAAGTCCACATGAAATGCAGCAAGACCTGCCATGTTATTACTTTTGTTTTGCCATCCAGCCTTGTGAAACATGAACAGATGATTAAAAAAAAATTTGTCCACGAGAAATGAAGTTGAAGGCGTATCCCAGTACAAACTGTATAGTAGCGCCCTCCAGTGGCCAAAGTGTGCTGTTGCATTTTCTTTGGTGAATTCCAGCGACTGGCCCCTCACTCTCCTAGAGAGATAGAGCTTAAAGCCACGACCCTTTTTTGCTTACTTTTTTTTTTTTTTTTTTTTTTTTTTTTGGGTGCAGCACTCGGCGACTCCGCCCCTCGTCTGATGCTTCTGCTGTTATCTGCGGGTTGGCCGGGTCTCGCGTGTTGTGCCCCCACCAGGGAGGGTGTCCCGTGCGACACGCTCAAGGCGGCTGCCGCTCAAACAGAGGTTGTCAGGAAGGCTGCCAGGCGACTGCAAAGCGGGGTGACTAAACTGTTGGTACTCATCTTCTCTTCCACCATCCGACTGAATCTTTCACGTTTCTGCAGGAAGACCGCGTCGCCCGCTTGTCGGAGGTCCGACTGGAAAGTCTTCCCGTCATCATGATGACGGCCGCCCACTTCTACACCTTGAAGGTAAAGCCGCTCTCTATTTAACTCACTCCGCGATAGATGTCCGATCCATGTTAAGCGTTAGGGTTGGCAGCCAGTAGCCTTCCGCTTCACCATGGCCGTGTAGAGACCGATGGAGGGGCAGGTGCTCATAGATCAAAACGGGTACATGAACAAGTATTTGATACACCTTACAACAACATAACTTCCATTTTAACCAGCTTTACAGCTGTGACTGCGACTGACTTTAATTGTGTGTGTGTGTGTGTGGGGGGGGTGAATAGAAATCAACACTGTCATCAACACTTTCTGGCTGTGAATCAACTTGTTCATCTCAGAACAAACCACATCAGATGGTCACTGAGCCACCATTAACAATTAAAAAAAAAACTTATTTCATTAGTATCCATATTTTACAAATATACCACCTAATATTTAACCTTTTAACACCGAACGTGTCGGCGGCGACGTGTTTACGCATATAATCTTTGAAGCCTCGTCACGCTGTCGCTGTAATTACGTCACCCACGTGCCGCTGGTTGCTCTCATTTGAAAGCGCAGAAGTTGATGTCCATACCAGTTTTTATTTGAAGTCAATCGACCAAGTAAAACGGGAGATAATGTCATTTGAGTTTTATAGTTTTATTGCACTCATAAATAAGCATTAAAACGCTACATGGACTATGTGTTTATCTCCATATTTCCATCATTTCTTGTCCTTTTTCAAAACTGAAAGCAGCATGAAAGACTACATATCCCAAAAGCCGTTGTGAGTTCAAGAAGGACGAACCTAATGTGAACGTATTTAATAAATTGACGAGCGAGGCGCCACTTAAGGAAAGGGAGGCATGCGAAGCGAGCACCACACAGGTGTTTCGGCACTACACCAGCCGGTTGGATTGAGCGAGCGACTTTGAAACCTGCGTTATGTATCGAAAACTAAATTTAGCGCAAGCTAATGCATTATTTCATTAGCTCAAGGAAGAGGATGAGATGTTTTTATCGTTATTTTCCTCGGATGAGTCGGCGTTTCGGCGAGTAAAAATGACACCGCGCAAACGGCGGAAGAGTGGGCTTTGCAATGTGTGTGACGTAGCTCCATGTCCTGTTCAAGAGTGAACTTTATTAGTCTCAAAAAAAAAAAAAAAAACGTTTATTGAGTAGCTTGCCTGAAAAAATTGGACTGAACTACTTATCATTATTATTTAAAATACTTTTTTTCAAGGTTATATATATATATTTTTTCTTCATTATCAATCTTTTCAATTTATCAATCTTTTCAATTTGTATTTAGATGTGTGTGTTCGAGAAGCTTGATTGCAGGTATATATTTTTGATAAGGTGATGGGTACTATACCTAACCTCACAAAGACATATCCTCTAAACCCTTTTTGTGTTAGATGATGTATATATATATATATATATATATATATATATATATATATATATATATATATATATATATATATATATATATATATATATATTAGGGCTGTCAAAATTATCGCGTTAACGCGCGGTAATTAATTTTTTAAATTAATCACGTTAAAATATTTGACGCAATTAACGCACATGTCCCGCTCAGACAGTATTCTGCCTTTTGGTAAGTTTACAGCAAGGCTTTTTGTGCTGCAGCACAACAGCGAACTCTTGTGGTCGCTTTGCGACATGTTTTTTTTTTTTTTTCTTCTTGCCAGTTCATATGACTGCACGACGTCTCGGGCTGAAGCCTACGTTGTAATGTTGTGCTTATATGATCCTTGGACAAGATTTGTCCGTAAGTATGGTTGTTGTAAATAATGTTCATATTATGTTAGTAAGCGAAATGTTCTATTTTTTGTGTGAGACGCTTTTTATTTATGTTTAGTGAACCTGTATAGCGTGCTAAGCTAACGTTGTTGCTAATACAATGCTTGTGTACTTTTTTTTGTAGTTTTATGACGGTCTAAAGAGGACAATGGTTTGAGGCTATTTTATTAATAAATCAGATGAAAAAGGAAGAAGTCTGATTATTAAGGCGTCGTTCACTAGCTGTCTAGCTTTGGAAAAAGTAGACGCTTCGGAGTGAGGACAGCATAGACAGATTTAAATGACAGTAGAGTGAAATGCCCACTACTGTCATGTTCCCTGCCTCTCTGGTTCACTCACCTGCCTTTTCCCGCCTCTCGGCTTGGCACAGCTGCTACTGATCATCGTTAGGGGAGTATTTAAGTGGCAGGCTCACGTCACTTCCCTGTCTGATCGTTCCAGCACAAAGCTTCACGTCCGAGACCTCCTTCATATGATATCCTGCCTGCGCTTCTCGACGGCCACGCAACCACGCCTGTCTTCAGTAGTCCGGTCTGCCTCTTTTTGCTGTTCTAACACTCAGCTGCTGATTGCAATAAACGGCCTCCTGGCCAAACTGTCAAGCTTGTTGACGAATCTGCATTTTGGTTCCATCCCACACCTGGCTAATCATGACAGAACGATCAGACCAAAACATGGAACCCTCAGATTTGAATCCACTTCACGTGGCCCTCAGAGCCCAGGGACGGCGAATCCTGCAGCAAGAGGAACAGATTTCCTCCCTCCATGAATTTCTGAAAAATACAACTGATCGACAGACGTCAATGATACAGACTCTGAACTCTCAGCTAGCAAACCTCGTTCTTCAGCTTCAACCAACAGCCCAATCCGTCAGGTCGGCCTCTGCTCCTGTGGGCCAACCCAACACACAGGTGAACTTACAACTGTCCAACCCAGAACGCTTTTCGGGTGACACGGGAGACGTTCGCACCTTCCTAACACAATGTGAGCTCCACTTTGAGTTGCAAGCCTCTGCTTTTGTGACTGAGCGCTCCAAGGTGGCGTATGCCATTTCCCACCTCTCAGGAAGAGCTTGGGCCACTGCTGAATGGAGCCGCAACTCACCTGTCTGTTCATCATATCAGACTTTCACCAGCTCCTTGAAACAAGTTTTTCAAAGCAAACCGACGGTAAGAGAGGCGTCGTTAGCACTAATGAACCTGCGACAGGGGAAACGCCGGGTGGCTGACTTTGCCATTGATTTTCGAACGCTAGCAGCCGACAGTGATTGGAACCAATCTGCACTGACTGATGCATTTTTTCAAGCCCTTTCTGACCCCATCAAGCTTGCCATGGTAGCCATCAACATCCCGAGCGACTTGGACTCCCTTATTGCACTGGCCATGCAGATCGACCGACGCCTTGCCGAGCGAGACCAGGAAGGAAAACGCCGGCTGCGCCAACATCATCATCATTATCAAGACAACCCCCACTCCTTCCTGCCATCACCTCAACGGCTCTCTCCTCACTCCCTTTCTACGCGAGAACAAACACCTGAGGAGCCGATGCAGCTGGGCCGTACCCGTCTCACCCCAGAGGAACGTCAACGCAGAGCAAGAGATGGACTATGTTTTTATTGCGGACAACGTGGCCATGTAGTCAATAAATGTCAAGTCAAGGCCGCATCAAACCCAGCTAACACCTCTGTCCAGGTGAGCCAGACTATCATTAATAATTCGGGAAACGTTACTCCTTCAGTTACCTTGTCCTCACCCCATAGTAATGTCACTGTTTCGGCTTTTATTGATTCTGGTTCAGAAGCTAACATGATCAACTTCAATCTTGCCAGGCGTCTGTCACCCTGCCTGATTCGTCTGAATAGCCCCCTGTCGGTCAAGGCTGTCGATGGCACCCCCCTTGGATCAGTCACCCATCAAACTCAATCGGTTTGTGTGACATTTACGGACAACCATTCTGAGAATCTTTGCCTTCACGTCTTTGAGCACATGCCCCATGACTTAATCCTTGGTTTACCATGGTTAAAGCAACACAACCCACAGTTAGACTGGAACTCTGGCAATATAATAAAGTGGGGAAAGGATTGTTCGGACTTATGTTTTCCTCGATCTCCTCAAACCATGGTCCCTCCTTCTGATCTCGCCAATGTTCCAAGTTGTTATCATGATCTCGCCGAGGTCTTCAGTAAAAGCAAAGCCACTTCACTTCCCCCATTCAGAGACATAAATTGTGCGATCGAGCTTTTGCCTGGTACCACCCCACCACGAGGAAAGCTCTACTCCTTGTCTGCACCCGAACGTAAGGCCATGGACTCGTACATCAAGGAATGCCTGGCCGCGGGCCTGATACGTCCCTTCTTCTTCCCCGGCCGGGGCCGGTTTCTTTTTTGTAGAGAAGAAAGACAAGACATTAAGGCCATGCATTGACTATAGAGGCCTAAATCTAATCACGGTCAAGAATCGTTATCCACTTCCACTAATATCGTCTGCCTTTGAGTTACTGGAGGGTGCTAAAGTCTTCACTAAACTAGACCTGCGAAATGCGTATCATTTGGTGCGCATACGGCAAGGAGACGAGTGGAAGACGGCCTTCAACACCCCTTCAGGACATTATGAATATCTTGTCATGCCATTTGGACTCACCAACGCACCCGCCATATTCCAGAATCTTGTAAACGATGTTCTTGGTGACCTGCTTAATAGGAATGTTTTCGTGTATCTTGACGATATTTTGATTTTCTCCCACGACCAGGAATCACACCAGCAGCATGTACGGGCAGTACTTCAAAGACTCCTGCGGAACCAGCTGTATGTCAAGGCCGAAAAATGTGATTTCCATAAACCCTCCGTTCAGTTTCTCGGTTACATTCTCGCCGAGGGTAAGGTCAAGATGGATCCTGACAAGATTTCAGCAGTCCTAAACTGGCCCATACCAAAGAACCTAAGAGCTACAGCGATTCCTGGGTTTTGCTAATTTTTACAGAAAATTCATAAAGAATTATAGTACCATTGCCTCACCTCTGCATTCTCTCACTTCCACCCATAGACGCTTCCTGTGGACAGAGCCATGCCAGAAGGCATTTGATCTACTCAAGAACCGCTTCACCTCTGCCCCCATTCTCTCCTTGCCGGACCCTGCTCACCAATTCATTTTGGAAGTGGATGCCTCAGATGTGGGAGTCGGAGCAGTGCTGTCCCAGAGAAATCCTACGGACGGTAAACTTCACCCCTGCTACTTCATGTCCAAAAAATTGTCGGACACAGAGAAAAATTATGATGTTGGGGACAGAGAACTATTGGCAATCAAACTAGCCATGGAAGAATGGCGGCACTGGCTTGAAGGAGCTTCACAGCCCTTTTTGATCTGGACCGACCACAAGAACCTGTCATACCTCAAAACTGCTAAACGCTTGAATTCACGCCAGGCCCGTTGGTCTCTGTTCTTTAATCGGTTCCAATTCCATATCTCATATCGACCAGGGTCCAAGAACACAAAACCAGACGCATTGTCTAGGATATTCGAATCAAATAAAAACACCTCTGAACCGATGCCAATTGTGCCTCAATCTTGTTTCTTATCTGTGCTGTCATGGGATACTGAGGCCAAAGTAAAATCAGCTCTCGAGTCCACAGAAGTCCCATCAGAATGCCCGAAAGAAAAGCTATACGTGGTGCCTGAGCTTCGCGGCCAGGTTATCCACTGGGCCCACACTCTCAAGACCTCTTGTCATCCGGGTATCACCAAAACAATTTTTGTCATTTCCCAGAGGTTCTGGTGGAAAGCCATGCGCAATGATGTTACCGAATACGTCAACGCCTGTTCAGTATGTGCCTCTTGTAAGCCATCTTCGTGCAGACCAGCTGGTGGGCTCCATCCCCTACCTATACCATCCAAACCCTGGTCACACATATGTATGGACTTTGTCACTGGTTTACCCCCATCCTCTGGTAACACTGTTGTCCTCACAGTAGTAGACAGATTTTCCAAGATGGTGCATTTCATCCCATTGCCTAAATTACCTTCTGCCAAGGCGTTGGCTCAAGTACTCATGTCCAACATATTTCGCGTGCATGGCTTCCCCACTGATGTGGTTTCCGATAGGGGTCCGCAATTTGTTTCTGCTTTCTGGAAACCCTTCTGCAAGATGATAGGGGCTACAGTTAGTCTTTCGTCTGGGTTCCATCCACAGTCCAACGGTCAAGCGGAGAGGCTGAACCAAATCCTGGAGACTGGTCTTCGCTGCCTGGCGTCCCAGGACCCCTCCACGTGGAGCGAGAAGCTGATGTGGCTGGAGGTGGCGCATAATACTCTTCCATCATCAGCGACGGGCTTCTCACCCTTCCATGTTGTACATGGCTTTCAGCCCTCGCTCTTTCCTGCTCTCGATAACAACTCTCCAGTCCCCTCAGCACTCACCTTCATCCGTAGATGCCGTCGGACCTGGGAACGAACTCGACGCATTCTGCTCCGTCGTTCGGCCGTCTACAAGACTGCTGCGGATCGCAAGAGGTCTGCTGCCCCGACATACGCTATGGGTGACCGGGCCTGGCTGTCCACACGACATCTGCCTTTGAAGGTCCAGTCAAGGAAGCTTGCTCCCAGGTTTGTTGGTCCCTTTCCAGTTTCTAAAGTTATTAATCCAGTCTCCGTGCGCCTCCAGTTGCCCAAGTCCATGAGGGTCCATCCCACATTTCATGTCAGTCAGCTGAAACCTGCCCGTGCAAGTCGTCTTGTCCCTCCGGCCAGACCCCCGCCCCCGCCCGGTTTGTGGATGGCGGCCTGGTCTATTCTGTCCGACGGCTCCTGGCGGTGCGACGTCGTGGCCGGGGTTTCCAGTATCTGGTTGACTGGGAGGGGTATGGCCCTGAGGAGCGTTCCTGGATTCCCTCCCGGTTCATCGTGGATCCCGCCCTCATCCGTGCCTTCCATGCTGCCCATCCTGAGGCGCCTGGGCCGTCGGGTGCCGGCCGTTGAGGTGGGGCCCTGTCATGTTCCCTGCCTCTCTGGTTCACTCACCTGCCTTTTCCCGCCTCTCGGCTTGGCACAGCTGCTACTGATCATCGTTAGGGGAGTATTTAAGTGGCAGGCTCACGTCACTTCCCTGTCTGATCGTTCCAGCACAAAGCTTCACGTCCGAGACCTCCTTCATATGATATCCTGCCTGCGCTTCTCGACGGCCACGCAACCACGCCTGTCTTCAGTAATCCGGTCTGCCTCTTTTTGCTGTTCTAACACTCAGCTGCTGATTGCAATAAACGGCCTCCTGGCCAAACTGTCAAGCTTGTTGCCGAATCTTCATTTTGGTTCCATCCCACACCTGGCTAATCATGACAACTACAGTCCTTAAGTACCGTATGTTGAATGTACAGTGGGGAGAACAAGTATTTGATACACTGCCAATGGATTTCCCATTGGCAGTGTATCAAATACTTGTTCTCCCCACTGTATATATCCATCTTGTGTCTTATCTTTCCATTCCAACAATTTATTTTACAGAATATATATAATTTACAGAAAAATATGGCATATTTTATAGATGGTTTGAATTGCGATTAATTGCGATTAATTAATTTTTAAGCTGTAATTAACTCGATTAAAATTTTTAATCGTTTGACAGCCCTAATATATATATATATATATATATATATTATATATATATATATATATATATATTTTTTTTTTAAGGTCATTATTTTGCACTGTATATAACCTGTTTTGACCATAGTATTTGTTAAGGCCAAAAACGCCTATGACCATACCTGCTTTTTGTGTTGAATTGTCAAACATAAAACTATTCAGTCATATCTTTTTTTATTGAATGTTTTTGCTAACAAGTTGAATTAATATTATCAAGCTTCAAAACGGTTGGTCGAGCATATTTGGTTGCCAATGGGACATCAACATGACAATTTTGAAAAAAGAGTTGGGATTTTTTTTTTGTCTTTTCGGGTCCAAAATGTCTATAATAATTGGTCAGTGAAGAAAACAACAGTTTAGACATGGAGGTTATTGTGTCCTTAAAAAATGGACCCAACCTGGCCATTGAAAACAATTTTTTCTTTAAATTGTAAAGGCAACATCAAAGGCATGCAAATTCGGCCAAAATAGGCTTAGGTGTTAAAGGGGTAATAAAGTAATGACATAAAATGTTATAGAACAATAACATTGTAATTGTGTTTATAATTGTTGTATTTCATACCTGAATATCCTTGCAAAATGTATTATTCTTACCGATTGGGCTTTTCACCCAACTGATGAGGGATCCACTGCCTTAAGCAGCCTTATCCAGCTTTTTTTCTTTTTTATCCCTCAACCTCCTTTCCTTACCAGGCATGTCTACATTATGATTATTAAATATTAATTTTACAAAATCAGATTCCTGGTGGCTTTTATTTTTAATGCTTCAATTTTTTTCACAATAACTACAGAGGTAGATTTGTGTCTTATTTGTCAATTTTTTAAAAAAGTTGCTTCATTCAAAAAATATATTGTCAATCAGAAAAAGTCACCTCAAGCAAAAAAATGTGTTTGACCCAACGCTTGCCAGCCTAACGGCTGGCTATTGGGGTCCCACCGGAGTGCCGCGACGCGGAAGCAATCGGCGGCCGGCCTGCACGTCGCAGCGGGGGTGCGACATCTGGGCCCCATCGCGCGACACGGAAGCGACGGGGCTGTTTTAAGAGTTATGCTTCGGCGTTGCGATGACGGCGTAGTGACTACGGCGTCAATGAGCATTCGATAGTTCTGCGGCAAGGGAACGTGTTGCCCTGTAATTCACCACCAAGCCACTAAAGGGGTGTGGCGTTGTGTTTGTACAGTTTTGGGGGACTCTTGTCGACTTCCTCTATTTTTCTTTCGGTTACACAGCAATACCAACAGAGATGGAACGCTTGAAAGTGGATCTTCAGCTGATCAACCTTGAACAACAACATGTTGATCATACAAATGTGGAGGTGCGGGCGACGCAGACGGTTGCAAGACCAAAGAGCTGTCGAAGGACACCAGAGAAAAAATTGTAGACCTGCACCAGGCTCCAGAATCTGCAATAGGTAAAAAGCTTGGTGTAAAGAAATCAACTGTGGAAGCAATTATTAGAAAATGGAAGACATACAAGACCACTGATAATCTCCCTCGATCTGGGGCTCCATGCAAGATCTAACCCCGTGGCGTCAAAATGATAACAAGAACGGTGAGCAAAAATCCCAGAACCAAACGGGGGGGACCTAGAGAATGACCTACAGAAAGCTGGGACCACAGTAACAAAGGCAACTATCAGTTACACAATGCGCCGCCAGGGACTCAAATCATGCACTGCCAGACGTGTCCCCCTGTTGAAGAAAGCACACGTCCAGGCTCGTCTGCGGTTCGCTAGAGAGCATTTGGATGATCCAAAAGGGGACTGGGAGAATCTGTTATGGTCAGATGAAATCAAAATGGAACTTTTTGGTAGAAACACAGGTTCTCGTGTTTGGAGGAGATAGAATACTGAATTGCATCCGTAGAACACCATACCCACTGTGAAGCATGGGGGTGGAAACATCATGGTTTGGGGTTGTTTTTCTGCAAAGGGACCAGGACGACTCATCTGTGTAAAGGAAAGAATAAATGGGGCCATGTATCGAGAGACTTTGAGTGAAAATCTCCTTCCATCAGCAAGGGCATTGAAGATGAGACGTGGCTAGGTCTTACAGCATGACAATGATCCCAAACACACAGCCAGTGCAACAAAGTAGTGGCTTCGTAAGAAGCATTTCAAGGTCCTGGAGTGGCCTAGCTAGTCTCCAGATCTGAACCCCATAAAAAATCTGTGGAGTGAGTTGAAAGTCCGTGTTGCCCAACGACAGCCCCAAAACATCACTGCATGGAGATCTGAATGGAGGAATGGGCCAAAATATCAGCAACAGAGTGTGAAAAGCATATGAAGAGGTACAGAAAACGTTTGGCCTCCGTTACTGCCAACAAAGGGTACATAAAAAAGTATTCAGATGAACTTTTGGTTTTGACCAAATACTTATTTTCCACCATGATTTGCAAATAAATTCTTTAAAAATCAAACAATGTGATTTTCCAGTTTTTTTTCCACATTTTGTCTCTTATGGTTGATGTTTACCCATGTTGACAATTACAGGCCTCTCTAGGCCTCTGTTTTCAAGTGGGAGAACTTGCACAATTATTGGTTGACCAATTACTTATTTGCCCCACTGTACACATATGAACAACTTAAATCTTTCAATCAATTGACATATTATTGTACTTACTTGCGAATGCACGCACACACAATATTTAGATGATGAGAAGCTTGAACATTTTGTCCCAATAAACGTAGGACTCAGCTTTTGTTTGCCAAAATATGAGATCAGAACAAATACCAACTCAGTAACTCGCCACCAGGGGGATCCAAAACCACACAACATGCAAAAAAAGATGGCCAGGATGCATGACGCTGCATTTAATCGACTTGTAAAATATAAAACGTTTAATTATGAGTAGGCAGTTAAACGATTAAACGACTGCTCGTGCACATTCATACATTGGTTATAGAGCTATTATTTTGTTATAAAACTGAATTATCTATCTAAATGGAGGACGCACACTTTAAATATATTAAAGCGAGAATGCATCTTTGAGTGAACTTCGAGTAAAGGATGAGTATCCCGAGTCCGGGCCGAGTGTCCTCTTTTTTGGAAATCAAAAATTGGTCACCCAATTTAAGTTCAAGCAGACCACTTGGTTTCAAAGTGAGGTGTTGCTCCCCTGTTGATTAGTCTGATTAGACTAACATAGCAACACTGAAGGCGGACATTTGATTGGACAAAAAAATTGTGCATTCATGAGGGTTGAGAAAACCCTAACCCCCCGGGTTATGAACGAGTTCCGTTCATACGCTGGCGGCGTAAACTGAATTTCCGCACAAGTCGGAATTAACCCTTTAGGGACCCCAAAGTAACTATCCAAAAAGTCCAAAAGGATTTTATTTTGTTTAATGATGAAGGATACACTGTACGAGTACGTTGTAACCTGCGGACTACCTGTACATGAAAGGTTGGACTTTTTGGTTGCAGGCAACTAACGTTTGTGCGCTTTTCCCGGCAGGCTGATGAGCGTCTGTCACAGCTGTACGTGCACGCACTGTCGTTAAGGGCGCACGCCGACTGGCTCCGGACTGCCGCTCAAAATGTCAGCTTGCCCTCTGAGGCCGCGGGGGATGCCGCTGTTCGCTTGCTTCGACTAGCCGGCCTCGTCGGGAACGCCCTCAGACAGGTGAGCGCAGTGGCGCGGGAAATAGGGTGCTGAAGGTGCTGCAGCGCCCACTGGTGTTGGGGAGAAAAAAAGTGTTATGGCAGATTTCTATTTTGCTTCTGTTAATAATGAATAAATAAAACCTATTGAAACAATAGGGTATTTAACTTCTGGGATTAAATATAAATGTTGAAAAGTTTTTTTTGTTCGTAACAATGTCCCCACCTGACACCTTTCTTGCTCCCAGGTAACAATGAATAAGACGCGATTGGAAAAGTTAACTGCTGACAGAGGAGGTGTTAACATGGCGCAAGAACAAATTACTGATGGTTTTTCTTTACAAAAACAGCGAAGTTTTCAAAATTCAATTCAAAGTCAAAAATGAAGGTGATTATGGTGATTGTGCGCCGTCTACCTGTAATGATTTGCGTTATAATACACGTGCGCTTTTGTTTCCATTACAAAAACTCCAACACACACACTTTAGATGAAACAGTATGCTGTCTTTGTAGTAGCCTAGTAGTAATACGTAAACAATACAGCATGTGATTGTACTGCCATTGTGGACGTCTCGTATGGAGAAAACGCGCAAGCATGCCAAATTTGGACTGAAACGACTGTTTTTTGGTGGGAAACACTCAAGAAGATCATCAGCATCCCCTGCTGTGAGTGCCTTCGAGCACTCGTGAGCGGACCGGCAGCCCCGCCGGCTGAGTTTGGAGTAAACGAGTGGCACATTGGCAACCAGAGGCACTGGTCGAAATGTGTCATCCTTGCACGTTTTCTCCATACAAGGCGTGCACAATGGCAGTACACACACATGCTGGATAGTTTACGTACTACTACTAATCGGCTACTACAAAGACAGCATTCTATTTCACCTACAGTGCGTGTTGGATTCATTGTTTTGGAAATAAAAGCGTACGTGTATTAAAATGCAATTCCCCGCAGCTAGACGGCGTAATGACATACAAACACATTTAAAAACCACAATGTCCAATAAGCCTCAGTTTAACGCCAGCTTTTCACAAATAGCACTTTATTCGGTGTGACCCAGTAGCAAGCAAGGAGACAGGTGGTGTCCATGTAATTAAAAAAAAACTTTTCCAACATATATTAATCCCGAAAAGTGGAATACGCTAATGTTTCAATGTGTTTTATTTATTTTTACCCCCAAAAATCTACCAAAACACTTTTTCTCTCCCCAACACAAGGGGGTGCTGTAGCACCCTCGGCACCCCACTTCCCGCGCCACTGTCAGCATCGAACGGACTGGTCGCCATGAGCACGACTTTTGACTCTTTTCAAGTTTTGATTAAGGCTAATGAGCTAAAATGATAATAGGCTAGCATGCTAAGGTGCTAAGCCTTGTGATAATGATAATATTGATATGGCTTGTGATGAACCAAACCCTTTTCTACTCTGTGAGTTTACAGTATTTTAGTGGAATAAGTCGCTCACCTTACATAGGCTACAATAAAGCCATCCAGAGAAGTCCTCTGTTGCAAGATGGCTGCCAGTTAGTTAATAGGACGTCTTGCCTTATGATCGTTCCGTTCGAACAGGCTCAAATAGACAACTGTCCGCCCCCGATAGACTGGTACCGGTACGATCACTTACCTTTGTCCCTTTTCAAGCTTTGACTGAGGCTAACGACCTAAAATGGCGAGCGTGCCAAAGGGCTGATCGAACTTCGGTCACGCCAGTCGTCATTTCCGAAGGAAAAACGTGGCTCTCGCTTTATTTTATTTTTCAGATGGATGCGGCGGTCCCCGTTTCACCGCCACAGCCGTCTCTTCCCGCCACGCGTTCGGCCTTTGACGCGCTACGCTACACGGCAGAGATGTCGCGCTGCTTGACGGTGTTCTGCCGCTGGTCCCGACGCCTCCTACATCATCTGCGCAGGACTGCCGCCTGTCCTAAGACACGAAGATGAAGGACACATTCAAACTATCGGGATTGGTCAGAGGGATGGGAATGGCCTGACCTGGACTGACACCCGATTTATTTGTCTAGATAGGAGCACTTTACTCTTCGAGCACTTGGCCAACATTTTAACCCTTTATAGGGCACTCATTTAAAGACCATCAATGTAAAAAGCAAACACAAAAAAAAACCTTCAGAGTGTTACACAGAGTCAACACTAGAGTTTATTTGTTTTTATTCATTTTAAATTCAACAAATCAAAAGGAAGTGACCCTCAAATGTTCAAACTTAACAGCAAGTTCCCCAATTAATAGGAAGTGACCCAGAAATGCAGACGTTGCCCCAAAATCAACAGAAAATGACTTGATAGGAACAGGAATTGAAAGGTAGATGTCCCAAAAGTAACAGGAAATGAGCCAGTACTAATAGGAAGTGCCATAGAAATGCCCACAAAATCATGAGGAAGTGACCTGAAATCGTCCCAATACCGCTATGAAGTGCCCTAGAAATGCCCCCAAAATCATCAGGGTGTGATCTGAAATGTCCCAATACCAATAGCAGATGCCCTAGAACTGAACCAAAATCATCTGAAAGTGACCTGAAGTGCCCCAAAATCAAAAGGAATTGACTCTTGAAATGCCACAAAATCAAGCGGATGTGCCCCGATCAGAACTGGAAGTGACCCGTAAATGCCCCAAAATCAACAGATAGTGACTTGATAGGCACAGGGAGTGAACCGTAAATGTCCCGAAAGTAACAGGAAATAAGCTAATATGAATAGGAAGTGCCCGAGCAATGCCCCAGAATGAACAGGAAATGAGCCTAAAATAGGAAGTGCCCCAAAATCAATAGGAATTGACTCTTGAAGTGCCCCAAAATTAAGCACAAGTGTCCTGATATCAAAAGGAAGTAACTCGTATAGATGCGTAAAATAAACAGAAAGTGACTTGATAGGAACAAGAAATGAACCGTAAACGTCCCAACATAGACTTCATAATATATTGACGGGACGCGGGGCCGATTAATAGGGGGCCTATCTCCGTAAAAGCTGAGTGACTGGCAACACAGACAAAGAGTTTTTTACGTTGAAAATTCTTGTGAATAAATGGTTAAATCCCTGAATTCTTTATAGATATGGACGTAAAACAGTCTCGATTCTTGGTTAAAAGCAAACAAAACAAAAAAAACCAGGCAGTTAGCATTTATTTTACGTAAATATGTCGAACGTGCTGCTAGTCTTCAAGCCACTGTGGTGCCGCCTTATCACCAAAAAGAGTTTTTTACGTTGAAAATTCTTGTGATCAAATGCGTATATCCCTGAATTCTTTATAGATGTGAACATAAAACAGTCTCGGTTTTTGGTTAAAAGCAAAAAAACCGTGTAGGTAGCATTTATTTTACGTAAAATATTGCGAACTATGAGGCGAATCAGTAAGGAAATTAGTGGCCGCCATACGTAAACAAAGAGCTTTTTCTATTGAAAATTCTTTTGAATAATGCTTAAATCCCTGATTCTTGGTTAAAAGCACACACACACACACACAAAAAAACGGCAGTTAGCATTTATTTTACGTAAATATTGCGAATTATGACGCTAATGCCGTAGCGGTTAATTTCTCCTATTGATTTTTTTCACGTTTCAAAATGCATGCATGGTACGAAAAATCTAATAATTACCTTGAATCCTAGAACATATCACTCCTGAGACAATCCTTCCTGTTTCTATGCGGTACAGTTTTCGTACTTTTTTAACCGATATAATTATGAAGTCTATGGTCCCAAAAGTATCAGAAAATGCAGTATTTTGAACACATTAAATTCATGATTGATTGATTATAGTATATATATTTTTTAATATAAATAATCACTTGCTCTATAAAGAGTTAAAGCACACGCCCCTCACGTCCATTTTAACTGGGAGGGATCATGTTTCAGTGCCATTGACGGCGATAGACGTCCCTCCAAATCCAAACAAAGAGGACATCTATCACCATCACTGGCAGCCTTGGAGTAAAACACGTTTACACGGGTTTCAAAACGTGTTTCTGATTTTCTGTATTTATGATGCGGAGGAGGTGCCGGCATCTCCACCGCTGGATATTTAATATCAGCCATTTTGCTGTCATTGCTATTTATATTTTTATAACTAAACAATAAATAGTAGTTGATAATGGACAACTAAACACTTGAGTGACCCCGTTGTTTTCACAACACACAAAGGTTTGGCATACAAAAGTAGAAACGGCTCTCCTTTTCACAACACACAAAGGTTTGGCATACAAAAGCGGAAATGGCTCTCTGAAATGAAAAAAAAAACACACCTGTGATACACACATACCAGTGCCACACACACACCCACAATTGGGTTTATCTTGGACGCGCATCTTTGGACAATTAGGCACACCCACTGAAGTTGACAAGAAATATGTGTTTGTTCACATATCATTGGCAGGTGTCCATATTGTATTACAAACCCTCTCAAAAAAAAAAAAAATAATACAGTTGAGGAGGATCACATGATCAGAAATCAGGCCCGCAAAAAAATATCCAAAATACATTTCATCAAGCATGCAGTGGTACGTAAAAGTATCTAAATCTTTTTGAATTTCTCACATTTCTACAAAAATTACTATCAAATGTGATCTGATCTTTGTCAAAATCATACAGATGTAAAAACAGTGTATGCGTTAACTAAAACAAAAAAGAATAGCATGCAAACAATGACAGAAGGGGGAAAAAAGTGAACGCTCTGCCTAAGGAGACTTTAAGAAAAAATTGGCTTCAATTAAGCCAATTTTTACCAAACATTTTAAGTCAGATGTGTGCCCAATCACTGATAAGTGAGCTGCCCTGCCCACTAAAAAAGGCACACCTGGTCTTGATAAAACGCATTGTCTGATGTGCATCATGGCTCGGTCAAAACAGCTATCTGAAGACCTGCGATCAAGGATTGTTAATTTGTTTAAAGCTGGGAAAGAATGCAAAACCATCTCTACAAGTCTGGTTGTTCATCAATCGACAGTAAGAGAGGTTGTCTACAAATGGAGAGAGTTTGGCACTGTTGCTTCTCTTACAAGGAGTGGCCGTCCACCAAAGATGACGCCCAAAGTTCAGCGCAAAATACTCAGAGAGGTAAAAAAGAACCCTAGAGTGTCTGCTAAAGACTTACAGAAATCACTGACTCTCTCTCTCTCTCTCTCTCTGTGTGCACACATCAATTATATGGAAAACTATGGCCAAAAATGGTGTTCATGAGAGGACTCCACAGAGGAAGCCACTGCTGTCTAAAAAACATTGCTGCTCTTTTAATGTTTGCAAAAAGGCACTTGGACACTCCACAAAGGTTTTGGCAAAATACACTGAACCAGAACAACAATCTGAGTGGACCAATAGCAGTCCATTTGCATCACGTCACCACGCGTTGGCATGACTCATAGTCAGGATTTTGTGGAAGTGCACATCAAGCTATACCGTAGGGTCATGAATCGGGTCTGCCTTGATGGTGTAGGTCCGCCACAGAAGCATGAATCAGCCTTTTCAAGGAAATACGGGTTACGTCGCCAGCATAGGAAAAGAATTCGTTCATAACCCTGGAATTACCTGTAATTGTCACCTTAACTTATAAAAACTGGCAAAGGGAGGTCGGAGGAGGACCGTCGAGATCGTAGACATGTTCCGGTCGTATTGTGGAGCCAGTTAACTGACGCGCACACCACGCTCACATTTTTCTATCTTAATTTCAAAGGTAAGCGTCACCTTTTTTCACCACCTGCAGTAAGCTTCTTGAGACCCACGTTGATTTCGCTCACAAGAAAATCCGCCGTGCATCCGTCTGGCGTCAAAACAATGAAATTGTCATAAATCCTTGTATTTCGAGCGTGTCGCCTAATATCAAACTAACATCGGATGTCGAAAGGATTGTATGTATGGCGTTATATTGCTGCCACTTTTCTAAGCGAGCAATAATGGACTTTGATCACAGAAAAATCGATTTCGAGCACAGAAAATAATATTGAGCGAGCAGTTAAAGATTTTGAGCAAAATAATTGCTTCTGAGCACAGAAAATATTGGGCAAAAAAAAAATCTACTCTGTGCAGCTCAGTTCCCCCTCCAGCTCTCGCTCAATCACCGATTGGCTGTTTCCAAAGAAGTTGACAGGGAAATTCAACTTTGAACTCCAAGACAAGTGTCAACCCGATAGCTCAATGAGAGAAATGAATTGGACCAACCAAGGATTGCCTCCTTAGAAGACTTTATATAAAACTTGATATATCAAGGATTAAATGGTGTGATCCGGCAAGAGCCGTGAACACACAGGAGTACACAGAGGATACATAAGTAAAGGGTTTACATACTGTAAGCCTGTTGAAAGGGCGTTGCTTACTGTGAAAATGATACCTACTCTGAAAGCAAAAACGAAACTTATTACAGCCCACCACTGGTGATTTTTAGCTGAAAAACATTGTGAGCTACGACCTTGGGACCTTAACCGTAGCTGAGACGAAAAGGGAATAAAATCTGACAAGAGTCCACAGAAACCCTTTGTATTATGTTCAAAGAAATACAGCACGCGAACCTGGATGAATACAGTTTAACAAATGAATATAGTATCGCAGCAGTTATGTTTTTTATAAGCATGAATATAAGTTCTTTCACAGAAGTCATCCTTCTCCTGTTTAATTCAGCCAATTGGCGTACTCCCACCAACTCTCTTATTGGTTGGTTTCGTGTGGCACATTTGGAACGTGTGAGCACGCAGAGAAAACTAACCTCGAGTGGAGGGTTGAGAGATTGAGCGAGAGCGTGAGGTGGGAATTGAACGGATAAAATTACAATCATGGAGCACAGAGTAGATTTTTTTGTTTGCTCAATATCATTTTATGTGCTCAAAATCTAAAACTGCTCAATCAGAATAGTGGCACCAATATAAAGCCCTACGTATGTCAATGCGATGATATGTCGAGGTACCACAGTATCTGATCCTGGTCCCCCCCAAAAAACACAAAAATGCAACATGACTTGTCACGTTTTATTTTGTCATTTTCCTCTGCTTTGCCCGGTCTCAGTCCGTCGTTACTGTCTAGGCCGCGGGCGCCTCCGTGTGGCAAAAACCTGCAGGGAGAGAAGAAGGACAATTTAGTCTGGCGATTCCCCACTTTACCACATGCGACCGTTTGACCTGTAACCCCGTCGTCGACGAAGAGTCGCCAGTCGCGGAAGGCCAAACACTCCACCATTTTGTTCAGCTTCTCTTTTTCGGCATCTTCTGCGGCATGCCCCTGTCTCGCTGCGAGCGCGCACCGTTCGTCAGACAGATGTCGTGCGCTGTCTTGTGATGGCACGCTTACCGTAGCTGAGCAGGAAGCGTCCCAGATTGCCCGCTTCCACATACATCAGCATGGCGTTCGGGGATCTTTCATAGAAGTGGAGCGTGAACGTGGCATCCAGCGGCACCAGCGTACCGTTGTGCACCACCCCTGACGCCCGCAAAAGGGACATCAATAAACATCATGATAAATCGACTCATTTGCTCAATGACCATTAGATAAATTGCCATAGACGGCCAGAGATGTTGGTTACCAAATGGCCTTGTGGTGAACCGTTTTCTTTCACAATTCATTTCCAATAGGATTGAGTGGTTTAGAGACATTGTTGACCTATAAATGTTCAAAATCCTTTTTAAAAAAAAAAAAACAAAAAAAAAGCCTCTTAAATTTGGTTAACTTTGACCGCAATAGACATCCACTCCCTTCGGACTTTGGAATGGATTTAATGATGGGTCAATCCATTGAATAGTTCATGAATTTGATGATGTGTTTACTTATTTTGAAGATAATTTTGGAGAAACAGCGAAAACCAAAAGTGGTATTTGCCATGTGACAAAATGAATTTTGCTAAGTGGCATTTTTTTTGCCATGTGACAAAATGGATTTTGCAATGTGGCATTTGTTTTACCATGAGGCAAAATGGTTTTTGCCACGTGGCCTTTTTTTTGCCATGTGGCAAAATTGATTTTGCCATGTCGCGTTTGTTTTGCCATGTGGCATTTTTTTGCTATGTGGCAAAATGGATTTTGCCATGTGGCATTTTTTTGCCATGTCGCAAAATGGATTTTGCCATGTGGCTTTTTTTTTGCCATGTGGCATTTTTTTTTTTTTTTTGCCACGCGACAAAATGGATTTTGCCATATTTTTTTTACCATGTGGCACTTTTTTGCTATTTGGCAAAATTGATTTTGCCATGTGGCATTTGTTTTGCCATGTGGAAAATGGATTTTGCCATGTGGCATTTTAGTGCCACTTGGCAAAATTGATTTTGCCATGTGGCTTTTTTTGTTTGTTTGTTTTTTGCCATGTGGCACTTTTTTCCTATGTCGCAAATTTGATTTTGCCATGTGGCATTTTTTTTGCCATGTGACTAAATGGATTTTGCCATGTGCCATTTTTTTGCAATGTAGCAAAATAGATTTTGCCATGTACCATTTTTTCTACCATGTGGCAAAATGTATTTTGCCATGTGGCATTTTTTTGGTGTGTGGCAAAATGGATTTTGGTTTAAAATGAATGGAAAATTTGCACGTGCATAGCCGTCAATAGCATAGCCTTACTTAGGGTGCCAGCTGAATGTCAATGCGCTCTAATGGTAAGTGTATGGTCAAAAATCACAGCCAAACATGTTTTTCGGCCATTTAATATGAATGGAAAATTTGGACGTGCATAGCCGTCAATGGCATGGACGCGCATTGCCTGCAAAAATGCCATATACCCCTAAAAAAAGCCACATACAAAAAAAAAAAAAAATCCGCAAACCAAAATCCATTTCGCCACGTACCAAAAAAAATTTCCACATGCCAAAATCTATTTTGTCACATGGCAAAAAAATGCCACAGGGCAAAATCCATTTTGCCACATGGCAAAAAAATTCCACATGACAAATACCACTTTAAAGCAATGCACACAAGAAAAAGATGTCGATAAAAAAGCTAACTTTGGATCAGGTCGGCTCTTTTTCCCGTCTTTTTCAGCCCTCGACACTCAAGTCATCTGTTTAACTGAACATTTGTATATTCTACCACATCTTTATCAGTGAATTTGGCGCCAGGGACATCATTTTCGGGCAGAATTGGTAGGTTTAGCTCAGTAAACATCTCGTTCGTACACTATTTCCATGCATTTACTATTAGGGAGAAAAGGGAGGTTGACCGTCCTAGCCACAATTGCTAATGTCATTAATATTAATGAGCAAAAGTGACGTGTTGCTTGCAGTAAGCCATAATGACAGCACTTGAAGGCGGCATTAATCTGCGCATGTCAAAATACGTTGTTCCGTCCAAAGGTCTGATTCATAAACAGGCAAATCCTAATCGGGTCAATAATTTTAGTGTCCATGACAACGGTGTTTCAGATCAGAATTTTAATCCAAAAACTGATTGGATTAAGGAAATTGTGTCCTTGTAAACATCGCCAGTGATAGATTAATCTGTCGAATAATTTTGCCACGAAGCTAGCGCAGCATAATTTATTACGTAAAGTGGCTTTTTTTTTCTTGTGAATTTACGACTTTAATCTCGTCATATTACGAAGAACGATATTACGATTAGTCGATTATCAAAATCTTGTTTTGTGGCGGCCATCTTGCACATATGGCATGGTACTCACGGTCGACGACGGCCTGCAGGACCAGGGACTCATCTCCGCTGCCACCTGAGGCGGGTTTTCTGACATTCAATGAGTACGTGATGCAGGAGTTGTCGCTGCAACGCACAAACGCCGCGGCATCAGCGTTTCTTTTGCGGGAGCGGATCGGGCGGTCGAGACATACTTGTACAGGTTCCTCTCCAGTAAGCGTATAATGTCGCCGTCAAGATGCAGAGCGACGGCCGAGGTCTTGACGTCGGAAATGGGCAAGACCTCGCCGGCACCCCAGATCAGACGCCACTCGCCGAACACCTGCGGACAGTGGATCGAGCTGGAGCATACAGTAGCACGCGCGTAGCCTCTGTATTTTGCCTTACCTGATCCAGGTCTTTAGTGGGGAGGGGCTTGTAAAAAGCATCGCAGGCATGCGGGTCTGCCAGCGTGCTGGACGCCATCAAAATCAGCATCAACGTTGCTATCGTCCTCATCTCAGCGGTTGTTGTCCTGGAGTCTGTGGAGCTACGTCGCCGGGGAGGCTTTTAAAGTAGATCACAACGCCCCCATGGGTGTTGTCCAACGCCACTGCTTCCAAAGTCCGATTTTATTGATTGGGCGAGCTCTCTAATGTTGAACTTTGTGCTCGTGTCATCAAACTGTCGGAAAAAGCGTCTAATGAAACCATTGCAAATTGCTATTGAAAAGAAAAGTAGGGCTAATTAAATTGCTGTCATAATACTTTTATTCAAGTAGCCACAATTACAAAACTGCTCTAAAGAAGAAGCTGTTACAAAAATAATGTTTGCTATTGCAATTACCTGGAAAGCTGTTGAATTGTTTCAAAAAGGGACTTTGACTTGTTTTCTCAATCTAAAATGCAACAGGGAAAAAAAGTTGATTATAAGCCCATCAACCGCGCAAGCTTAAAGCTTGCTGCAACAATAAATCGATTAACTTGAGTAATTTGATTAGAAAAAAGCTTCAAATCAAATGTTGCTGCTTCGAGGAATCGTTTAATTAGAGTGGCATTGTCATGGTTTGTTTTGAAAGCATTTGCATTTAGTTACATTGATTTCAATTCAATTTTATTTGTATAGCCCTATTTCACAACAGGTTTGTCTTAGAGGGATTTCCAGAGTCATTTTCATACACAGTCAGATACAGTAGATGAATGAGATGAGTCCGTGTCCTGGGTATCCTCCATCCTTAGACCCTCCATGGCGGCAAGGAAAAACTAAAAAAAAAAAAAAAAAACACCCATGGGGAAAAGAGAAACCTTGGGGAGAACCACAATCAGGAAAGATCCACTCCCAGGACGGACAGGCTATAGACGCACCAGAAATGATGATGGTTATTAGCTGAAGGAGTTCCAGTTTGTAGAGATGCAGCGGAGTAAGGGAACATGAGGAGGTCCATCTAGCCAGATGAGATGGGGGGGGGGATTTGGCGGTCAACGAGGACATCCAGCCAGCCAGGGGTCAGTATAGTCAGGCGGGGAGGGGGGACACCGGGTGACTAGAGAGGAAAAGACTAGTCAACTACATATTAGAATTAGAAGAGAGAAATACAGTAAAGACAAGTGTTAGTTAGAGTGAGAAACAGGGGATAGGACTCAGTGGCGGTGGTTCTCCCAGCATTATAGCTCCTAGGGCAGTTTAGACTGAGCTGTGAATCTAGGCTGTTTTCATCTAGCCTGACCATAAGCTTTGTCAAATAGGAAGGTTTTTAGTCTAATCTTAAATGTACAGACTGTCTCCCATGATATTTGCAATCGTAGGGAGAGAGATTGTAAAGCTTTAGCCAATTAAAAAAAGGCTCCAAAGGCTGCCAAAATTCATTTTACTCATTTTACACTGCCTTTTATCTCTCTATATGGGTAAAACGGCGCCATTACAGATTGAGCGCGACAATGCGTGAGTGAGTCGTGCAGCGCATTCATTTATTGCGTTAGATATTGTAACGTGATACATTTTTTAAAAAAATTAATTACCGCCGTTATCAGGATAAATTGGATAACACTACCTTACGCCTGAACTAAAGACTCTGGATGAGTGTAACATATGTCTGTAACGTTAAATACAATTAGAAAACGATTTAATAGAAAAAAATATATATATATTAAAAAAAGGCATTATTTTTTATTTTATATATATATGTTTATTTTTTTGCCGATTCCGATACTTTGAAAATGATGTGATTGGACATCCCGATCAATCGGGACATCTCTAATTATATGTATATATATTAGCATAATTTATATGGCATATTTATACCGTTTGAGCATAAGCGGATTTTTTCTGGTGGCCAAAAAGTGTCATTGCATGTAATTGACTTTCCTATACAGAATACGATTTTAAAATTAAGAATTTTCCAGTAAAACATTGTCTACAAAAGTTGTAAAGCAATAAAACAAAAAAAAAAAACAAAAATGAATGAAATTAACAAAAAAAGATTTTTATAATGGGTCAAAATATTTTTCAAACACATTATGTGACTAGCACCTTAGAAGGTCATTTGCTTTGCTTAGCCAAAACCACCCGAGGACCGAAGAGGCAAGATGGATATACGTTTTTTTTTTTCAAACCTAAGCTTTCAAAAGCGACAAAAGCGACAACAACTACTGAGCAAGAACCAAGGATTGAAAATATGGATCATGAAACGCTAGAGACCACTGTCAAAATGGTGAGCGGAGTTTCGATATGCCCCACTAAAGACGCTATTTGTTAAACAGAGCCACCACCGGTGTTTTGCCAATGTAGTTCCATCAAAAATTGTGTCCCCTCGACACAGGAGCACGCACACACACATAAGTTATGAGGATTGTCGACTTAAACAATTAATTGAAGCTAGAAAAGAACTACCGTTATATATTTTGGACATCGAAGTTTACTAAACTGGAGAAACTCCATACAGGACTTGAATTACAGTAAGAACAGTTATAGGTCATCCTACGAGTAAAACAGTGAAACATTACCTTTTTTAATATTCAGTACGTATGTTACCGTATACGACAGAAAAAAAAATGTTTTATTTTGATGGATGGGCCATGTTTTAAAACCTTGTAGATACCTACATCACAAAAACACGGAAATCAAGCAAATCAGTGCAGTGCAGTGGCTCTACCCAGATTGGGGTAACTACACTGGCACGAAACCGGTGGGCCTACCATATTCAATGGATGACGATCTTGGCGAAAAGTATAGCCTAAGTAGCCTGATTTTAGAATTCCCCTCAAGAATGACGGGAAACAAAAAACGACTTTTTCAAGTTATTATTATAGATATTCTTCCTGACACTGCGTTTCAGGGTCATCAACATATTGTGCCCCCCACCTATGTGTTTGAGGCTAAACTCAGGTATTTGAATTTCTTTTTAAATGAGAGTGCAACTGCATTGTTTGAAGAAACACTTGGAAATTTAATTTTGAAATCACATTTAATGCTCTGATGAAAGTACAATCTTGGCAAGCCTTTGTTTTACATCTCCTAAAATTAATTCTAACACATATTAAATGTTCCTAATCCAAAGACTTGATTATTTCAACTAGCTAGATGATAGATTAATCAACTACTATTATAATCGATTGCTGCAGCCCTAGCTAACACAAGCTAAGAATTCCCACGCATCCAAACATCCTTGCCAATATTTTCAAAATAGCACGCAAACGGATCCAACCTAGTGGTAAAACTGGGGAAAAAGGGGAAAACTGCTGCCCAACCCAAACTGTGATATATATTCACGTTGTCTCATGAACTCTGGCTGCCGTTGACGGCAATAGAAAGGCAATTCCCTATATTTGCAGTGGCAGTGGTGCTCTAGTTGTTGGGGTGCCGTTGACGAGTGTTGTGGTTTCGTAGGCGGTGGTTAAGGGTTCCTCCGGCGTGGTTGAGGGCTCCTCCGGCGGGGTTCAGGGCTCCTCCGGCGGGGTTGTTGGCTCCTCCGGCGGGGTTGAGGGCTCCTCCGGCGGGGTTGAGGGCTCCTCCGGTGTGGTTGAGGGCTCCTCCGGCGGGGTTTAGGGCTCCTCCGGTGTGATTGAGGGCTTCTCCGGTGTGGTTGAGGGCTCCTCCGGCGGGGTTGTGGGCTCCTCCAGCGGGGTTGACGGCTGCTCCGGCGGGGTTGTTGGCTCCTCCGGCGGGGTTGAGGGCCCCTCCCGCGGGGTTGAGGGCTCCTCCGGCGGGGTTGTTAGCTCCTCCGGCGGGGTTGAGGGCTCCTCCGGCGGAGTTGAGGGCTCCTCCGGTGTGGTTGAGGGTGATTACTAAAATTTAACAGTGACTTTTGTTATAATTGTATGTAGCACTATTGGCAATTTCTATCATGTCTTTTGATGGCTGCACTTCAGCTCGCAATTCAGTTGGACTCGAAGGTAGCTCGTGAGTGTGTCCAATTCTAAATTAAAAAGGCCAATTGATAAAATTAACTTACTGATGCAATCTTAGAGTCAGGGAACATTTCTTTAGCTAATTCTGAGAAGTGATCAGCGATTATTGCGGGCAAATCGTGTTCGACAACAAATTGGCAGAATAAAATCTCTGCTTTCATCACTTTTCATTCTGCAGACTTCAGCTTTATGATCAGTGTTGTTAATCTTACTTTAAATAATTAATTACAGTTACAAATTACTTCTCCTAAAACGTAATTGAGTTAGTAACTCAGTTACCTGAATTTAAGAGTAATTAGTTACTTGGCAAAGTAACTGGTGTTACCGTTCATGTTTTTCCTAAAAAACAAAAACATAGTAACCTTTGCTATGTTTGGAAGTCATTTAATGTTGTGAATCAACTGTTAAAGTTGTTAAAATTGCTCCTGTTTTTGCATTAGTTCCCTTCCGTCTACTTTCGACATGTGAAAGTTTTAAAACTGTTTCAGCATTTAAAGATAGATTCAAGTCAAGATTTTGTATTTTAGATAAAAAGTTACTTAGGTTTTCTAGGAAGGTTCACTACAACAGAGCCTTTCTGAGAAGTCTACTGCTTTAAAATGACGTCTGTTAACTAACGTCGCCTAGTCTCTCATTTCGCATGTACCCTACCCACCGACGTCACAAAATCACGTGATCGCTGTATTGTTCCGCCCCCTTGTCCGTCATTTTGCGTCTGTATTATCAATGGTCTCAATCGATCGAGCAATTTATAATGCATTTCATGGAAGACCTGGTGCTTTCGGATGCCGTAAACTCACTGGATGCGTTGCATAAAAGGCGTTATGTGGAAAAGCTTCAGTTTATCCATTCGCCAGATCCATATTTGATGCCTAAATCGATGTTTTTCGACCCGCTGTCTGCGCCGTCTTTGCCTGACATCTGCCCGCTACCCTGATATTTACAACTATCTTGTCCACACAAAATCAGCCTATTCTCACGAAAGTTTGAAAAACTTTAAGAGCTTGGAGGCTTATGAATACTTCGTTGCTGGTTGGGAGAAACAGGTCCTCGTCCACGAAAATTCGGCAGGAATCTATCTTGTGCTTGGAAAGGTGAGTTACGAAATTTTCAATTCAAAATCTTTTGTTCTTGCTAACATCCACTGTCAAGTCTAATGTATTTCATGTCATTTGTCAATGGAGCTAGGGCTTTTAATGTTTATATGGTTTAGCGATAGCACTCTCACTACATACATACGTGTATGTTGTCGGCGATTAGCCTAGCAATGATCTTAATTGTGGTTGTCAGCCCAAAACCCTCTAAATATATATTAAATGCATCTTACCAGATATAAAATGACTACTACATAATCTGTGGTAATCGTTTGGAGCCCAGTTTTCTCGTCGAATTGCAGCAGCCCATCTCGCTCTCTCCTCTCCGGGTCTATCGGAATCCCGTAGAACTTCAAGTCTCTCCGTCTATCTTCTCTGTTACTGCAACCGACCGCCACCCACGCCTTCACCATTTTGATTATTAATGTTAACGAGCAGAAAAACACGCCGTAAATAGGAGGAATGTACGTAGCCGTATCAGGTAAACACGATGTGTTGACGGACAATTGGGCGGCACTAGTCAGGAGGGCGGAGTTGTACGTCACGTGGGTAGGGTCTATATGCATGTGATAACTAGTGTAGCATCAAGTGGGCGTAGATTGTAGGCTGTCGGCTACAGTCAGGAAATATTGGAGCCACCTAGCCTAGCATCGCATTTGCAACAGCATCACAACACTCTTCCCTCCTTCCCACTCCCACTCTTCTCTCTCCGTGTCTCTGACTTTTCTCGCGTCATTCAACCAACGTAGTAACGCACATTGTCTCGTTGCCGAAACGGTGACAAAAACCGAACTGAGAAGTAATGCACGAAAAACGTACAGATTTTGAACGTACGGCGAACATATTTAAAAATCATTACTCACTTGTACAAATTACACCAAAACCGTACAACTTGACAGGTATGCTGCCGGTATTTGGCTTTCCTGCAAGACAAACAGCAATTGGAAATAATGTTAACAGTGTCCACCCTTTTTTGCTTCTTCCTCTGTCTCATTTGCGATGGACAACTGGATCCAAATAGGGAAAGTCCAATTACCATCCACGATCCCACTGGAAAATCATTCGATTCCAAATCCATCCCTTTCACAAATACACGCCACTAAATGTGTCAATATCTCCTCTCGATGAAAATATTTGACAATGTACCCACCGTGCTCAAACAAGTTGTCTGTCATCGATCTCCAGCATACACTTAATAATGGCATTCGTTGCCACTTAGGCAATTTATGTTGCATCCCTGCCTGCTGCCCTCCCACAAAAATGACCTTCACTCATTATTGGGGCGAGGCTCCACTTACCTGCGCGGCTAGCCACTCCCTTCTCTCATTAGTGCATGTCTTCAAAAGTTGAATCTTGGCAAACTTCTTTGTTTTGCCCATGTTCTGACACCAAATACTTAAATGATTAATGTCATTAGAGTTGCTTTAACAACCACAAACCAGTTTGTACTTGGCAAAGTACATGAATTAAATGAAAGTATACAAATCTTGGCAAAACGAAACGGAAGTCATTTTGACAGGCAACATTCTGGTTTTAGAAAGCACTAGAAGGAATTTATGATGAAAAAAGATGCGGTAGTCCTTTTCCCTGGCCTCGCCAAACTTCTCCCATGTCCGAGGTTTTGCCTCGGCGACTGCTGAAGCTGAAATCCGCTTGGCCAGCCGGTACCTGTCAGCTGCTTCCGGAGTCCCACCGGCCAAAAAGGCCCTGTAGGCTTGGTTCTTCAATTTAGTGGCATCCCTCACCGCTGGTGGGTTCGGGGATTGCCACTACAACACGCACCAATCACCTTACGGCCACAGCTCCGATCGGCCGCCTCAACAATGGAAGCGCGGAATATGGCCCACCCGGACTCATTGTCCACCACCTCTCCCCGGGACAAGGGCAACAAATTGTGGTATAATCACTATGAACAAACTTACTACTGACAGTATGTGTGGCTATGGATGCCGGCTGTAGCAGCAACAAAGGGTGAAGACACTTTGACACGAGACTACGGAGTGACAAAAAATTTAAGCACATGAGGAATGGGGCACAGGTGGGAACAACAGGTTCTTCTTCTTCCTGCCTCTGATGAGAGCGGACGTGTTTTTCCTCCCTGCTGCTGCTTGCTGTTATCTTTGTCTTCGTCAGTCAGTTTTGTCTGCTTTTTTCCCTCTGTGGATCAACTGTACTAGTCTGTCATGCAAAAATGGATTTGACTAGTTGGTTATCAGGTCAATTGACAAGATTTTTTCAACAAGACACGGTGCACCAAGAGAGCCGTCCTGCCCTGACGGGACCTTTGCCTCTGGTTATGTGAGAGATTCATGGGATCATTGGAAACCAGCGTGTCTTACTGTCCTATCGGTGGAAAATATCGAGGATATTTGGCTGTTTGGCACGACGATTGTGGGGTTCCTTCTGCTTGCGTAAGAGGTGCCCTGCTCTAACGGAAAGTTTCCAAAACGGCAGCTTTCAAGGAAATCAACAAATTGACCTCGGATCAAACGGTGCGATTCAAGGCCTTGGATGATCGCGTGGAGGCCTGAACCGAGAACTGACTCTGTGGACTCACGGTTCGGTCCGAGCATGGATGGAGAAAAGTGGATACTATCTTGCACCAGGTGACGGAACTGTCGGGGCAGATGATTGAACTGTCGAGGCAGACCGCGACTAATGGCAATGACTTAAGAGACCTTAGTCGCCTATGCCATGAGGAGCGCGAATTTGACTGAAGACCAACAGCATTTGGGTATATTGCAGTGTATCACAAAAGTGAGTACACCCCTCGCATTTCTGCACATATTTAAGTATATCTTTTCATGGGACAACACTGACAAAATGGCACTTTGACACAATGAAAAGTAGTCTGTGTGCAGCTTATATAATAGAGTTTGTTTATTTTCCCCTCAAAATAACTCAGAATATAGCCATTAATATCTAAAACCCTGGCAACAAAAGTGAGTACACCGCATGGGAACTACATACATCCCTAAATGTTCAAATTGAGTACTGCTTGTCATTTTCACTCCAAAATGTCATGTGACTCGTTACAGGAGTGCTGTCAGCATTGCTGCAGAGATTGAAGAGGAGGGGGGTCAGCCTGTTCGTGCTTAGACCATACACTGCACTCTACATCAAATTGGTGTGCATGGCTGTCACCCCAGGACGAAGCCTCTTCTGAAGACGGTACACAAGAAAGCCCGCAAACAGTTTGCTGGAGACATGTCAACAAAGCACATGGATTACTGGAACCATCTCCTATGGTCTGATGAGACAGGCGGGCTTGCTTCTTTCTTTCTCTTTCTTTCTTTCTTTCTTTCTTTCTTTCTTTCTTTCTTTCTTTCTTTCTTTCTTTCTTCTTCTATCAAATACTTGTTCTCCCCACTGTACAGTATATATATATATATATATATATATATATATATATATATATATATATATATATATTTGTATATATATATATATATATATATATATATATATATATATATATATATATTTGTATATATATATATATATGTATATGGCGGAAAACACTCAGGTGACTGGAAGTTCCGCTATGAGACCCCCAATTTGCCTAAATTTCAAAATTGTCCGATATGTATGTGTGATACATCATTGGGAAGCTAAAAATCCCAGTTTTCTGGAGGAAGAAAAAGTTTGAACAGGAGGGCATGTAAAAAATAAATAAATAAAAAATAACAGCAAAACCCTATCTGGAGGTGAGAGCACGCAAGAGCAGAATTACAGACGCCATGACTTTAACGAGATATTATCACGTACTTACCTCGATCCAAAAACTCCATGTAGCATGTATCACTGAGTGTCAATTCACAGCTGTGAATGGCCTTAGCTGGATTTTTGAGGGATTTTATGGGTGAAACATGATAATATAACAAGGGTCGTGATGCAGAAATCGCAGACATCAAGGAGTGGTTGAAATGTTCTTTTCATATATTTACCCTTTTAAAACGTTTTTTTTTTTTTTTTTTCAATTTTTCTTTGTTTGGATCGATTATTTATCATCTTAAATATCGGAGAAAATGCGACAGTAACAAAAAAATACAATTAAGCGATAGTTATGAGGTATAAGCGATAGTTATGAGGAAGATATCAGGGACTTTTTTACAGACACCATTTTTTTCATTGTGACGTACTTTGTTTAAAAGTTTAAAATATGCAAGTGAATAATTTTTTAGTCTTTTTTTTTTTTAAACGAAATGTTAACGAAATATTAGACATCAATTAATGATTCTAAGCTAAAAATGACAGATATTTTGAATAATAAATATGATTACTTCCCTTCTTTTTATGGCTGGGTTGATACAAAAGCGGTTGCGTGACGTTTGTAAACAGGGATCTTCAGGGTAAAACGGACAAATTAAAAGTAGTTTGGGGGCTTAATGCGCCATGAATCTGCTATGGCAGCATATAGACATATTGTTCTATCAAGCACAACAGTTCTTTTGCGGGCGAGCAAGATAATTGCTCGTCTTGCGTTCAAGAACTGCTCGAAATTACAGCCATCAGCCACATTGCTGTCCGCAACAATGTGGAGCCCAGCACATCTACTGTACATCATTTGATTAGACTCGTCAAGTGTCGATATACATGAAAGTATACTTTCCATTTAATCCATATGATCGTCAGTCCCTCCCCCTGCCTTTTATTCCAACACATTGTCGTGGATAACAACGTGGCTGACGGATAGAAATCCGAGCAGTTCTTGAATGTGACACGAGCAATAAATCGCTCGCCTGCACATGACCGAACATTCCACCTGCTCCTTCCTTCCTACTGCAACTTCGCCTGATGACATCCGCATGCTGTTAACGAGGCTGAGTGTCCTTCGAAATACAGTCAGCGGTCACCTTAATTATGTTATAAATTATATATTGTAGTGCTCGCAAAATAAGAACTGGCAGCAGAAATAAACACAGGAGTCCTTCTCACTTTTTTTTACTCTCTTTATTATTCTGTCCATCACTCAGGTCATGCAAAAACACTATACCCAGGTAGCAAAATATAACTGCAGCGTGCAAGGGCCAGATGTACCGCCAATTTTGGACCAATTTTGTGAAACGGATCCGCTCAGTGTCTTTTTGAACAATAGCCCAAACTCAGTAAGAAGTCACTTGCCGGATCAGCAACCAGTTTTGGGAGAGAACTGGTCCAAAGTAGCAGACACTACATTAATGTATTGCATGCTTGTGGCGCACGTTACCCAACCTGGGCCAGATTTGTATCAAAACATTTTTTTTTTTGTTTGGGTTCCATTTTGTTCAATGTATCATACTGTAATGGCTTTATATTGCAAATTAAATTTGTCTATTAAAAGTAATGATAACAACAATTCTTTTTCATGCCATTTATTAATGCAAACATATTAATGCACCATAACAATACAACATTGTTTTCTCCCAAAATATTTTAATTGGAACAAGCAACTCCACATTAAAGATGACCTTTTTAGACTTTAAACAATGTATTGTATTTGTTGAGGTTCTGGGGTAGCGGGGGACCCAAGCGAAGAGACAGAGGCAAACTGGCAGTGGTAACAAGAGTTCATTGACGATGAGAGGGGGATAGTGTCCGAAGAATTCGGTAGGCAGTTTGAACAGGTGAACAAGCAGGCAGGCATTCTAGCAGGCAAACAGTACAGGATCTAGGGGGGAAAAAACAAAAATGAGCTCATTATCAGGATTACAAGCTTCTTTGTTAGCTAAAAGCTGATGTCACAAACTCATGTAGTCGAGTTGTTTATCCGGCAATGATGTGAGGCCAAGGACCAGTTTAAGTATGCTGCTGACGGATATGAGCGGCACCTGGTCCCAGGCTCACTCATCTGTGCAATCAAGGCAGTTACACAAATACACAAACACAATTTGAGTAATTGTATCCAAACATTGAAACATTTACAGCAAAACAGAGTACCGTATTTTTCGGACTATAAGTCGCAGTTTTTTTCATAGTTTGGCTGGGGGTGCGACTTATACTCAGGAGCGACTTATGTGTGAAATTATTAACACATAATGATATCATTTCACATGTTATTTTGTTGTTTTGGAGTGACACTGATGGTTTGGTAAACTTGTTAGCATGTTCTTTATGCTATAGTTATCTGAATAACTTAATAGCTATGGCCACGTTCGCGTTCTGCCTTCGGCAATGTGTGTTCAATTGTATTATTGACTTTTTTATATTGAAATGCATGCTTTTAGTTTGTGGCACTTTCACGCCCACGTGGGGGCGCACTTTCACTTGTTTACATGAAGAGTGCTCACACGCCAGAAAAAGACCGACAGCTACGTAGCTGAGTGAGTGGGCGAGTTAGCGAAAGAAACATGGCTGCGAACCTACGTTCATGGTTTATGCTTGTAAAATATCTCTACAGAGCCAAACGCCTGTGTGTATCATCTTTTCTGTTGTTGTTGTGTGTTTTCTACCCGCGATCGGACACTTAGAGCCAATTGTGTGGTTGTTTGAACGATGCGCGAATGCTAGCGAACGCATGCTAACCATTTGTGTCATGTCATTGCTGTAAAAGCACCTAATTATTATTTATTTACGTCGATGCGAACCTGTTCGGTATCGAGGACGAAATTGATTCAGCACATTACACGGACGTCCAGCATCGTCATTTGGGAGTTTAGCCCGCTGAATAGCCAGGACCGAGCCGTAGCGTCCTGGTGAGGACAGTATATCCGCATTTCGTTGTTAATGCACTGTACACTTATTCAGTATGTTGTTCTCTACTGTATTTTTATATTAAATTGCATTTCAAGATGACATGTCTGTTCTATGTGTTGGATTTCATCAAGTAAATTTCCCCCAAAAATGCGACTTATACTCCGGTGCGACTTGTATATGTTTTTTTTCTCTTCGTTGAGCATTTTATGGCTGGTGCGACTTATACTCAGGTGCGACTTGTAGTCAGAAAAATACGGTAAATACTTTCTCCCTCCATATGTTGTTATGTAACAAATTATGAATTAATTAACTTGCAGACATCGCAGATGACTTGAATACACCAGCCATTTTATTAACGCTTGGTTGAATAACTTGTTTAGCAGCAGTCAAGACTTCAAAACACAATTATGACTTTGAATAAAGCACTTACCATAAAAAAAAATCCCTGCACCGAGATGACGTATCCTGAATCCTGCATGTTCTCCTGTTTAGTGTCGCAGCGGATGCCCACTTCCAGGGTGCGCGCTGTGGTGAGGTCACACATCGACCGTTATAGTTCAAATTTTTAGCGCATACGGTCCGCCCCGGACCAGTGTCATTTGGACCGGCAGATTGATGATCCCGGCCGCATCCTGCGCACTGCCGTTCAGCGGGCTTGATTGCTCTGTGAATCTGGCGAGCTGAGTTTGGATCCAGCGCAGAATCACCTGCTATTGGGTTATACATCTGCGTATCCGTAGTCCACCAATAGGAGCAGCCCGTTGGGCACACCAATAGGAGCGTCGTGACAACAATAGCCCCATTGACTGTACAATATTAAAAAAAAGCGATACTGGATAATTTCTCTAGGCACATCTGACGATCTCTCACGGCACACCAGTTGAACTATACTGCAGTAAAGGTCCAGCTTAGCCAATTAGATGCAAGGAATGCTAGGCAATAGCCATTGGCAGAGCAGCTATAGTATATTAAGTTCTGTAAACTCTGGGCGCAGCGAGTACCATCCATACTGTATTTTTTGCCTTCTGTATCCTGAAATTTCTTTTAGAACAAGAGGGAATATTTTCCTGTTGAGGAACCTTAACCTGAAAATTCGGTATGTAGAGACGTTCGTAAGTAGAGGTATAACTGTACAATGTGGAAATACAAATGAAATTTACAGAAGACAAAAATATAATACAAAGCATGTCCCTTGAAAGCTCAATACGGGACACGTACATTTGTTTCTGAATACGGGACGATTCCGTCGTTCAAGGGACAGTTGGCAACCCGAAAAGCAACCTTCCACCTTTTTAGACCCTCCATTGGAAACCAGTCCAGTCAGTGCAGGTAAAAAGACGACCATTCTGCCACCGTCGCATTGCCTTTAAACGATGGTGAGCGAAAGTCCGACAGTACCAAACTTGACGCGTATAGCCCTTGGATCATTCCAAGCACAAACCACCTAAACCTGAGCATTATTTCGTTTGTAGGTAGTCAGCGATCTAAGTAGTAAATTGAGAAAAACAAATGTAGCTTGAAGATTCACTTCATGGTATGATAAGCAAACGTATACTCAAGTGGAAAAGTAGACAACAAATACATAATAATAGGAGAGTGGGACTAGAATCCAGTTCAGCTCTTTATAAGCGATTGGATACAGTTGAAAGACAATATTAAAGGCTGGAGCAAAGCCAATAGCAGAGCAGCTATCGTATATTAAGTTCTGTAAACTGTAGGAGCGCCAATTGAGTGAGGTGAGTACTTTCTTCTTCGTCATGTGGTGGAAAACACAAACAAGACTGAAAAGGCAGTTTCTACTGTTGCACTCCCTCTTTAAAAGAAACTGCTCTATTTTAGGCCAAAACAACTGTTGTGTTTGATAGAACAATATGTCTATATGCTGCCGTAGCAAATTCATGGCGCATTAAGCCCCCGAACTATTTTTAATTTGTCCGTTTTACCCTGGAAACCCCCGTTTACAGACGTCGTGCAACCAGTTTTGTTTCAACCCAGCCATAAAACGAAGGTAATTAATTGTTTATTATTCAAAATGTCTGTCATTTTTAGCTTAGAATCTTTAATTGATGTCTAATATTTTGTTTAAAAATTTTTTTTTTTTTTAATTATTCACTCGCATATTTTAAACTTTTAAACAAATGACGTCACAATGAAAAAAATGGTGTCTGTAAAAAAGTCACGGATATCTACCGCATAACTATCGCTTAAATGTTTTTGTTTTTTTTTACTGTCGCATTTTCTCCGATATGTTAGATGATAAATAATTGAAAAAAAAAAAGAAAAAACAATTAGAAAAATTGAAAAAGAAAACACGTCTAAATGGGTAAATATATGAAAAAGAAAATCTCGACCACTCCTTGATGTCTGCGATTTCTGTATCGCGACCCTTGTTATATAGCCTGGTACACCAGACTCAACGCTGTTCCAGCTATTGAGTCTGGCCACCATTCCCACGGAAACAATTTCCAGGGCGGAGCAAGCCACAGCAAACAGACAGCGGAGTAGACCAATCAGCGACGGGCAGACGTGACGTTATTAAATGGCGACGGCAGGACGAGGGACTTGCGCGCGGAAGTAAACATACGAAGAGAGCGGAGTTTATCCGACATGGCGAGCGCGAGACAGACTGTTGTCAATGACTCGTGTCGATGTGTTTTTGGTCATTTAAAACTGATTTTACCGTGGATTGGAACATATTCTTGGCTCTGCCGTTCACCATCTGTGTTGCTGAAGAGACGACTTTCGACGCGCAAGAGTGACGTTGCTCGTGAAGAAGACGTCACGCAAATAAACGAATCTGATTTGTCGATTGATTTTGTATCTGCTCGAAAAGGCCGTTAATGGGATGGTTCCCAGACTATTTCTCTCAGTGTTTGAAAAATACAGGGAGAATAATCTGGCAGAGCCAGGCTACTTGTTATATGCCATGTTTCACCCATAAAAGCCCCCCAAAATCCGGCTGTGGCCATTCACATCTTTGTCTTGACTAGAGCTGAAACGAATAATCGAGCAACTCGAGTAACTCGAGTTTAAAAACTGCTCCGAGTAATTTTATTCACCTCGAGGAATCGTTTAATTTTGCCAGCTCTAAGCATCACGTTTTGCCCGGACTACTTTTAATGCGGGACAACGCGCTGATGTCACGTGCGTAGAGGTGGAAGCAATAAAAAAATATAAAATACCTTTCTGCAGCCGACAGCCGCTACAAACTATGCCGATGTTGCTAAAAACTAGCCCGCATGATGCTACCGCGGTAGCAGGTAGCATCTAATGCGTCTCATAGATATCACATGTATGTTGAACTCGATGCAAAATGAGAGTCAGCGGTGTTAGTAAACAGCCGCCATCTTAAAGCAGTACACTTCACAGCGCTAATAAATAAGATTAACGTTACTCGCTCACGTAACGTTAGCCCTTCGCGTGGCTAACGTGTCTTACATACAGGTTTTATTTAATCTGTGAAAACATAGCGTTGTAGAGTGATGAGGGTGTAAAATGAAAATATGATAAAGCTAACTGTCAATTTTAGCTCAGTAGTCATTGCTGGATAAAACACCCAGTAGCACTGGTCCCTAATGTGCTCCAATACAGCAGGTATCATACTGTAACGTTGACAAAGAGTCACCCGCTTCGTTAGGTTGCAATTATTTATTTTTTGGGATCTTGTGAAACTACAACAACGACAGAAAGGCACGTCTCTCGCTCTCCCGCACCTCCCTCACCCCCGCACGTCACGCGGTGCATTCAGGAACACGTGCAAATATCCCTGCCATATTATAACCTGATATGTTACAATACATTTATTTTGAACACTGCAACAACTCAAAATCCTATCAGGACTTACAGTTTAGACTAACTTAAAACTTAACTAGAACTTAAAAATGGCTTGACACCAATGGAAATTCAATTGAAACACGTGGGGTAAAACACCTAACTCTTAAGTGATGTGTGTTATCAAGCGTAATGGCATTTTTAGGTACGAAATATATATATTTTTTATAAGATCTAAAAGTTTTTCGAGTGAAAGCAGTGAATTGGTCTTTTTATTTTTTTTATTCTAGTCACATCTGAGAGGCAATTGTTGGCTGTTTTCAACAATGTACATTGAAAATAAAGACATTGATTGACTGAAAATGGTTCAATATTAGATGAAATGTCTTGTTTTCTCATGTATGTTTATGATTGCTTTTTACCTAAAAAAATATGTGTTATCCGATTACTCGATTAATCGATAGGATTTTCAGTCGATTACTCGATTACTAAAATATTCGATAGCTGCAGCTCTAGTCTTGACACTCGGTGATACATTCTACATGGAGTTTTTGGATCGAAACGAGGTATTTACGCGATAATATCTCGTTAAAATCATGGCGTCTTTAATTCTGCTCTCTCATGCTCTCACCTCCAGTTAGGGTTTTGCTGTTTGAATTGTTTTTTAAATGCCCCCCCGTTCAAAAATGTTCTTCCCACAGAAAATTGAGATTTTAAGCTTTCCAATGGACAATTTTGAAATTTGGCCAAATTGGGGGTCTCATAGCGGAACTTCCAGTCACCTGAGTGTTTTCCGCCACATACTTGTTTAACATATTAAATATTTCAAATATATATTTTTCCTTTTTTTGCACAAAGCCCCCCCCGTCCCCCTGTCGTAACAGAGAATGGTTTGACCCCGCTCTGGCGCACACACTACGCACGTACCCTGAAGCAGGAAATTAAAATCTGTCGTTGTTTTAAACTCTAAACATGATGAGTCGTCATAAATCGGGTGCGCAGAAAAGAAAAGAAAACGAGATGAAGCTCATAGAGGTGAACGAGAAAAAATGCTGAAATTTTTAAAAGGGGGACAAGAAGCCAGAGAATTAGGGCTAGGGTTGGCTGTGGACGGTGATGTCGGTAAGTGAACAACAGCCGCTAACACTGAACATTTACATTCGCGATTGTAACTAAGGTTGTTCCAATCATGTTTTTTTTTTGCTTCCGATCCGATCCCGATCGTTTTAGTTTGAGTATCTGCCGATCCCGATATTTCCCGATCCGATTGCTTTTTTTTGCTCCTGATTCAATTCAAATCATTCCCGATCATTTTTCCCGATCATATACATTTTAGCAATGCATTAAGAAAAAAATGAAAAAAACTCGGACGAATATATACATTCAACATACAGTACATAAGTACTGTATTTGTTTATTATGACAATAAATCCTCAAGATGGCATTTACATTATTAACATTCTGTCTGTGAGAGGGATCCACAGATAGAAAGACTTGTGACTGTATATTGTGACTAAATATTGCCATGTAGTGTATTTGTTGAGCTTTCAGTAAATGATACTGTGGCCATGCCCCAATGCATGATGGGAAGTGGAACCATGATGGGAAGTAAAACCATGACTGTGCGTCGTGCTACCAATGGATATATCTTCTCTGCTTTAGGAAATAACTTATGGTGTTACGGCCAAGATCAATTCCCACATTGCTTCCCATGAAATTTCTAATCATAGGGAGAGGGAAATATAAGGTTTTAGCCTAATGAAGAAAGGCTCTAAAGGCTGCCAAAATTCACTATACTTATTATGAGCTGACTTTAACCTCTCTAGATAAGTAAAACGGCCTCGTTGCAGATATAGCGTAACATTGAGTGAGAGGGTCGTGCAGCGCACATATTAACTGTGTTAAATAATCAAACATGACACATTTCTTAATAATATAATTGCTGCCGTTATCGGGATATTTTTGATAACCATACCCTAAGCCTAAATTAATGACTCTGGATGAGTGTAACAAATTATGGCTGTAACGTTAAATACAAGTAGAAAACGATTTAATTAATATATATATATATTTCAAAAAAGGCATGGCCGATATTTTTTTTGCCGATTCCGATACTTTGAAAATGACGTGATCGGACCCGATCGACATCTCTAATCGTAACCATCGTAACCAAAGCCCGATTCGAGCCTGTCACCGGCTGCCTTTAGCCTATTGAGCCGTGGTATGACAAGACATGCTGCTTGCGTTGAGCCGAGGAGAGAGAAGGTGATGGGAGATCAGGGAGATATATTAGTCTGTAGGGAGCAGGTGTGCGAGGCTGAACAGACTCGGGTCCGGCGGCTGGATTTATCTTGGGTTTACAACCATCCATCACCGAAAAAGCATAAAGGAGCAGCAGTGGAACAGCAGAGGAGGTAGAGACAGGGAGCTGTCAGGCAGCCCACAGTCAGAGCTGAGGACGTCCCGGGTCCCACTCAGCCCAGCAGCCGCAGATCGGTAGGGAGCATGTGTCAGTCAGTCTTCATTCATTATAAATGCTCTTGTTGATGTTTTTGTTGTATTAGTAGTAATGAAGACTGTTTTGTTGCCTGGCTGGCAGGCATAGCACTCTCAGTTGCATTGTATTGTATCCTACATGGGACAATAGATGGAAATTGTTTGTCTATTTTGTGTTGCATCACATTACGGTCTGTTGTCGTGACAAGCCGGTGGCAGGGGGGGCCCTATAATGGTCTATTTACCCCGCGCTCCTGCAAGTCTGTTGACAGCCCTGAACGCGACACTCCTATTGGTGCATTCGATACGGCAACGCGACGCTCCCTTTGGTGGAGAAAAGCGAGCTTGACTTGCGTGCCGATGAAACAACATTCTGCTCCCAAACTTTGCCAGCGCTACAGTATTAATTATTATCTGTTATTTATTATCTCTTTACACTGAGAACAAGGAAATTTAACTAGTTTTATTGAGGTGGGTTTAGCAGTGTATCTGCTTAGATATGGAGATTAAGAATCTTGTGCGTCTTTATTGTCTGAACAGTTTAATGTGGGAGTTTGATATACTGCACTCCCATTGTGGTTGTTCATTATGTTTTATATATTATCTTATCCATGCCACAATTGGACCTTACCCAGGCCAAAGCAGGACTCTTCCAATGGTTAAAGCAGGACTCTTATACTGTATATGTCATAGAACACATCCTATGAACAACGAGATTCTGGTCTTTTTCATTTTAAGTGGGCCAAATCAATTACCGTAATTTTGTGACTATAAGTCGCTACTTTTACCCCTCATTTTTTAAAATCCTGTGCCTCATTTTCCAGTGTGGTTTATTTGGATTAACAGGTAACACTTTATTTTTCAGTGGTGTCCTAAGACTGTCATAAAATCGTCTTAATTATGACATTAAACTATCATGGGCATTAACGAATGCTTGACAGATGTCATTAAGTATCATCCGGTAAATTTTGTCACTATGTCCAGCTCGGATCTTTTACACCCATTCAAAAGTGAGATCATTTGCCGGATGACACTAAATGACATCTGTCATAAGCATTCATTAATGCTCAAGACTAGGGTGACCATACTTTGATTTCCAAAAAAGAGGACACTCGGCCCGGCCTCGAGATACTTGAATTTTACTCGAAGTTCGCTCAAAGATGCCTATATCACTTTAATATATTTAAAGTGTGCCTCCTCCGTCCGGATAGAAAAATTCATTTTTCTTAAAAAAAAATAAAATAAAAAAAACAGACATAGGCCTATTGCCATATTGTATATATATTTTATACTTTATGGAAATGTTTTTTTTACTCAACTGGTTACTCAACAGGCTTGATTCTTCCTTAAATAAAAAATAAAAATAAAAAAAAGAAACGAAAAATGATTAAAAACAAAGATACAATCCAGACCCATGAAAATGTAGTCCAGTCAATACACACACACAGGAAATACAGTGGTACCTCTACCTACGAAATTAATTTGTTCTGGAAGTAGTTTCTTAAACTGAAAATTCTGTAGGTAGAGACATTGTTTCCATGTAATGCCCTAATCTGTTCCAAGCCCCTCCAAAATTCAGACACACATCATGTAATAACATGTTAAAATTCGATAATTGCACAATAAACGCAATGAGAGTTGTAAATAATGTAAAAAAAAACAAAAAAACCGTTCAAAATAAAGAGTAAAAATGATTTGTCATTTACCTTTTCACTGGGGTCCTTATCTCCTTTTGACCTCATCAATCACCAATTGTATGAACTTTTGCACAAATTCGTCAGCCGCTTTGCCTCACCATGCCAAACAATAGAGGGAATTCTGGTCCTCTTTTTGAACTTCTCCAACCATTTGCCCCAATGCCTTAAACTCCCGGTGTTGTTCTTGCACCGACTATTTAATAACGTGCCGATTGTTGATGTGTTACGGCCATGTTCTTTGGTGAGATCAACCAAAACGCACCCCTTTTTCATAATTTTCTATTATGTGTTGCTTTGTTTGTATCAACAAAATAACTTATTTTCTATTCCTCTTTTCACCGTCACTTTCTTGGGGGCTATAGTGAATACAAGTTAATACGTACGCTCACGAGAACCTGCCGAGAGACCTTAGCTGGAGGTGCTAATGAAGCAGGCCCGGATCTAGGTTTACCCACCAGAGTGGCCACTAAGAAATCTTGAGGGGACACCCCCAATGCAGGCTTTTTTTTTACCCTCTGCATTTCTCCGGGCTTGGGACCAGCGCAAGTAGGACATTGGCTTGTGTCCCGTTGAGGCTGCATTAATTTTTGGGGGGTATACAGTGCCTTGCAAAAGTATTCGGCCCCCTTGAATCTTGCAACCTTTCGCCACATTTCAGGCTTCAAACATAAAGATATGAAATTTAATTTTTTTGTCAAGAATCAACAACAAGTGGGACACAATCGTGAAGTGGAACAACATTTATTGAATAATTTAAACTTTTTTAACAAATAAAAAACTGAAAAGTGGGGCTTGCAATATTATTCGGCCCCTTTACTTTCAGTGCAGCAAACTCACTCCAGAAGTTCAGTGAGGATCTCTGAATGATCCAATGTTGTCCTAAATGACCGATGATGATAAATAGAATCCACCTCTGTGTAATCAAGTCTCCGTATAAATGCACCTGCTCTGTGATAGTCTCAGGGTTCTGTTTAAAGTGCAGAGAGCATTATGAAAACCAAGGAACACACCAGGCAGGTCCGAGATACTGTTGTGGAGAAGTTTAAAGCCGGGTTTGGATACAAAAAGATTTCCCAAGCTTTAAACATCTCAAGGAGCACTGTGCAAGCCATCATATTGAAATGGAAGGAGCATCAGACCACTGCAAATCTACCAAGACCCGGCCGTCCTTCCAAACTTTCTTCTCAAACAAGGGGAAAACTGATCAGAGATGCAGCCAAGAGGCCCATGATCACTCTGGATGAACTGCAGAGATCTACAGCTGAGGTGGGAGAGTCTGTCCATCAGACAACAATCAGTCGTACACTGCACATATCTGGCCTTTATGGAAGAGTGGCAAGAAGAAAGTCATTTCTCAAAGATATCCATAAAAAGTCTCGTTTAAAGTTTGCCACAAGCCACCTGGGAGACACACCAAACATGTGGAAGAAGGTGCTCTGGTCAGATGAAACCAAAATTGAACTTTTTGGCCACAATGCAAAACGATATGTTTGGCGTAAAAGCAACACAGCTCATCACCCTGAACACACCATCCCCACTGTCAAACATGGTGGTGGCAGCATCATGGTTTGGGCCTGCTTTTCTTCAGTAGGGACAGGGAAGATGGTTAAAATTGACGGGAAGATGGATGCAGCCAAATACAGGAACATTCTGGAATAAAACCTGTTGGTATCTGCACAAGACCTGAGACTGGGACGGAGATTTATCTTCCAACAGGACAATGATCCAAAACATAAAGCCAAATCTACAATGGAATGGTTCAAAAATAAACGTGTCCAGGTGTTAGAATGGCCAAGTCAAAGTTCAGACCTGAATCCAATCGAGAATCTGTGGAAAGAGCTGAAGACTGCTGCTCACAAACACTCTCCATCCAACCTCACTGAGCTCAAGCTGTTTTGCAAGGAAGAATGGGCAAGAATGTCAGTCTCTCGATGTGCAAAACTGATAGAAACATACCCCAAGCGACTTGCAGCTGTAATTGGAGCAAAAGGTGGCGCTACAAAGTATTAACGCAAGGGGGCCGAATAATATTGCACGCCCCACTTTTCAGTTTTAATTTGTTAAAAAAGTTTAAATTATCCAATAAATTTTGTTCCACTTCACGATTGTGTCCCACTTGTTGTTGATTCTTGACAAAAAATTTAAATTTTATATCTTTATGTTTGAAGCCTGAAATGTGGCGAAAGGTTGCAAGGTTCAAGGGGGCCGAATACTTTTGCAAGGCACTGTATATATATATTTTTTTTTTCATCCATCTACTGATTCTCACAGTCGGCGTGATGTCACAATGACGTCATCTCGCATAGCAACGTGTCGCCATTTTGAGATGGGGGCACGCACAGGTAAACATCCGTAGACAAACGTTTTCTGAAATTCAAATATTTCAGCTGTGTTTTGCGTCTTTTTTTTTTTCATAAAAACGTCATAAACATGACTTATTATTATCACGAGTCACTGCCGACAGACGTGAGTGTGGTGGTCCTTGCCCACACTCCCCTCTGCTGGCTTTTATTGTTATGACACTTCCTGTTTTGATGTTTTAACCTGGCTCACCTGGGAGTGCACCTGCAGCTCATCATTGATCAACACTGCTTATAAGGAGCGGCCCGGGCAGCAAGCAGGTGCCAGATGATTCTGCCAGTCACCATTGGTACATCGGCCAACTAAGCCTGTAGTTTGTAACTCTTGTCTTGGAACTCTTAACTAATTCTGTTTTTTTGCCATCAGGACATCCACCCATCACAGCCCTCGCAGCAACCGCCACAGCCACAGCCACAGCCACAGCCATTGACCATTCAACCCACCAGCCGCTCAACACCTTGCCCTTGTACAATAAATATCACTTCACACTCCATCTGTTTCCGGCTCGCATCTTGGTCCACATCAACTTTGCCTACCTTTCCTTAACATAATCATCTGGCCACAAAAATGGACCAAGCGACCGCTGACACCGTCCAAGAGGCCCTCGGACACCAGGGAGTCATGCTGGACAAACATAAGCTGACGCTATGTAGCCTTGGAGAGACTCTCCGGAGGATTTCCATGGACTTGCAGCAGGTCAAGACCCAGCTCTCACAATCCAATTCCAGGGCCGGTCCTACTGTTTCTGTGAGTAGTCCTACTGGTGGTCCACCGCCCCCCCTTCGGCCGGACGTTTTTATTCCAACTCCTGAATGTTACTATGGGGAGTTGGGCTCTTGCAGACGTTTTTTACTCAATTGCAATCTCGTCTTTAATTTGCAGCCTTCTAGTTATGCCTCTGATGAAGCTATAGTTGCTTTTTGTATTAACTTGTTGAGGGGAAAGGCTGGTCAGTGGGCGACAGCGCTTTGGGAGAGAAATTCACCAGTGCTAAATTCTTTCGAGGCATTTTCTGAGGAACTACGTAGAGTGTTTGATCACCCCGTTCGTGGGAGAGAGGCCAGAAATAGTCTTTTTTCCCTTCAGCAGGGTTCTCAATCAGTGGCAGACTTTTCGATCGCCTTTCGTATTTTGGCCGCGGAGAGTGGCTGGGGTGAGCTGGCTCTATTATCTGTCTTCTCGCGTAATTTGGCGGAGGAAATAAAGGACGAACTAGCAACACGGGATGAACCTTCCACCCTCGAGGAAATGATTTCCCTTTCGATAAAGATCGATAACCGCATCAGAGAACGAAATAGGGAGAAAGCTATTAAGTCACGTCTTTTCCAGTCACACATATCTCCCTCTGCTAATACCATCAAACCATCCCCCAGTGACACACAGCGACCGACACCCCCTCTTCCGTTGGAAGACCCCATGCAACATGGGCCAACCGAACACTTTGCAATCACCTGCCATGCACGGCCAAAAGACCCGGCTCGCCCAATAAAAGGGAGCACCATGGTGAGCCAAACCTCCTCGGATTCCTGCTCTCAGTCACGACTCGTACTCCCTAGGTATTCATTGATTCTGGTGCTGACGACAGTTTTATGGACGAAGGTTTTGCTTATCAGGCTAAAATCCCTCTCGAACCCCTCAAGGCCCCCAAAGTGGTGGAAGCAGTGGATGGCAGAAAACTGTTTCAGTAACTCATCGCACAGTTCCTCTCATGCTTAAGGTCTCAGGAAATCATCATGAACCAATACAATTGTTTATTATCTCCTCTCCCGTAGCACAGGTCATCCTTGGTCTCCCCTGGCTCAAACTCCACAACCCAAACATAAACTGGACGGTGGGGAAGATTGTGGGGTGGAGCAATCGCTGCCACCTGGAGTGTCTTGGCTCAGCACACGCAATCGGGAGACCGGTCAAAGAGCCAGTCTATCCTCCAGAGCCACCTGACCTCTCCAACGTACCCCCCGAATATCATGACTTGGCCACCGTGTTCAGCAAGGACCTCGCCCACACTTTGCCTCCCCATCGCCCATATGATTGTGCCATTAATCTCTTGCCAGGTGCACCCCTTCCAACAAGCAGACTCTACAACATATCCGGTCCTGAAAGAGCAGCTATGGAAGACTACATCAGAGATTCCTTGGCATCTGGTATCATACGCCCCTCTTCCTCTCCGGTCGGTGCCGGTTTTTTCTTTGTGGAGAAAAAAGATTCCACCCTCCGCCCCTGCATTGATTACCACAACCTAAACCAGATAACAATAAAGGATAAGTACCCGTTGCCTCTAATCGACCCTTCTTTTGAGCCCTTCAGTCATGCCAGGTTATTCACCAAGCTGGATCTCCGAACTGCATATCACCTTGTCCGAATCCGTGAGGGGGACGAGTGGAAGACGGCATTCAACACTCCCATTGGTCATTTTGAGTACCTGGTAATGCCCTTTGGTCTCACAAATGCTCCTGCTGTTTTCCAACGACTCATGAATGACATCTTCCGGGATATTCTGAACCGTTTTGTATTTATCTACCTTGATGACATACTTGTCTTTTCCCGATCCTTAGAGGAGCATCGGCATCACGTCAGGATGGTCTTGCAGCGGCTCCTGGAGAACAGGCTTTTTGTTAAACCGGTAAAGTGCGAATTCCATGTGTCCTCAGTGAGCTTTTTGGGTTACATAATCGCCCAGGGGCAACTCAAACCAGACCCAATAAAGATTAAGGCAGTCATTGACTGGCAAACTCCCAATACCCGGAAGGAGCTCCAGAGATTCCTGGGCTTTGCCAATTTCTACCGTCGCTTTATCCGGGACTACAGCAAGGTGGCCCTCCCCTTGACTCAACTCACTTCCACCAAACACCCCTTTGCCTGGTCCGAAGCTGCTGGTAAGGCGTTTTCTCAGTTAAAGTCACTCTTCACCTCTGCCCCTATTCTCAAACACCCCGACCCCTTGCAACAATTTGTTGTGGAGGTGGATGCATCGGACACCGGAGTTGGGGCCATCTCGTCCCAGCGAGACCCCACTACCGACAAGCTGCACCCATGTGCCTTTTTCTCCCGACGGCTCAGCCCTGCTGAAAGTAACTATGATGTTGGGAACCGGGAATTGCTTGCAGTTGTTTTGGCCCTGCAGGAATGGCGTCACTGGCTGGAAGGCGCTAAGATCCCATTCCTCATCTGGACTGATCACAAAAACCTCTCCTACATACAATCCGCACAGCGTCTTAACCCCCGACAAGCCCACTGGTCTCTGTTCCTTGCCCGGTTCAATTTTTTGTTGTCATATCGCCCAGGTTCACGCAATGGCAAGGCTGATGCACTGTCACGGCTGCATTCACCAGGTCCAAGCTCTGTAGACCCTGGACCCATTCTTCCTTCGTCCTGCGTGGTTGCCGCTGCCAGATGGGAGATTACATTATTGGTCAGGGAGGCTCAGAAAGCTGATCCAGATCCGGGAAACGGTCCCCTAAATCGCTTATTTGTCCCATCTGTTGCCCGGTCTCAAGTCCTGGAATGGAGTCATTCATCCAAACTAACCTGTCACCCTGGTATCCATAGGACCCTGTCTTTCCTCCAACAGTCATTCTGGTGGCCTGGTATGGCCAAAGATGCCCGCGACTTTGTCAAGGCCTGCACGGTCTGCGCTCGAGGGAAGGCCTCCCATCAGCCACCCGCTGGTCTGCTATGCCCCCTCCCTGTTCCCAGTAGACCTTGGTCCCACATTGCAGTTGATTTCATAACCGGTCTGCCTCCCTCTGAAGGTAACACTGTTATTCTTACTGTTATCGATCGTTTCTCCAAGTCTGTTCACTATGTTCCCCTTCCCAAATTACCATCTGCTCTGGAGACCGCCAACCTGTTAGTAAAACATGTATTCAGTCTTCATGGCCTCCCTCTAGATATCGTTTCAGACCGTGGCCCTCAGTTTTCCTCATCGGTGTGGAAAGAGTTCTGCAAAGTGGTGGGCGCGGCAGCCAGTCTTTCCTCGGGATACCATCCTCAGACCAACGGCCAGACCGAAAGGGCCAACCAGGACCTAGAGGCCGCCCTGCGTTGTGTCACTGCCCATCATCCCGTTTCCTGGAGCACTTTCCTGCCCTGGGTGGAGTATGCCCATAACTCTCTCATCTGCTCAGCCACCGGTATGTCCCCTTTCATGGCATGTAATGGTTTTCAGCCTCCTTTGTTTCCAGAGCAGGAAAGGGAAGTAGCTGTCCCTTCCGTGAAGGACCACATCAGTAGGATTAGGGGAATCTGGAGTACCGTAAGGGCTGCCCTCACTCGCACCGCCGAGAAAAACAAGAAGCCGCAGATCTCCACCGTTCACCAGCCCCGGAATACAAGGTGGGACAAGAGGTCTGGTTGTCTGCCCGGGACCTTCCCTTGCAGGTGGAGTCGCGCAAGTTAGCCCCCCGTTTCGTGGGCCCTTACAAGATCACTAAGATCATCAACCCTTCCGCTGTTCGCTTGGACCTCCCGGCATCCATGAACGTACACCCCACCTTTCATGTTTCCCTGCTCAAGCCCGTTTCCTCCAGTGACCTCTGCCCTCCGGCTGTAACACCTCCCCCACCCCTTCTCATTGATGGCCACCCAGCATTTGCTGTCTCCAAGATCCTGGATGTCCGACCTCGCGGCCGAGGTTTTCAGTTTCTGGTGGGCTATGGCCCTGAGGAGAGGTCGTGGATCTCCCGCAGTCTAATTCTGGACCCGTCTCTCTTGCGGGATTTCTACGCTGCCAACCCTGGGAAGCCGGGCAGGCCGCCCGGTGGCGTCCGTTGAGAGGGGGGTACTGTGGTGGTCCTTGCCCACACTCCCCTCTGCTGGCTTTTATTGTTATGACACTTCCTGTTTTGATGTTTTAACCTGGCTCACCTGGGAGTGCACCTGCAGCTCATCATTGATCGACACTGCTTATAAGGAGCGGCCCGGGCAGCAAGCAGGTGCCAGATGATTCTGCCAGTCACCATTGGTACATCGGCCAACTAAGCCTGTAGTTTGTAACTCTTGTCTTGGAACTCTTAACTAATTCTGTTTTTTTGCCATCAGGACATCCACCCATCACAGCCCTCGCAGCAACCGCCACAGCCACAGCCACAGCCATTGACCATTCAACCCACCAGCCGCTCAACACCTTGCCCTTGTACAATAAATATCACTTCACACTCCATCGGTTTTCGGCTCGCATCATGGTCCACATCAACTTTGCCTACCTTGCCTTAACAGTGAGGAGGCGATACAACTTAAAATTAGCATGTATTGGCCTGCAAATCTGCCCGTACAAAGTCGCAGCTGATAGCTGGATAAACAAACCAAAGGAATTGCCTGCAGGGGAGTTCAGAAACATCTACAACTATCTCATAAAGTCACCCAGTAAGTTGACCTTCATCAATTACATGGAATATGTGCTGTGTGGAACTAAGAAAACTCGTAGTATACACGGAGTGATTATTTCTGCCATAACCGGTAATTCGCCTCCAAGCGTTATTTAGCCGTGAACACGCCACGGCAAAATAACCACTTCCCACCAGGCAAATAATATACCGATTGACCGATCAGAGCAGTTCAGGGCAAAAGAAAAATAACGCTTTGCGAGTTGTCGGTTATGGTAATAATAACCACTGCCTAGTCAATTGAATCCTAGCAGCTAATTGGGGGGGGGGGAAATCGATTAAAGTTTACTCACCAGTAATAAAATATCGCCTGCAAATGTAAATGTGCCTGGATTTAGGTTCCCACTGGCGAGAATGTTCCACGGATCCAGTGTTTTCAGCGTTACTGTAATCTAATTACTTTTTTCAGTAACGAGTAATCTAACGCGTTCATTTTTCTACACCAGTAATCTGATTAAAGTTAGTTTCCTTAGTGTCTCTGCGGTACTATTTTTTCATTGCCTCATAACGTATGTAAAATGAAGACTATTGTAGTCATGTACGAAGAGCATTTTGAATAGAAAATGCTCAAATAAAAGGTTCCCGGTACGTGTTTCCATGACAACCTCTTAGCTATTTCCTGAATTGATCTCGCGTCACGTGTTGTAGGACTGAAGTGGGTGGACATTCGCGCTGAGTGTTGAGACGTTGCGAGGGAATGTTGATCTGTGGATATCCATGAATGAAGGTGAGTATTTTTCCTTCATTCTGGAGGGTATCACCAAAAAGTTGGAGCCCCTACATGTGCGGCAGTTTCGTAGCTTTGCCGTAGCAACGACGGGCAGTCATCGCTCCAAGTTGGCAAGCTTTGTTTACATCATATGCGTGTTGCACATTTATGCCGTGAAGTGATGTGTTCGTTTAGCATCTGTAGGATGTGTTGTAAGTCCGATTGAGTCTAAAGTGCTTAGTTGCCCCCACGTTTTGTGGCCATATTGACCGCGTGTGTGTTGAGAGGAGCACTTCCGGGTGGTACACGCGCATCCGCGCCCGCCGCCTCCTTTGCAATTTTGTGCAGTCAGTTTGCATTGTTTTACATTGGCACTGATATGCTGTTAACCATAACCCGAAATTCAGAAGTTTTGACACTCGGCTTAATCTTAGAGTTAGCGGGGTTTAATTGGTCGGTGGAGTTGATTTCAACAAATTCCAAGCAGTTTGTCAGATATTTGTTAGTTTCAGGGCTCCGGAGTGGCCAAGCTAGAGCTAAATTCTGATATTCCCCTTTAAATTAAATCATCGGAAAGTCAATTCAATGTGATTACATTTTTCTGTTGTCATTCTTATGTTGAGGCGGCAAAGGGAGAAAAAGGGGTAAAAAGTAACTGATAGATTACTTTTAAAGTAACTTAGTTACTTTGATAATGACGTAATCAGTAAAGTAACTACATTACATTTTTGAGGCGTAATCAGTAATTAAATTACTTATTCAAGTAATCTGTGACAACACTGCACGGAACCGTCTTCTTTTAATGTTCCTCAATTGATTGCGTTCAGCAATTTGCTTGTCCTTCTCACGAGGAAGAATGAAGAACTTCAAATGCGGCTCCGAACTCTTCCTTGTGTTACAACCGGCAACACGGCAACTTTTAGTCATTCCGACAGAAAAAAAGACCACAAATAAGACAAAAGTTCAACGCGTTTGTACTACAATGCACGACAGAGCAAATGCTTGTGACTCGTGTTTTTCCCCCATTTCAATATGGCGACGCTTTGTTGTGGCTGGTGACGTCATTAATGCCCGGATAACAGCTTGTTTTGGTGATTGCTTGTTCGGCGTGGCTGCGACCAACAGTAACCGTTAATCCTGCAATAAAAAAGTAGGTGAGACCAACTCTCCGTGCGTTCTCTATTTCCAGTGCGACGCTCCAATGGATATTCCCGACATTTTGATTGGGTGGGCACGACTCACATCTGGGTGGGCCGTGCCCACCCTGGCCCCCCCCATACATCCGGCGTTCAATGAAGAGGATACCGCATCAACATACATTTTACAGTGTTAGCCAATTGGATCCCAGGAGGATGCTCAGCAATATCCAATGGCAGAAGAGCTGTGAGTATGTTGGTTTCAGTAAACTCTGGGAGCTGCGAGTAGCTGCCTATTACTGCCATTCGTAACCTGAAATTTCACTTGGAAGAAGAGGCCATTTTTTCTCTCCGTTTACGCATGTCGTAACCTGAAAGTATCGTTTGTAGAGACGTTCGTGAGTGGAGAAACCACTTTATGACATAGTGTTTTGCTTTGTCTTTGAATACAGTGGGAGAAGAGGAAAGACCACTCTATGTTACTGTGTCTAAAAATGTTTGCAGCGGACAGCAGGAAGCCAAATCAATGAAGACATCACTTAAAGACATTAGACCCCGATCACATAGATAAGCCACTTGATCTCTTTTCAGTGAAAATGAGCCAAATATTGCCAACAATTGTCCCGCTTTGTCAGTATTACATCAGGAAACCAGCGAGCACTGATGCCATCATATAAGGTTGGCATACCAAGTTGTCCAGTTTAAAATAACCCCACACCATAGCAAACTGATCCTGCCTGCAGCTAAAAAAATAAAAACTTTCCCTCTGTCCAATGACACTGTAATTTTTGTTCTATTAATGTTCGTTTTTTTCGGTCAAATTGTTTGGAATATTGTCCTCATGAGTTAATGTTGCTAATCAATTTTGATTTATTCTTATTTATTGATTTTATTACCGTAATTTTTGCACTGTAAGGCGCACCTGACTATAAGCCACCACCCACCAAAGACATGACATGAAAACAGCATTTGTTCATAGATAAGCCGCACTGGACTGTAAGTGGCGGATGTCCTCAATGTACAGTATTTTGGGATATTTACACCAAAAGATATTAACCGTTAACACTTTAATTGACAGCAGCATCATACGACTGTCATAAGACCAAATGAACCACAATGAAGCTTTGATCCAATTGGCTGCAAAGCTTCATTGCTTCAAGAAACTTCATTTGGCCATCACTGTTCTCTTGGGAGAGACAATCTCTGCTGCCACTGCTGTCAACTGTTGTGACCCAACATGCCTCCTAGCATGCATTGGAGTGCTACAGATGTACATAACAATCAAAATTCATGTTCTTGGTACTTGGTAACACTTTTTGACTTATGGTGCATAAGACTGTCATAAGACCATCATAAATATGACATGGCACAGCCATGAACATTAATGAATGCTTATGACAGATGTCATTTTGTGTCATCTGGCGAATGATCTCACTTTTGAATTGATGTACAAGATCCGAGCTGGACATAAATGGAGTTAGTGACATAATTTGGCGGATGGCACTTAATGACAACTGTCATAAGCATTCATTAATGCCCATGATAATATCATGTCATAATCAAGCCCGTCGACAGGCCGGGTATGTTGTCCCGGGCCTCAGCACCATAGGGGCCCCTGAATGACCCTTAATTTATTTCACTTTACAATCACATATTTATTTTTTTATTTAAACCATTGTCTGATTAAATAGTATGTTCTACTCGATATATACTTAAAAACTTTAACATATTAAATATTTCAAAAAAATTTTTTTTCCTTTTTTTGCACAACCCTGCTCTGGCACACTCAAGTGCTGCGTATTTTCTTGTGTTTGCCAGTGACTGTAGCTGGAGGACAGCAAGCCTTCAGTAAAATGAAAATAATAAAAAATTACCTACGCTCCACTGTATCACAGGCCAGGCTTAACAACCTAGCCATTGTTACCAAACTGCACTTTATGGTAAGTTGCGGTGCTCTCCATTCCGCACCGTAGTGTGGAGTGGGCGATTAGACGCTGTGAAGGTTTGTTGTCAGTTCGTTCGGGTCTTCCTTCAGGAAGGTGGCGATGTGCATAAAAACACAGAGACACGTCGGATGGAATTTTGATGGAACTTTTATTAACAACGGGGGACTCACAGCCACTCAACTCAGTGCTACCACACAACAACTCTCATCAACTCATATGCTCTTATGCTCGCCCACCTCTCCGTCTGCACCAAATTGGTGAAGCCGGTCATATTGTGGGGGACAGCGGGCCCTTGGGGATGCCGGTAACACCATGCTTTCCATTGAGCGTGAGCTTGCTCAAAAATTGGATTTCACTGATGTTATAAATGACCTTGGTGTCAAAAAATCTGGGTGCATCACTGTTTGAGGGCTTCATGACCACAAGGATGTGGAGGCGTCAGGCACAGGATGTTTAGTTATACTGTTTTGTTGCTTAGCAGACAGGCATAGCACTCTCAGTTGTATTGTATTGTAGCCTACATGGGACAATAGATGGAAATTGTTTGTTTGTATTGTGTCACATCACATCACAGTCTGTTAAATTTAACTTTCCATCTCAAATAATTTGAAAATTTACACTGTCATTGCTTAAAAAGCGTTAAAGTACTGCGTATGTTGTCATGACAAGGCAATGGCAGGGGTTGCGTGGGGCGGCCCTATAATGGTCTCTTGTCCCCGGGCCCCTCCAAGTCTGTTGACAGTCCTGGTCATAATTATGACAGTCTTATGGCAGTCTTATGACACCGCCGTCAAATAAAGTGTTACCTGATAAACCAAATAAATCATCAAATAAGCCGCACTGGACTGTAAGCCGCGGGATTCAAAATGAGGGAAAAATCTAATGGCTAATAGTCCAAAAATTACGGTGTATTTTATTTTACAGTAACAAATGGTCAATAAATGTATCTTGAGTCATAGACCTCATAACTCTATTGTCCTGACACTTCGTCATACTTTGCGTCACGCCTTACCAGAGGGGGCCTAGCATCCTTAAGTAATAGTCAGCCAAAGACAGTACACGCTCTTTCAAAGCCGGATTTAAGCTTGGATTTTTGAAGAACTACGAAAGCTGTACCGCATACAACCAGGAAGGATTGTCTCATGAGTGATTTGTTCGAGGATTTAAGGTAAATATTTTATTCTTCGTACCATGCATGCATTTTGAAACATTGTGAAAAAAAAGCAATGGGAGAATGGGAATTTCTACGGCATTGGTGTCATTCTTTGACATATACAGTGTATACCTAAAATACCTGCCTGGTTTTTGCTCTTTTAACAAAGAACCGAGAAAGTTTTACGTCCATATCTATACAGAATTCAGTGATTTAAGCATTTATTCACAAGAATTTTGAATGGAAAAAGCCATTGTGGCAGCCCCCTTATCATAATGAAGAGCTAACAGACAAGCATCATTTTTCGACAGATTTAAGTAAAGTAAATTCAAATTGCCTGTTTTGTTGTTGTTGTTGTTGTTTAGCTTTTAACCAAAAATCGAGACTGTTTTACGTCCATATCTATGAAGAATTCAGGGATTTAAGCATTTATTCACAAGAATTTCAACGTAAAAAGCTCTTTGCAGTGGACTTGCGGCAAGGCGGCGCCACAGTGAACTTAAAGATGAGCTGCACATTCGCCATATTTATGTAAAATAAATGCTACCTGCACTGTTTCTTTTGCTTTTAACCAGGAAGGACCACAGTGTACTTAAAGACAAGCCACACATTCGCATTTTAAGTTTTGTTACACTTATATAAAAAATAATTAATTGGGATTCTATTCGGGAACGACTTTGAATTTTTTGATGCCGCTACTCATGGAGACTCATATATGGCTAAGGTAGGTGCCTGTTTTTTTTTTTTTTTTTTTAGGTCGGTAGCAACAACGGTTTTGAAAATATTTGAATTTGAAGTTTTTGAAAATAGGCCCTGTTTGGTCAATAGGTTATGAAGTCTGTGCTTGAGTGTATTTTTACTGTTTGGGGGTGACTTTTTTTAATTTTAATTCAGGCGAATTGATGCCCTTTAAGTCTTTTCTGTTACAAACAAAACAATGTTAATAAAGTTATAATTTATTGTAAGTTGATCTATATTACTTTTTCTCTTTAATATTACAAAGGACACAATGTTATGCAGAGGTGGACTTATAATAATATTATAGACATATGATACTATTTACACATTTCGGGGAGCGCGAAATCTCGACGTCTTCATGGGGTGGGCGAAACAAAAGAATTGAGAAGCACTGATATACAGCATATTACAACATCAATTTCAAAAACAATGTATACGTATTGACACAATACAACCTTGATGGTGTCGTTGCTGTAAGCAATTTGGAAATTAACCAGAGCAGACCTATTACCTAATATTCAGGGAAACATTTAGTGGAAGTGGTAGGATTTATGGAAATCTACTTTAATGAACTCCCACATTTGTCTTGATGACATCATTGAAAAAAAATATTGTGTTTAGACTAGGGCTTTCAAAATTATCGCGTTAACGGCGTTAATTATTTTTTTAAATTAATCACGTTAAAATATTTGACGCAATTAACGCACTCCCCTGCTCAGACAGATTTAAAGTGCCTGTGACACGAAAAAGCATGTTTATTTTATAATACACGCGGTATTTTATGGATGTGTGTGGAAGCGATCGCTATTTTTATTTAGTTTTTTTAATCCCGCGCCATGAAAATGAGTGACTTCCGGCTTCGGTCTTGCATTGAGCAGGAGGGCGCTGTGACGTGTACGGTAGAAGACGTCCTCTTCACGCTACAGTGTACTGTTGTGTATAAGGACGAAGGATTCTGCGGATTAATACGTTTATTTTTCGCATCACGCCAGCCAAACGGCTGCAGAAAAATCATTCTGTATGAGGGAGAGGCGTATGCGCCTTTTTGGAGTTTCAAAAGGTTCCCATTCACCGTGGATATTTACTGTGGGACCATTGGACTTACGAGGAAGTGAGTAAACATCTTGTTTTGTATTATGTCAAATACGAATACAGCGATTACAAAGTAAACACTACAAACTTCCTTTAAATGAAGGACTACTTACGTTTGATCATTGATAGGCATGTAAAAAGCTCTCCTAATGCTCATTAGCAGCAGCACGTTAGCTGCACAACAACTCCAGCCACCCTCCGGGGAACGAACTGTAAATTGCTCTCCGCCGGGCGGTTTGCCGATCCACGAAGACAATCGACAACCGGGTCGTCATGTCAAATAATCCAGGATAGTTATGTGTGATTTTCCGCTTCGAAGACTTTGAAACATCACTCGGTTCGGGTTAGCATGTCGGCTAGCTGTCACGCCTTCTGGTTTGTTTACATTCTCCGAAGCCGCGGAAGGGAAATGACATATGTCCGATTTAGGTGTCATAAAATATCATTCGGGAGATGCGACAGTAAAGGTGAAGTTGACAGTTTTGACCATTATGGATTAATTTTGCCATGTCGTCCTGAATAAATGCATTTTTATTATTTCATATTCCATTCAGCACAAGACTGTTATCTGTCATGACCATGCCATTTATTTAGCAATTGGGGAAAATACTTGGATAAAAAGAATATCCTGCAAAAATATTGAAGTAAAGAGACAAACAATGACATTTTGCCGCTCTCTTCGTCCCGTTTTCCTCATTCTGAATAATTCCCCCTCAATGGGCTGAATAGTAAAACCGATGAGCCCAGTCTACCGCTGACGTCATCCACCTGTTGGGGACGCTAAAGCCCTACAATGGTAGGCGTGGCTAACCAGAAGATTAAAAGACTAATTTCTCGTCATCTGTGCTTTGCTAAATTGTTGTATACAGTCGAATCGTCTCAAAATATGATTCTAATTCACATAATAAGGCCATTTAAGACTTTTTTTCTCGTGTCGTATGCTCTTTAAATGACAGTACAGTGAACTGCTTGTTAATTGCGTTTTATGGAGTTTTTCCGCCCTCTGCTGGCTCTTGGGTGCGACTGATTTTATAGGCTTCAGCACCCATGAGCATTGTGTAAGTAATTATTGACATCAACAATGGCGGGCTACTAGTTTATTTTTTGATTGAAAATTTTACAAATTTTATTAAAACGAAAACATGAAGAGGGGTTTTAATATAAAATTTCTATAACTTGTACTAACATTTTTCTTTTAAGAACTACAAGTCTTTCTATCCATGGATCGCTTTAACAGAATGTTAATAATGTTAATGCCATCTTGTTGATTTATTGTTATAATAAACAAATAGTCCTTATGTACTGTATTTTGAATGTATATATCCATCTTGTGTCTTATCTTTCCATTCCAAGAATAATTTACAGAAAAATATGGATATAGATGGTTTGAATTGCGATTGATTGCGATTAATTACGATTAATTAATTTTTAAGCTGTAATTAACTCGATTAAAAATTTTAATCGTTTACCAGCCCTAGTTTAGACATGTGCTGATTACCGGTTTCAAGGTATAGGCTACCGTTGTATGAAAACGTCATGGTTTCATAACCGCAAAAATGTTCCGTCATCACGCCTCCAAGGTATTAGCCATTTTTTATGTCCCAAAAATGCATGGAGAAATCCCTCGCTTGCAGCTGTAAGGCTCAACCCCACCGGTTGTTGCTCAGTGTCAGTTAGTTGGCTGTGCTACACAATGGCTCAAGAGGTAAAACTACTGAACTTTTTCCCCTGATCCAAGAAAAACGAAATCGCTGGTATGGCAATACTTCTGCTCCAGAAAAGTTACAGATGGCCGCGGCTTAGAGGAGGAGGGCCAAATAATACAGGTTTGCCGAGGAGGCAATAATCTACGAGAGCTAACTCCAGCAAGTTTAGTGTGTCTAGCGGTGGTAAAACGTGGTGTTGTTTCTCTCTGGCAACTGTCTTTGTTGAGAAGGAGAGTGTGTTTAATGCAAACATGATACGAGTCATACACACATACATTTTATGGAAAATAATTCAATTATTTTTGTTCTGATGGTAACAATGTTAAGATGTGGGTTTAGGCTCACTTAAAGGACTGCATTTATTTTAATTTCACTCAGAAAATTTTGTTATTTTTCTAAATTTTATTTTCACGTAACGTTGCGTCAAAACATGTTTTTGGGGGAGGAAAAAAAAAACTTTTTAAAATGATCTAGTCCTACAATTTTTATCCAGTTCACATAAATCATACAAAATTGAAGCAAGTAATAGGGCATAAAAGTTCCCCTATAATTCACCAAAAACTTGCCCACTCGTTTCTAATGGGATACGATGGCCAAAATTTCCCCTTCATTTTCAATGTCAGAAAAACGGGTGGTTGTGATTTTTGAAAAAAAAAAAAAAAAAACTACCATTACAGCCCATTGACATTCAACTGGCGCCCAAGTAAGTCGATGCTATTAACGGCCATGCACGTCCATGCCATTGACAACCATGTATGTCTTTGCCAGAGTCGGCCATGTATGTCGATGCCATTGATGGCCATGTATCTCGATTTTTCTGCTTTTTCTTCTTCCTGCCTTCGACGGGGGCGGACGTGTTTCCTCCCTGCTCCTGCTGCTGCTATCTTCGTCAGTCTAGTCTGTCTGCTTTTTTTGTATTTTTTCCTCTGTGGATCACTGTTGCTGGTCTCTTATACGAAAATGGATTTGATTAGTTGGTCTCTCAGCGCAATTGACAAGATTTTTTTCGACAAGACACGGTGCACCAGGAGAGCCGTCTTGCCCAGATGGGACCTTTGCCGCTGGCTACGTAAGAGATTCATGGGATCATTGGAAGCCAGCCCTTCTCACTGTCCTATCTGTGGAAGATATTTAGGATATGTTGCTGTTTGGCGTAACAGTCGTGGGATTCCTTCTGCTTGGCTTAGGAGGCTCCCTGCTCTACCGGAAACTTTCCAAAACGGCAGCTTTCAAGGAAATCAACAAATTGACCACTGATCAAACGGTGCGATTCAAGACATTGGAGAACCGCATCTAGGCTCGGATTGAGAACTGGCTCCAATGACTCATGGTTCAGTCTGAGGAAGGATGGCGAAAAGTGGATGCTACCTGGCGCCAGGTGGCGGAACTGTCGAGGCAGACCGCGACTATTGGCAATGACTTGAGGTCTCACCTATGCCCTGAGGAGCGCGATTTTGACTGAAGAGCAACTGTATTCGGACAAATTAAAATACTTATTCGGCTTAATTCGATTATAATTTTCCTTTCCCTTTTCTTGAACACCCTCATCCCACCCCTCCCTTCTCCTGGAGAGAGCCGCACAGATGGCTCTATCTCTTGCCCTTGATTCTCTTCCCAAGGCCAGTCACAGGGCCCTACGTCTCTTATTTTGACAGACACGTAAAAATACTGATAAACCTGTGCATACACACACTCACACACAACACCCCCCCACCCCCCAGTCCGCTGCTGCCTTTTTCTTACTATCACTGACCTTCTTCCAGCCATGACTGGTAGTTTTCCTTTTTTTCGAACAAAAAATCCCTGCATGTGGCCTGTGTGTCGTGTCATAGCCCTGCTATGTTGTATGATATATGTGTGTACTGTAACTTCTGTAACTGCTCTGTAATTCCCGAAGAAGAGAGAGAAGTTGGCGGCGCGGAACGCCTGCAGCGACCCGATGCTCACTCATCGAACGAAATTTCGTTGTCATCTGTGAAAGCTGGTGTTAATGACTATTAAACGTAACCTGATCCTGATTCTATTGATGCCAATGTACTTGGATTCCATTAACATAAATGTATGTCCTATGCCACTGACGGCTATGTACTAGTATGTCCTCGCCATTGAGGTCCATGTACGTCAATGCCATTGACGGCCAGATATGTTGATTCTATTGATACGAATATATACTTGGATTCCATTGACGCATATGTAAGTCGATTCCATTGACGGCCATGTGCGTCAAAATGTCAGTAATTAATGACCTGATATCAAAAGGAAGTGACTATATAATGTCTCCAAATCAATAGGAAGTGACCCGATAACAACAGTAAGTGACCCTGAAATGTCCCGAAATCAACAGGAAGTGACCTGATATCAGCAGAATGTGACACCTGCAAAAGCAAAGCAACCATTACAATTTCTCCAGTTTAATAATGGATCTTGTTCAAAACATTTGTGAAAAACAATTTTTTCTTGATGTGGTAAAAAATGACCAACTTTGGATGGGCTTAATTAGAAAAAAATGTAATATATACTTAAAGTAAGTGGAATAAACTTACACATTATTCTGGTAATTAGTCTATAACACTCAAAACAAGATGGAGAAAAAGTATTTGACGACATTTAGGGAAAACAAAATGGAGAAATGTATTTGACTAGATTTAAGAAAAATAATCTCATTAAGACATAAATTTGTGGTGCAGAGGAACGTGAAGCAAAAACCGGACTATTTTTACAGTGCGCTGTGTTGTCAGCGGAGGTCGTTGGGGGTGGAAGGGGTGACAAATGTAGTCACGGCCTGGGTGCCATCCGGGTTGATGGTAATGTTGAGGTTGATGTTGATATTGATGACGCCATTGTTGATGGTGGTGATGGTGTTGCTCGAGGTTTCTACGACCGGGTCTACGCCTGGTACGACGGTGCTGATGGTGATGAGGGGGGCGTTCTCATCGGGGGTAGTCGTTTCAGCGGGGGTGGCGAACTCGTCAGGAGTGGTGTCTTTTTCGGTGGTCTCCAGGAGTTGTCGGCCAATTCTACGTAGGCCTTGACTTTCCTTGGTTCCTGTGTACGTCAACAGAGAAGTTTGCTCAGACTGAGCGCAGGCCAATAGTTTTTATGGACGGCTTACTGACATAGGCGGAGTTTGACTTTTGTGGGAAGGAGAGAAAAACATGTTGATGATCCCGAAACGCACTGTTAGCAATAAAATTAACTTACTATATATATGGCGGAAAACACTCAGGTGACTTGAAGTTCCACTCTGAGACCCCTAATTTGGCCAAATTTCAAAGTTGTCGGATATGCACGTGTGATACATCATTGGAAAGCTTAAAATCTCAATTTTCTGGGAGAAGAAAAAAATCTCAATTTTCTGGGAGAAGAAAAATTTTGAACGGGAGGGCATTTAAAAAGAAAAAAAAAAATTTAACCGCAAAACCCTATCTGGAGGTTAAAGCACGCGAGAGCAGAATTACAGACGCCACGACTTTAACGAGATATTATCGTGTACTTACCTTGTTTTGATTCAAAAACTCTATGTAGCATGTATGTATGTAGCATGTACACAGCTGTGAATGGCCATAGCTGGATTTTGGGGGATTTTATGGGTGGAACATGGTCATATAACAAGGGTCGCGATGCAGAAATCGCAGACATCAAGGAGTGGTCGAGATTTTCTTTTTCATATATTTACCTTTTTAAACGTTTTTTTTTCTTTAATCTTTCTTTGTTTGGATCGATTATTATCTAACATATCGGAGAAAATGCGACAGTAACAAAATTACAATTAAGCGATAGTTAGGAAGTAGATATCCGTGACTTTTTTACAGACATTTTGTTCATTGTGGCATCATTTGTTTAAACGTTTAAAATAAGCGAGTGAATAATTTTTTTAAATCGTTTATTTTTTTCGAACGAAATAGTAGACATCAATTAATGATTCTAATCTGAAAATGACAGACATTTCGAATAATAAATATAATTAATTACCTTCGTTTTATGGCTGGGTTGAAACAAAAGCGGTTGCGTGATGTCTGTAAACAGGGGTTTCCAGGGTAAAATGGACAAATTAAAAATAGTTCAAGGGCTTAATGCGCCATGAATCTGCTAAGGCAGCATACAGACATATTGTTCTGTCAAACACAACAGTTGTTTTGGCTTAAAATACAGCAGTTTCTTTTAAAGAGGAGTGCAAAAGCAGAAACTGCTTTTCCAGTCTTGTCTGTGTTTTCCGCCATATATTTTTTAAATATACAGTCGTACCTCCACATACGAATTTAATTCACTCCAGGACCTGGTTTGTAAGTCAAAATGGTTCTATGTCAAGTGGGATTTCCCCATAAAAATACATTTTAATTAGATTAATTTGTTCGATGGGCCAAAAAACCTACGCTAAATCCTTCATAAATAATGCAGGTACAATTACAAAGAGCAATTACACATAACAAAAAAAATTTTTTAAACAAATCAGAATAATAATAATGTAACGAATCAGTGGTCTATACTACGAACGGAGTTCAACCTCCCCAGAAGTAATCCAGTTTACTAGCGGGTAACCGGAGTTGACAAAACCTGGTTGTCTAGTTTGTGGTCAATCGGTGCTACGACGCTGATTATGAGGTTGATTAGTCGAACCTGTGTCAACCCAGTCAGAGTTACTGCGCGTTCACATAAAAGGGGGCGGAGACCAGAGTCAAACACTACTTGTGACGATGGCACGGGCACCTTACTTCACGGAGGAGGAATGCGCGATGATTAAAATCCACCCTCACCGCGAAATCCAACACCGATTCGGCGAGTAGAGTTCGACGGGTCTATTGACAGCGAATTTACAGATCGTGTGATTTGTGAATGCGTCAATATGCCAGTTTACTTATGTCCATCAAAAGAAATAAAGCCTGCTGTTAGGACAATAAAAGAAGATTTGGTACGTTAACAGTAAGAAATAATTTATCGCGCATCACCACATGAAGCAGGATGATTGTATGTTTAGTACCCTTGACTGTATGAATACATATGTTCTTTTTTTAGTTTGGGGCTAAAAAATCCAGCCCGACCCGAGTCCGATCAATCAACTTGATTTACAGGCCCAAGCCCGACCAAAAAAAAAAAAAAATGTTATATTTGTGAGGACTCAAGGAGAAGGAAATTCGGGATGCCATGCGTTGTTGCGTAAATTAAAGCCCGTCTTTTATAACGAATTTTCACAGTTAAACAAGACTGTAAGATACATATTCAATAAACATTTATGTCTTTTATATTTGTGCGTCTGTCCTATCAGTGGATTTGACAATTTAATCTCTTCGAGTTGGCAGAAAAAAACGCAAGTTTTCTCAATGTTTAAATAGTCTACATTTTTCTATGATTATTATAACTGCATTTACACAACGAAATAACGCTGGAAAGTTCGTTAAATATATTTCTTGTATGAGAGCAATGCTCCGCATTCGTTTACATTCAGCGATTTTAACAATCAATTTGAAGCGTTTCCATACCCCACTCCGAATCGCACGGCATACAGTGTTCTTACGCAGGTATTCAGCATCACAGATGGAATACATATATTGTCCCTAGCAAAAGAGCGCACGGACAGGCACACAAGCTGCGCGGTTGTGAGGGCCTGACTCGGCGGGTTACATTAGTGACGTCCGTTTCGATCATTTGTCACAGGTAAAGAATTCCCTAAGCTGAAAATCTATATCTTTCATGGAGAACATCTTCCGGGTACGCCAGCGGATTCTGGCGGTCTCCAAAAACCCATGCCCTCCGAAGAGAGCCCCTCACAATCCGCGCGCCAATGTCGTTTGGGTCGTCCAGGTACGCTGTCATTGTCAGGAGGACACGTCCGCGGAGGAGTGCTGTTTAAATATAGCGTGGTTAATTAGAATTCTGGGGTTAAGCAAGATCCAACTCTGAGACGACCAGGTTTGGCGTGCGGCGTGTGTTGCCATGGCAACACTTCTCGGTTCCAACATATCCACCTTTCGTAGTCTCGCTTAGCTGCGAACTTAGGTCGCACGTAATGAAGTTACTCTCGAAGTTACCCTGCTAAGCCAGAAAACCGGCTTCGTAGTATAGGCCACTGGTTCTAATGTGGGAGTTGTGTTTTGCAAGCTGTTCCTGAAGCACCGTGTGACTGACAACAGACAGAGAGGTGTGGATGAGTATTTACTTTTACCGTTGTTGTTGGTGTCAGCTCCGGCGGACAGTAGCCGTGTTGTGTTGCACAAGTTCTGATATAAATGATTAAAACTTGATGAAGCTGGCGACTTCCTTGCCAATGTTGCAATAATATTAATAATGAGAGTCGTCTTCTCTCACTTCTTAGACATGTTCCGGCCGTATTTTCGAGCCAGTTCACTGACGCGCACAGCACGTTCATATTTTTCCTCTCATTTCCTTCATAATTTCAATGATATGTGTCGCCTTTTTTCACCACCTTCTTGTTTTCTCAAAAGAAAATCCGCCGTACATCTGTCTTGCAGGAAAACAATGAAATTGCGACGCTGTCTCGAATCTGCATATTTTGAGCATGTTGCACTAATGACTTACGCTAGTTTAGCGACTCCAGAGCCATGAAACTAGCAGATAAATGAAAAACTGGATGGAATTTGTTGAAATCAGCTCCACCGACTCATTAAACCCCCGGTAACTCGAAGATTAAGCTTTATGTAAAAAATAAATTTACCCTTTGAATTCATTTATAGGAAAGTCAATCACATGCGATGACATTTTTCGGCCACCGGGGGCCTGCCAACCCTCAATCTCCGCCTATGCTTACCGAGAAGTAGAAGCACAAAAAGCAAAGTGAGGCTCCTCATGGTGCTGAATAGTTGGGTTTCTTCGCTGGGGAAAAAAACAAAAACAGGTGCAAAGTGTGAAGTTCAAAAACATCATTTCTTCCCCCATCTTTTTTTCAATTTTGAAATGAAAAAAAAAAAAAAATTTGCAATGAGCATTTTTTGTATTTTGTTTAAAAAAAGAAAATAAGGACAGTTTTTTTTTTATATATTTCTTTTTTAAACATCAGAAGAAGAAATAATCATTTATAAAAGTAAACATAAAAAGGAGAATGTACTGTTTTTCCCGATTTCTTTTAAATTTTCTTTTAAAAAGTGTTAAGTAGTACACTGCAAAAACACACCTCCTTAAAATGAGTTAAATTCCCTTGTTTTCAGTGTAAATCTACTGGAAATAAGTGAAATCATCAGCAAGTATATTTTACTCAGATTTCTTCAAATAAGAAAAATAGCTAGCTGAAAATAAGCTTAACAGACTTGTATTAAGCAATACATTAGAATATTTAATCTTTAAAAATGATTGAAAGTCATTTTTTCTTGATTTAGGTGAAAAATGACAAATTGCGTAGGGGCGTAATAAAATCTGTAGAAATATAATTCCATTTATTCACAATAATCATATGTGAAAGATGCCACTTTGCTTTTCTTCCATTTTCACACTGGCCCTTTGTCCTCTTACCAGTGTATGTAATCTGATCTGGGCTGGAGGTTACACATTCCAAGCAAGTCTTTAGAATAAGTTAACCTTCCCCCAAGTGAGAAGTAAGAAAAAGTGTAAGAGCTGAGAGGTGAGACGCACGCTGTGTCCCGGTACCGGTCTTTTCTGTTTGTCGGTCTTAAAGTGAAAAGTCTTTGTTCTTTTTTTATTCCTGAATTCTGTGTCATCATCTCCTGTTCGTTATGTGAATAAAACAACCTGTAACAAGGAATAATCGACTCTTTTCCTTCAAAATGAATAGTATTATTTCCTTAACTATTAAAAGTCGATGGACGCGCCCACATGTCCTGTACTCACATCACCTTTAAAACCTCATCACCTTGTAATTACTAACCCCCGTGTTGAACCTGACTGTCATGCCTGAATAATTGAACTGGACTAGTATTTTTAAAAATACTTTTTTGGTAATGTTATATTTTAATTTGTCCCATTACCTAACCTCACAAATAGCTATCTTCCAAACTCTTTTTGTGTTGGTATGGTATGTACATATATATATTTTTTTTTTCCCCCCCGCTATTTTGCACCGTTAGTCTGCTGTACATAACCTGTTTTGACCATAGCATGTGTAAAGGCCAAAAACGCCTATGACCATACCTGCTGTATTCTGTTGAATTATCAAATATAAAATTATTCAGTCTTATTATTTTCTGTTGAATGTTTATTTTAACAAGTTGAATAAATATTATCACGTTTCAAAACAGTATGTGGAACATGTTTGGATGTTAATAGGAGGTCAATATTACCAATTTTGATAAAGAATTTTGGGTGTAAAATGTTCATTGTGCACTGCAATAACACTTCCTTAATTATTGTTCAATTCCCTTGTTTTCAGTGTAAATCTACCATAAATATGTGAAATTATTTGTTAGTGCTTCAAGAAAATTTGACTCAAAATAAGCCTCGCATACTAATTATAAGCAATAAATTAGTAGATTTAATCTTTTTAAAGAGCTTGCTTTTCAGATATGTTCTTGATTCTAGAATAGATATTGTTCAAAACATTTTTGAAAGCGATTTTTTTCTTGATTTATGTGAATAATAGACCATATGTTAGACGTATGGTTTTAAGAAGAACCAATAGTAGTATTTACTTAAATTGGAATAATCTGGCACATTAATAATCTGTTAACTGGCCTTTAACCCTCAAAACAAGATGGAGAAAATTGTTTGACTAAATTTAAGAAAAAAAAAAATCTTATTAAGACGTTATAAATCTGCACTGTAATTGGTGTCCTGAAAAAATGGGACCCGACTAGGCCATTGTGAAAAAAAATTCATTGAAATATGAAGGCAATATCAACGGCATGCAAAATTGGATAAAATTGGCCTGGAGATAAAAGGATTAAAGTGGAATAATCTGACGCATTAACCTGTTAACTAGTCTTTCACATTCAAAGCAGGATTGAGAAATTGGTCTAGATTTAAGAAAAATAATCTGATTAAGACGTTATAAATTTGTAGTTAGTAAGAATTAAGTAAAAACATTATAAATAAAAATATAAAGTTAATGCTGGTTGGATATTGCCAAATCGGGATGGAGAAAGTACTCACCCGCACTCAAGAAATCAAGACTGCTTCTAATAAGTCAAGCAGAGGCTCTTACTATTTATCTTGCCTTGAAAGTGTGGCGCGGCTATTAATTATCATTACCGCAGTCATCATACAGGTGTCTTTAATTATTCCTGTTCCACACCTTCACCTTTGTAACTACCTGTGTAATAATTGTCATTTTTTAGTGTTATTGGCGTCAAGGTGTAGCTTGTTAAACAGCATTGTTTTGACATGTGGTAAAATTCTCTTTCACTTCCTTCAATGACCACTTCTTACCAGTATTTTGCCATCAACCACAAGCAGGGGTAGGCTGGAACCAAAAAATTGCCCTGGCATTTATGTCCTGTGGCCTGTACTATGAAGTCTGTTTTCTGGCTTAGCAGGGTAACTTCGAGAGTAACTTCATCATGTGCAGCATAATTTATCGGCTAAACGGGACTACGAAAGGTGGATATGTTGAAACCGGGGAATGTTGCCATGGCAACACACGCCACACGGCAAACCTGGTCGTCTCAGAGTTAGATCTTTTTTAACCCCAGGATTCCAATTAACCACGCTCTATTTAAACAGCACTCCTCCGCGGACGTGTCCTCTTGACAATGACAGCGTACCTGGACGACCCGTACGACATTGGCGCGCGGGCTTTTGAGGGCCTCTCTTCGGAGTGCACGGGTTTTTTACCCGGACGATGTTCTCCATGAAAGATATAGATTTTCAGCTGAGGGAATTCGTTATCTTTGCCAGCTGATCGAGGAGGGCATCACTAATGTAACCCGCCAAAGTTGGGCCCTCACAACCGCGCAGATTGTGTGCCTGTTCTTGCGCTCTTTCGCCTGCAGACAATATATGTATTCCATCAATGGAAACGCTTGAAATTGATTGTTGAAAATGCTATTCAGAAAACTGTGTCGGCTTCGCTAAATGTAAACGAATGTGGAGCTTTGCTCTCATACAAGAAATATATTTAATAAACTTTTCCATCGTTATTTTGTTTTTTAAACATTGAGAAAACTTCTCCCAACTCAAAGAAATTAAAATAAATGTCAAATTCACTATCTGCCAGATAAAATAGACACACGAATATAAAACATAAATGTTTAGTGAATATGCATCTTACAGTATTGTTTAACTGTGGAAATTCGTTACAAAAGACGGGCTTTAATTTTTTCTCATTATGCAATAGGAATTGTCACAAATGTGATCACACAAAACGCAACCACGCATCGCATTACCGCGTTTCCTTCTCTGAGTCTTTACAAATATAACATAAAATTGTGGTGGGTTTTCGGGCTCGGGCCTGCAAATCAAGTTAATTGATCGGCTCGGGCCAGGTCGGGCTGGATTTATTTAGGCCCGATCTAACCTCTACTCTGAAGATGTTCAAAGGACATACAGTACATATTCATACAGTCAATGGGACTAAACTTACAATCATCCTTCTTCATGTGGTGATGCACGATAAATTATTTCTTATGGTTAACGTACCAAATCTTATATTATTGTCCTAACAGCAGGCTTTATTTCTTTTCATGGACATGAGTAAACTGGCATTTTGACGCATTCACAAATCACACCATCTGTAATTCGCTGCCAACAGACCAGTCGCGCTTTACTCGCTGAAGCAGTGTTGGATTTCGCGGTGAGGGTGGATTTCAATTCCTCATAACTCTGCATGATTATCGCACATTCCTCCTCCGTGAAGTATAAGGTGCCCGTGCCTTCGTCACAATTCGTGTTTGACTCTGGTCTCCGCCCCCTTCTATTAGAGGAGTTCCAAAACATCGATAATTACATGCATCGCGATTCGACACGTGACGATTCAATTACGATTCATAAAGGTTCAAAAACTATGTTTTTCCCTCATAACATCATGGCAGCCGCTTGTAGCAGAATGAAATTCAAGCACGTCTGCCGCCAGGCACCGTTAACAGGCGCGCGCATGTTATGATGAATGCTGCTGGTTACTGAGAGAGAGATGTGTGTATGCGAAAGGCAGAAACAGAGCGCAACCCGGTGGTCGCGCTTTTGCGCGCGTTATTTTTTTAGAGCAAGAGGGGAAGAGAGATAGTTTGTTGCTCCTTGTCATTTAGATGTCCAGTAGTTTTAAGGCATTTCAATTGAAATATGTCCTGAGTGTGTTGCTAAGACCCGTGTGCATCCAAAACAGGTGAATACACGAACCCTCTTGTCCTGTTTTAGCCTTTATTGTTGTTGTTTTTGAGACGTTAATAGTTAGCGCCGAGCGCTAAGTTAATTAGCTAATTCGCTAATGTGTAAAACCACGACTAAGTACAGCGGTAACACTACAAACATGCGAAATAGTACAGAATTCTGTGAAAACAAAGTATATTGGTATACCGGCTCGTAAGCAGGATTACTTCTGGGGAGGTTGAACTCCGTTCATTGTATCGGCCACTGGGCGGCTCACCTTGTGTGGGTGTTTGGCTGTATATGTAACGAACCCGGAAGTTCGTTTACCCCTGAGACGGCAGCAAGGAGGAGGCTTGACCAGGCTTTCCGGTTCCCACCACTGAGTTTATTTAAAAACAATAAAACAGTCTAAAAACAGGTTAAAAGAGGGTTGCATTGGTCCCAGCTTGGGCAGGCTGGTGTGGCGTTCGTATCTCCTTGGGCGGACGACGCTGCTTCATAGCTCTGCACGGCAAAGGGGGAAAAAAAAAAAAAAACGTCACTACAAACCACAAAATCACTTCACCTGAGCAGGGATCTTGGGGGTTGAGCCTTTGAAATCCCTGCTGGGCCACCCCTCTGTGATGTGTCGGTCGCGAACAAGTCAGTACAAAGAGCCGGCTCTTTGAAGTGAACGAAGAGAGCCGGCACAACACCGGCACCCTCCTTCGAGAGCCGGCTCTTTATTTTATATATTTTATATAGTATAATAAGCCAATTGTATTGTTTGTATTCTTTGTTGATGAAGCTACATAGTTAGCAATTATGCTAATTAGTGTCTTATGTGGACGTACTGTACATGGCTGTTAATGGAATCCAAGTACATTGGCATGAATAGAATCGAGAAACATGGCTGTCAGTGGCATCGACATACATGGCTGTTAAAGGCATGGACGTGCATGGCCGAAATTTTGGCCATTAGAAATGAGTGGAACACCGTCCATGGCAATGACATCCCATTGGAAACGAATGGGAAAATTTTGGCAGAAACAAGGGGGAACCATAGGTTTTTGGCATATTCTGTATACAACTTTTGTGCCCCTTACCTTTCTTTTGATGTTTGATTTATGTCAATTGGATAAAAATAGGACAAGATACATTTTGAAAAAAAATTTTTTTCAAAAAAACACGCATTTTGGCGTAAACAGTTAATTTTTGGGGGGGTCATTTGAAAGATTCCCGTTCATTTCAGTAGAGTGTTCGGTCTGTGTAAAAACCTGTCAGTTATTAGATTGGACATTGCAAGGCCAAGGGTCCACATAGTAAAATTCCTTTTTTTTTTTTTTTAAATGATGTGTCTTCAACGCGCCGCACAGCCCAAATCGTTTCACCGACCGTCACCGTTCGAATGTTAAAATGACCGGAATTTTCGTTTGCCCATAAACGTGTAATTTTTGAAAATAAAAAATTACAAAACGGTACTTGTCCTACAATTATTTACTAAATCACATAACTCACACATAAAAAAATCCTGGAGGCATTAAAGTTGGATACAGAAATGGGCAAAATTGAACGTTTCCCCGAAAATTCACCAAAACCATTCATTTCTAATGGGAAGTCACTGACGGCCATGTACATCCAAATTCCCCATTCATTTTCAATGGCAGGAAAACATAGGTTCTTGTGATTTTTTACCATTTACCATTGCAGGCCATTGACATTTTGTGACCTGATATCAACAGTAAGTGTCCCTTAAATCTAATTTACATGGGTCAAGAAGAGGTTGAAAATTTTTAAGAGAATAGTTCAGACATAGATTTTGTCACAATTATACCAAGATACTTCGACTCATTGTTAGTTTTCTTAAAGGGAAAGACAGACTTAGGAAAACTTTCAGCTACTAAATTAAGAGGAAGGTATTCACTCTTGTGGAGGTTAACCTTATACCCTGGCAATTTACTGAACTGTTCCAGAATGACCCAATTGAGAAGGAGAGAGGCAACTGGGTTGGATATGTATACCAACAAGTCATCTGCATAAAAAAAGTTTGATGAAGAGGCCAAATCAACAGATCCCTTCAAATTTCTCTTCCTCACGGAGCCAGAGGGCTCAAGGTTCAACCGCAAAAGCGAATAAGAGTGGGGAGAGCGGGCATCCTTGACGAGTGCCACAGGACATGGAGAATGGCTTGGATTTGAGTCCATTAATATTAAGGCTAGCTACTAGGGATCTGTAAAGAAGCTTAAACCATGATACAAAATTAGAATCAAACCCAAATCGTCAAAGGCCTTCTCAGCATCTAATGATAAAATAATTTCAGCTGTTTCAGAATCCTTGCAGGAAGCAATAACAAATAAGAAACTTCCTAGTACAAGAATTACTGAAAGAGCCCTGTAATGAAACCGGTTTGATATGGATTGATCAGCGTCGGCAAAACCTTCTGAAGTCGAATGGCGAGTACTTTGAACAATATTTCAAAGATTGAGAAGAGTAGGGGTTAATTTGTGCCAGATCCTGCCGGAACAAGATCCAGCACCTCTTGATTTTGGCCTCCCTGTGTTCTGCAACTTATTTGGGCAGATCTGGCACCTCTCGTGTATAGAAAATAATAATAAAATGTGGACCGGCGATTTCCATGCCTCGTTCGTTGTCGCCCCTACGCCCGGTTCTTCCTTCGGGGAGGTGGTGTAGTGTGTAAAAACACAGAGACACCTCGGATGGCTATCGCAACTCTCCTTTTCGCTCCCTTTCTCTCTCCCTTACGCTCGCCCACTTCTTCTTCTACGCCAAATTGGCAATGTCGGTCACATTGAAAAAGGACAGCGGCCCCTTTGGGATGCAGATAATGTTGTTGTTATTTTGTTGTTTATAAAAAATTAACGTCATTTGAAAGAGTTTAAGACATGTTGATGCACTAAAAATCTGGACCAACAAATCACGCCCCGGAAATTAAAAAAAAAAAAACTTTGGAAATTTGCGGCATTTGTGGGCCAAGCAGCCAGGATCAAACAGTATTTCAACATGTCAAAAAGACAGTTGCATTTGCTGTCCTTTTTCCAAAAAAAGGAATATGGTTCAAAACGTGTCAGAAAAGCAACAACCAGCAATGAGGGCAGCTGCAGCGATCATGTTAACGGGCCAGACCGGGTGCAGCAGGAGGCTAGTGCCGCAGCAGCTAGCCAGGTTCACGGACAACCAGCCAAGCAGGGGCAGGAGGCCGCTACTAGGTGGACCACCAACAGCCGGAGCAACAGGCCAGTACCCTGGCATCAGCTAGCCCGTTAGAGCAGCTAGCGCAAAAGACGGGAACCGCGACATCAGCTCGCCTACAGGAAGATTCAGAAGGAGAGGAGAGTGCACTGTGCGAAGAAGAATGTGGGACATTCAGCGACAAGTCAGGGATAGGATGCACAACTGGTGGACAGCAGCTCAGTTCAAGGTGACTGCAATAAAGTAGGCGACACCGTTTTGAATTTTTCCAATCTATTTGCTTGCATGGGCCAATAAAATAATTACAACTGTGTTATTGGAATAAATTATTATAGAAGTATAATGACTTACCGAATAAATATGTTTGTAAACCACAGACTCAAAGCACGAATATAACGGCGTAGTGATACATTTGATGATGTTATATCATGATTAATACACGGCAACTGACCAATCAGAGAGCATTCTCAAACCCACTCGCAGATGCTCTCTGATTTGGGGGCCCTAAGCAAAATAATGCCAAGGGGCCCATATTTTTGTAAAATTGTGTTAAAATTGTATCTTTATGTGCATCTTTCTTGCTTCTTGATCTCATAACTACTGTATGTACACGACATTACCAAGCATTCCCTTGAATTGTACATTTGGGGAAATCATCATCTTGTGAAGAGGACGGCACTCCACCTCCAATTCCAAGATACTTCTCAATAGCTCCTTTGAATCATCCAAAGTACAAAATATGATTACATGGAACAAAATTAAGTCCAGGAAAATGTTTGTCAACAAAAACGTGTACTGTGGGGAGTGCGTAACTAATTAAGTAGATTCACGGTAGGCTGATACATGGCGTACTACTTGATAATAATGTCCAGGGTATTTTGCCGACTATTTTTATACCTGTCCACACTTCGTTTAAGGTGTGTTTAAGGGCCTCCCTGCTTCTGCGAGGTACGCCTGCATTTGCGCAAACTACGCATGCGTAAAAAGGAGAAGCCACTTGTGTTAGGTCATCACCCCTGCGGTTTATCTCTGAAACGGAAACTCATTCCTAGCCCACGGAAAATTTCGAAATTACTACTCCTTCTAGACTATCATTATTTTGTGATCACTGTTTTTTTCGTGATCGCAATTAAACGCAACACACAGGAGCAAGAGTGGAAGGGAAAGCATGCTCTGCTTTTACGTGCAGGCGCCGTGTTGTGATTGAAATAAATCTTTATAGAACAATGGAAGCCTGACATCAATACTTGGGATGTTACAATGGATGCTCAGTTGCACTCACACCACTTGGAAAATAACAAATAGAAGCATATGTTGTGGCGCTGAGTATATTTCCTGGAAACAGCAAACAGGACTGGACTGCTTGTGCATAAAAGTGGCGATCCTGGAAGTGGCAACAGTTTTGACAGGTAGAAATGTCTGGGAAAAAACCTGATCTTGCGCCTCTTTGACTGGGGGTACCACGTAGATCACTTTTAGGGGTTTCATTTTCCTCTACGCATTTTTATATACAGTACTCATGTTCGATCGGCATTGAGTTTGGAGGGGCCAGTCCCGCAGCTGGCTGATCGGAGACAGCTCGGGAGACGAGCTCTGTAAAAAATGCTCATCTCCACCTCATCCGCATGGGGGGACCCCAAATGGGCACTGATATGAAGCATATTATTGAGAGGTAGTTTGAAGGTTCAAGAAAAATGTGTGGAAAAGAAAAGAGCAGGAATGCCACGTTGTGATCGTCCGCCTCCATTGTTTGCGATGCTGTCATGCCGCACTAAAAACAGCGCCGTCATGACGTCCCTTGCTTGTTGTACGGTGACAGCAGTCCATATTAGGCGGTGCGTAGGCGGCGGGTAACATTACCCGCCTACATTAGCTGTCTAACAACTAATCCGGATAATAGGCATACTAGTGTAGCCGACATGTGGTATAGTCCAAGTAATTACACGTTTAAGGCCATTATCCATCCTGGTGTAGACGTAGCCTATATCTACGCTCTCCAGCCCAAATGCATATTATGCCAATATTTCGTTTTACTACAATCAGCGGAAGCCGTACATTTGCCATTGCCGACAGGTCACAACTTGCTCGGCTTTACTTGATTCACTCCGGGCCTTCGCCCTGCGGCTAATGGCAATTACCAGTACGATATATTAACAAGCTCAGCTGACAACAACGTTCAAGTAGGAGTGTCTTCCACAACAACATCAAGAAAATGCTCTATTACCTTGATACTATAGTTTCTTTTCTTCTCCGATTTTCTTCTTGTTTTGTTTCTCTGCTCCAGAAGGATAAATTCTCTTCAACATATTTGCGCATCTATTTTCCAAGCAAGTTTGAGCACCAATCATCGCAAAGCAGGTTCAACATCACTCCACAGGTTGCCAGATTGTAATGGCAAGAAAATTGATGTTTGCATAGATAAACGACAATGCGCGCCACATCAGTCACGATGCTGTATTAACAACGTGTAAAATCAGGTTGCCAGATTGGGGTCCCCCTAGTGGTGGCCCAAAGCAGCTGCATAGTCTGCGTAGAGGCTGGGCCGGCTTTGCCCAACCATTATTATAATAAATAATAATAATTGGAATTTTGTGTTATTTATTGTAATCTCTGATTTTTTTAATTTTTGGTTTACGGGTTTGGCTTGTTGCACAGAATGGCAAGTGGGCATTTGCGTGTTGTTTGCAGCATCATTTTCTGCGTATGATCCGGGACCTGTGCCCGTCTCGTCATCACTGCGCCGTCATATGTACTTTGCCTTCCGGCATCTTATGATTTACAAACTAAGCACTGATGCTAATCGTTTGTTATTGCTTTATCAGGAGCTACTTGGAAACGCAAATTTGAATTGCTGCATTGACGATGACACTGATTTAATTTTGTTTTAGTTTCATTCTGCAAATGTTGATGTAATGAGCAGCTGAACAAAACTAAGCAAACCACACAGATGTCTGACATAATTTCGGAGCTTAGCTCGCTGTCTAGCTAGGACTTAACTCTAACTCCTTGGCAACGACAGTACAATGACGTATCATAATGTTTTTGGATGTATATATATTTATGTAATTTAGGGCGTGTTTAGAGGTATTTAGAGGGTTAATTCCGACTTACGCAGAAATCCAGAACTTGTTCATAAACCGCGGACTACCTGTTTATACACATTGTAAGTTAATTTTATGAATGACACTGCATTTCAGGGTCATCGACATGTTTTACCCTCTCCCACAAAAGTCAAACTCTGGCTATGCACCTCCGGGCCAGTGGTTGGTGCATTCTGCTGGCCCTGATGATTTTAAACGTACATCTGGGCCACCGGGCCTTTATATTGTCGACTCCTGATTACGACCCAATGGAGTTTGATCAGGCTGCTCGCTTTTAATGTTACTTGCATACAATGCATGTTACTTTTAACTCGCTGGCTGACTTTGACAGCGATTGACGTACGACCCATTTGGACCGAAAAAGGATCGAACAGCATTCATGACATCATATAATTGATTTCTCGGGAAAAGTTGAGGAAGTTCGAAATACAAAAAAAAAATCCTTTTCATTGTACTTGCGGTGCACTGTGGGTGCGGCTGTCAGCTGTGTTAACCAAAAAACACATCATGACAATGCACAAGTTGAGGATAATTGTTGTTTTATAATACCTTACATCCACTCATAATGAATATTTATTTGGTGCAGAATTAAAAAGAAAAACAGCTGTCAGATGTAAAAATAACAACAAATGTGTCATCTCAACACAGAACAGAAGACCAAAAAAACAAGAGGTCTGATTACGTGTGGTTTTGTTTTGATGAAAAATAACAAACAATGAACAAGGTTCAGGGAAAATGTGTGGCGAGGACCGGAACGCAAAGTACTGTAAACATTCCAGGGTGCCTGTGCTTTGCCAACTAGAGGCATGTGCATTAAAGGTAATTACTTGCAATTACTACCACTGATAATTTAGTTTCTTTTCCTAGGCGGCCGCTTTATGACTTCTTCATTCCAATGCTTTTTTTGCTTGCTTGCTTGAGTCCATTTCTGACTCATAGCACATCAATTTTGGCTCAATTGCGGACAACACGTAGTATTAACCTTCGCTTGGAGTCCCTCCCGCTTAAAATGGATCGGACATTGATTGCCGTCAATGGCAAACGGAGTAAAAAACAAATGCTTTGACATTGATTTGAAATAGGGTGCAAGTAACGACACTTCTCTCTAAGCAGCTCCCTACTTCAGTTTAGCAGGTTAGCAAGTTCACACATTTTTAATGCTATGTTAACTCTTATTGGTTGAAATGCACGTTTTCTGGAACAGCAAAAGAAAAAAAGAACAAGGCTTGTTGAATTGATGCGCTAAAAAAGGGCAATGCAATAGAAAATTGATCAGCTCTTTAAAGAGAAAGAAAGGAGTTGAAGAGGCTTATTTATTTTATCTAAAGTCCATCATTTATTTTGACTCGTCAAGTGTCATTGTAAATTCTCACTGAAGGTAAAAGAACTATAAATGAACATGTGTGGAACTATGTACAGTGGTATGAAAAAATCATCTGAACCTTTTGGAATTTCTCACATTTCTTCACGAAATCACCATCAAATGTGATCTGATCTTTGTCAAAGTCACACAGATGAAAATGCAGTGTCTGCTTTAACTAAAAGCACCCAGACATTTATAGGTTTTCATATTTTAATGAGGCTAGTATGCCATGAATGGAATAGTTACCTTTCTCGCAGACACCATATAACTGCCTAAATTAGTTTAACACATTCATTATAGTAAAGCATTTAACCATAGTTTAGTCAGACTTCACTCCATGCCCTTTGACACAGTAAAGGGGACCAACTTATCAGCCCTCGCCTGATAAGGTAAGGAGAAGACGTCAGGGACTCTTCGGTGGGGTCAGAACACCGTTGCCCAACCAGGATAACAAGTTGATAGCTCGGCGCCTGAGACGCCAAGACATGCGTCATCTGCCGTGGCAACCACGTCCCAGCAATGAAGGATGTCGCACGAACTTGACCGCCCAAACCTGCCACAGAGGGATGATCGCAAGACAACACCCCGGCACGCCTTCCGCCTGGCCCACTCCACCGCAGCTTTCAAAAGACTGAACATTTACCTAACAACTGTCGCTTCTCGGGGACATTCCGATGTATCCGTTGTTTAGCGGACCTTGGATTTAACATTGCCTCTCTTTCGTCTCTTTTTGCCTTGATTTTGACCATTGTCGACGAATAAATTGTCAACCTGTTTTCGGTGAGCCTTCTTTAAACCATTCAAAATGGAGTCAGTACAAAAGGTTAACAGTGTACGCGCGGGATTCAGCCCTTTCCGGCTGACTAGCCGGGGCGGCGCCAGCGAAACGCCATCTGGATCGGCTGTCGTTGTTCTGGCGCCTTGGCCGGGGGGCCGAATTCCTTCAGCCACCAATGACAGAAGGGGGAAAAATAAGTTAGTGAACCATCACATTTAATATTTTGTGGCCCCCCCCCACCCTTTATCAGGAATAACTTCAACCAGACGCTTCCTGTCGCTGCAGATCAGTCTGGCACATCAATCAGGACTAATCTTGGCCAAGTTTTCTCTATAAAACTGCTGTATTTCAGTCAGATTCTTGGGATGTCTGGCATGAATCGCTGTCTTTAGGTCATACCACAGCATCTCAATGGGGTTCAAGTCTGGACTTTGACTTGGCCACTTCAGAACGTGTATTTTGTGGATTTTCTGTGTTTTGGATCATTTTCTTGTTGCAGCATCCATCCTCTTTTCAGCTTCAACTGTCTGAGAGATGTCCTCAGGTTTTCCTGCAAAACATCCTGATAAACTTTTGAATTCATTCTTTCATTAATGATCGCAAGTTGTCCAGGCCCTGAGGAAGCAAAACAGCCTCAAATAATGATGCTCCCTCCACCATGCTTCACAGTGGGGATGAGGAGTTGATGTTGGGGAGCTGTTCCATTTTTCCTCCACACATGACATTGTGTGTCACTCTCAAACAATTCAACTTTGCTTTCATCAGTCCACAAAATATTTTTCCAAAACTTCCAAAGTGTTGAGTGTCCAAGTGCCTTTTTGCGAACATTAAATGAGCAACAATGTTTTTTTAGACAACTCTGGCTTCATCCGTGGAGTCCTTCCATGAACACCATTATTGGCCATAGTTTTACATACAGTATATTTCATGTGTGCACAGAGATATTGGCCTGTGCCAGTGATTTCTGTAAGTCTTTAGCAGACACTCTAGGGTTCGTTTTTTTACCTCTCTAAGTAATCTGCGCTGAACTTTTGGCGGATCTTTGGTGGATGACCACTCCATGGGAGAGAAGCATCAGTGCCAAACTTTCTCTGTTGGTAGACAACTTCTCTGACTGTTGATTGATGAACATCCAGACTTTTAGAAATGGTTTTGTATCCTTTCCCAGCTTTATGCAAAACAATAATCCTTGATTGCAGGTCTTCAGACAGGTCTTTTGACCGAGCCATGATTCACATCAGACAATGCTTCTCATCAAGACAGTTCTTACCAGGTGTGTGTTTTATAGTGGGCAGGGCACCTTAAACCACTCATCAGTGATTGGGCACACACTTGACTTAAATTGTTTGGTAAAAATTGGTTTCAGTTGCTCTTTAAGTCTCCTTGGGCAGAGGGTTCTCTTACATATTTTCCCCCTTCTGTCATTGTTTGCATGCTATCCTCATTAAAATATGAAAACCTATATGGCGACCGTTAATTTGCTTACTCACTAAAATCATTGTTCGCAATATTTACGTAAAATAAATGCTAACTGCACGGTGTTTTTGCTTTTAACCAAGAATCAAGACTGTTTTATGTGCATATCTATTAAGATTTTAGGAATTTAAGCATTTTTTCGCAAGAATTTTCAACGGAAAAAGTTCTTTGTCTACATATGGCGGCCGCTAATTTGCTTACTGATTAGCATTCCAGTTCACAATATTTACGTACAACAAATGCTAACTGCAACTTTTTCGTTGTTTTTTTTTAGCTTTTAACAAAGAATTGAGACTATTTTACGTCCGTTATCTATAAAGAATTCAGGGATTTAAGTATTTATTCTCAAGGATTTTCAACGGAAAAACCTTTCTTTTTTTTTTCTTTTTTTTAAAATATTTTTTAAACCTGTCCTGTTCAGCTGTTTGATACGGAGAATGGAAGTCTAAGTGCCCGGATAGTCTGAACAGTTTCAATGTTTCACATTGAGAGTCTGACATACTCCCTTTGTGATCATTCAACATACCTCATTTATTATGACAAAACAGCGAACAGGAAGGGGTTATGGGGGAACAGAAGAAAAGAAATGCAAGAGAAGAAAGAGAAGAAACAGAAACAACAATACATACCTGGGGGGGGTTGGGCAGCGCAGCCCATCCCTCCTCCCGCGGCCCAGCAAAGGAGCCCTCACCCCCCCGCCCCCGGAATCCAGGGTGGTCCCCCGGGCCACCCGCGCGCCCATCTGCCGGCCCTCGGGGATGGCAAGAGGGGACGCCCACCCGGGCCACGAACCGCCGCCGCAGCCCCTCAGCCAACACGGCACGCCACGAGGCCCCCAGCGGACCACCAAGCCCAGGGCAGGGTCCCCCATCGTAGCAGGCAACATCCAGCCAGTACACCGCCGCCCAGCCAGCGATCCGCGGCGGAGCACTGGGTGAATACCCAGTTAGAGAAGAGAGGGGAAGGCGGAGGCAGGGGAACGCCGAGGAGCCGTCGTGGGGTGACGCGAGACTGGAGCCCCGACCTCCCCCCACTCCCACGGCCGGCAGCCCGGGCAGAGAGGAGGCCACGCCTCGGGAGCCATGCCATAGAAAAACGTGTGGGACCCACCTACCACCCTATTACTGTGGCTGCCAGGTTCCCGGCTGGCAGCCATAACCCAGCACCGTGATGGGATTGTGAGGGGAGGGTAGTGCAATGTATGCATTAAAAAAGGAGATCTTGGCTTGGGGCAGTGGGACTGCAGCATGGAAATTCAGCCCAGCTGCTCGTCCCACCGCCCTTTGCCAGAGCTCTCCTGTGGCGTATGATGTGTGTGGTGCATTAAAAAAAGGTGCAGGGATGGTAGGCCTGCCGTGAGGAGGTAACCGTGAGGCAACCCGCCCCCCCCCCCCCACCAGGTCCCAACCATCCCACAACCTTGGTGTGTGATGCATTAAAAACGGGGGAGCCAGGCCAGGACTGTATGGCCCTGTCCCAACTCTCCCCGGAGAAATGAATGAGTATGTACAGTAAGTGCCAGGATGAAATATATTTACAGTGCTGAAGTTAGGAGTGCGTGAGTTAAGAGGCAGGCTCCCGCGGGCGTGGCCCCATCCACTGGAGCAACCGGCCGCAGGGCAGGAGAAGCGCCAGGGCCCCGATCAACCCCCGCCCCAGACCACCAACGGCGCACCCGCATCCGCCCACCCCTCCCCCCGCCGGCCGAGCACCCACCCCGCACCCCGAGCAGGCGCTACGCCAAACGCCGGAGACCAGGGGATGTCCACCTCACCAGCAAGGAACAGCAAGCCCCACCCAGGGCCCCGCAGGCCCCACGAGGCCCCACCGACGACCCCGCTGGCAGGAGGGCAGCGGCAGCCGGCGCGGCCCAGCGAGGCGGACAGGGCCGGAGACAGACTAAGAGGATGGAGGGGCAACCCCCCCAGCCCACCACGGGGCCAGGAGGAATGCGCGGTATGACACCTGGGGGCACCTCCCCGGTATCCGGTACAAGGAGACGCGGGTCTGGCCGGGCCGTCCCGGGAGGGAACTATGGCCGCCGCACACACCACCCAACCCCCGCCTCACTCCAACCCACCCCGGCCGGCCGGGGAAGGGCCGCAGCCCCCGACCAGGGTGGATTTTGACTGATATTGCAAGGCCCACAGAAAATTCTGTTCTATTGCTATATAAACATGGAACCCACCAAAAGAAAAAGTTAGTTCATGTCTTTCTCCATTCTTTAGAAATCAGCATTAGAAAATAGCTTAGTTTGAGCAATTTTCCAATTTCTGACAAAAAAAACTGAGAAATTGAGCTTTTTGTAAATGCATACATTTCAAACATAACGGTAGGGTTAGGGTTTATGTAAATGAGGTTTGAAATGAAATTTAGGTAAGTGAATTTTTTAAAAGCACAAACAAAGCATAAACGATTGACACCATTTCTAGCCAGTTTTATTCAAAACGGGGGCTGGTTGACCTCAGATTGACCTATAAAAGAATTGTAAATATCTTAAAAACGACAGCACCACAAACGAAAATTTTTAGTGCACAAACAAGCACAAACCTAGCAAACTGAATCTGATGGGGGGGCCAACTTCTTTTACGCTGGGGTCACCGGCGTAAGTCACTGGCGGCCATCTTGCAACAGAAGCTTTCTCTGGCAGGCTCTTCAAGAGCAGATGAGTGACTGCTAAAATATTCGCTTAATTCGTGACGGGTTTCATTTCATGTTTTTTTTTTTTGCTGGGAACTGAATGTTCATTCATTTGCTACGGAGCATCTCTCTTCAATCGGATTGGACGTCTATGGCCATCTGTTTGTGACATTTGACCCAAGTTTTGTGTGGGACTGCTTCAGCAAATGGATTGAGTGGGAATGAAAGAAAATAAAGTTGCCTTGTTTGTCTTTGCCCTCTCAGTGACCGACGAGAACACAGTGAAGGACGCCGAGCTGGAACACTTCAAGAAGCAGGCCGCGTGCTTGGGCTTTTCCGGAGAACCCGCCTTCAAATTCGACCCCAAGAAAGGTCGGTAGCAAGCTCACTCATACGCTCGTCCCATCAATCACGCATTTTTTTCCTTTTTTCCCCCTTCAGAATTCTGTGATAGCCACAAAGTCATCATACTCAACTCAAGCCTTGAATAAAGAAAGCTAAGAGCGAAAACATGGCCTCCTGTGCTTTTTCCCAAAAGCTTCTTAAAAGGGACGGACGACAGCTTCAACATGCCAATCCCGCCAAAAATCATCTTAAATAAGAAATAAAACAAGTTGTTTTTTCTGATATTTAACTCATTGACTGCCATTGACAGCTACAGACATCAATTCTATCCGCAATCGCTGCAAGCCCACCCCCCTAGTCCAAATGGGTTGGATGTCTAGCGTCCTCAATAGCACCTACTGAGATAATAGTGGGCAATGACCTTAATGAAAGCATGTATTTCCAGAGAGTGGGGGCAGCGGCTTTTATCAATTTCGGTGTTCTGCAGTAGTGACTGGATGAAACAATTCACTTGAGGAAATGATTCCATTCTGGTTCGTTCAATAAAATGACTCGCACAAACGAATCGTTTAACAACAAATCGTTCGACCCCCCCAAATGAATCATTTGGTGAGTGAACGGGAAGTGACGTCGCCCAACGAATCACCAAAGACCGCTTAGCAACTTAACTGAACAAGAAGTGACATTGCTGATCCCTCCCCCTCTTGCACACAGGCTCTTCATTGGCCGCTTGTCGTAGATTCAGAAGTGTCACTGACTGACAGATGCTATTATTCTGTTTTCGCTCCCTCGTCCCTTCCCCGCAGCTGCAAAGTCATGGCTTTTACCTGCATTTTGATCTAGGACACGGTTAATCATTTTCCCCATAGACTTCATAATAGATTGACAGGTCACGTGGCGCGGGGCCGATTAATGGGGGGCCTGCATTGTTGGCGTGGCCGTCAAAGCTAACCGAGTGGAATCACAGACAAAAAGCTTTTTTATGTTGAAAATTCTTGTGTATAAATGCTTAAATCCCTGAATTTTTTATAGAATTAGATAAAAAACAATCTCAATTCTTTTTTAAAAGAGCAAAGAACTGGAAAGTTAGCATTTATTTCACGTAAATATGTCGAATGTGCTGCTAGTCTTTAAGCCACTGTAGCGCCGCCTTATCACAACAAAGAGCTTTTTATGTTGAAAATTCTTGTGAATAAATGCTTAAATCCATGAATTCTTTATAGTTATCGACGTAAAACAGTCTCAATTCTTGGTTAAAAGTAAAAAAAACATGCAGTTAGCATTTATTTTACGTAAATACTGCGACCTGATGCTAGTCAGTAAGCAAATTAGCTGCCACCTTATGTAAACAAAGAGGTTTTTCCGTTGAAAATTCTTGAGAATAAATGCTTAAATCCCTGTATTCTTTATAGATATGGATGTAAAACTGTCTCGATTCTTGGTTAAAAGCAAAAAAAAAATCGTGTAGTTAGCATTTTTTACGTAAATATTTCGAACTATGATGCTAGTCAGTAAGCAAATTAGCTGCCACCTTATGTAATGAAAGAGGTTTTTCCGTTGAAAATTCTTGAGAATAAATACTTAAATCCCTGAATTCTTTATAGATACGGATGTAAAACAGTCTCGATTCTTTGTTAAAAGCAAAAAAAAAAAAAAAAAAAAACGTGCAGTTAGCATTTGTTTTACGTAAATATTGCGAACTGTGATGCTAGTCAGTAAGCAAATTAGCGGCCCCCATATGTAAACAAAGAGCTTTTTCCGTTGAAAATTCTTGTGAATAAATGCTTAAATCACTAACATTTTATAGATATGCATGTAAAACAGTCTTGATTCTTGTTTAAAAGCAAAAAACAGTGCAGTTCGCATTTATTTTACGTAAATGTTGCAAACTATGATGCTAGTCAGTAAGCAAATTAGCGGTCGCCATATAGGTTTTCATATTTTAATGAGGATAGCATGCAAACAATGATGGAAGGGGGAAAAATATGTAAGTGAACCCTCTGCCCAAGGAGACTTAAGGCCGAAACACACATAGCCGCCGCGCTACGCTCAACTCCGTTCCGAACGACGCAACAAATAAGTTTGTGTTGTAGTCAATACGAGGCGGTCCACATGAGCGGCTCAGCTCCGATCCGGATGCGCCTGTGGGCCCAAATACTCCAGATGCATGATTGTTGCGGTTCCGGTCCGACTCCGGCAAAAAATTGCGCCGGAGCCAATCCCTTCCCATTTATTATATTATTATATCCTATTGTTCAACGTATACCGGCCTCGTCAGTGCTCCAGATTGACTGCGGACTATCTCCGGCGTGCCGCAGCCCGCCAGATGGTATAGGCTATTTTCTATTTTTGCCGGACACGCAGCCCACAAAATGGGCGGAGCTGGGCCTGGACGTAACAGCCCAATTGCTTATTCACAGTTTAAACACCAGCGAACATGGACGAAGAACGTTTCATCATGGAGGTGGAAAGTCACAAAGTGATATACGATGCAGCAGATCGTTATTATAAGGACAGCATTAAAAGGGAAGCTGCAAGGTGTCCTATTATGTGTGTTTTTCTGGCAATGATATCAAACACACGACGTGCTGACAACTTTGAGCGAAAAAAAAAAAAAAGCAGCTTATCTGGAAGTCGTTCCACCGCAGAAATTCTCGTGCCCGGCGCACACACAATGTCGGTTTGTATACAGAGTCGAGGGGGAAAAGGACAAAAGAGAATAGACACCCACACGTTTCGACCTGGTGGTCTATTCAAGACGTTTCTCTTTCTTTCCTACATTTTACTTGACTTTTCATAGAAAAACCAACAGTTTGCGCTGGGCACAGGAATCTGCAGTGTTGAGACACCAATTCCAAATACGCTGTTTTTTTAGTTCATGTAGTATATAATTCGTTATCCATTTTATAAATATTACAGATTATTTAACATTTGTTTATAACAGCTCTATGAGATGTTATGTGCCGTAAATTTTAAATGTGCACAAAGATATAAACCCACCGACACAACCAAGGGCATAATAGGGGCCCCGCCCCCCTTCCCCCCCACACACGGAGCCCTGATCTCAACATGATGCAGTCAATCTGGAATTGAGAGAGAGAGATAACTAAAATATCAATATGCAAAGAAAAAATGCTTTGCTTCTCTGATGAGTATAGACTTCATGTGTTTTTCGTTGTTTTAAATGGCACATTATAGCGCGCGATCACGCGAGTGCTCAAGAGGAAACGGAGTTGGCAGACCGCAGCCGTGCGCAGCCAGTATGATTTGCCTATTTTGACGTACTGCGTGGCACGCAGTCAACACTGAGCCGGACCGGAACCGGAACGATCATGCATCTGGTGTATTTGGGCCCTGAGTCCATCTCTCCGATCCATCAAAACTAAAATACATACGAGGTTATTTTCTGGTCCGCCAACCAGCTGCCGGATCAAGCCCTGCTGTTTAGCACGCACCAAACAGGAAATATAACGGCAGCAATATCCGGTCTTTCAAAGTAGAGCTGGGCGGTAACCCGAAAATTTACCGTCACCGAAATTCTTCACGATGACCGACATAATTTTGACCATGTCGGTAAATTCGGTAATTTAATAAAACAAGAAAATATGGTCTTTTTATCCCGCTTTGACGCTGTGTTGTTCGGCTATGTTCATTCCCCTTTAAGAAAGCAGACAGTGTGCTTACGTATGGAGTCACGTGGATTTCAGGAAGCCAATCAAACAGAAGCCCGGTAGGCTAACGCTAGCGGCTGACGCTACAAGTAAACGGGATGGAGTCGGGCTTAAGTTAGCTTCGCAAAACTTTCACCCGACATAAAGTAAACTCTTGGCGGGTTCCAGACGGACATTCACCCGCTGTCCTCCCTGGTTCTCACGATATCAGGAGAGGACGCTTTGAGTGCTTTCTTCTGGTAGCCAAGCCACAGGCTATCGCTAGTGGCTAACAACGGCTACAAATGAATGTGAAAGAGTTGGACAGCGGCTCTAACCTTGTCGAAACGGCTGAAATTAATGAGTGGACTGGGCACGGACTTCCATGTAGCTATCATCATGTCGCGATATTGGCATCTCTGTGTGATTTCTCTGAAAGCTTTCATGATGGTAAAGCACTCTGCATAAAGTATCATCCAACAGTGAAGCCTATATATAATTTGACAGTTCAATGGCCACAGCTATTTTTCTGCATGTGTTTGCTTTATTCTGCCATCATAAAACCTTAAATGATTCATTGGCATCAGAGCAATACAGCTTTAATCTGGTTGTGCCTGTGTGGGGGGTGCATGTATTAAAAAATGTTTCAGGAAAAAAAAAAAACTGAAACCTTGACGTAAACACTTGTGTTGAATAATTATGTCACAGCAGCCATTACCAATAAGTTGTCTGAAGTGTACTGTTAAAGCTGCAAGTCATTTGTGTTAGAATGGCATGTTGGTACAGTCGTCATATTGATTTTTATAATGTACATTTTTCAAGTCATACAAGCTGTTATAAATGTTCACACTAGAATTCTTATTGTTTACAAGATTTTTTTTTAAATACTTAATGTTTAGACTGCATGTGCAATTGTTAAATTGAAAGCTGGTTAAATAAATTTAACGAGAATTAATTTGTATTCCATGAATTGATTCAAATTTTCAAATTATATAACAGTCTGCTTGGGCGAATTTATCGTCATTTATCGTTATCGAGGTAAATCTGCTCAATTTATCGTGATACGTACTTAAGGCCATATCGCCCAGCCCTATTTCAAAGTAAATAATGTAATAAAAGTATTATGCATCTAATTTTAACCATATTATATTGTAATTTACACAAAACAAAATGTAGGCAGGTAATTTGCATGGGATGTACAGTGCTCGCGTATCTCCAAACAATATATTTTAAAATGACTACATTCTTCATAATACTATTGTAGCGTCACTATAGGAAGTGCTGCATTGTTCGTCAGCGCGACTCTCTTTTATTGGTGTTTTTGATGCGGCAACGCGAAGAGAGCACGGAAAAAAATAAACAGTAATAAGTGAGCTAGACTTCTGTGCTTATTTACTGAAACTAATTGCCACTGGCAATTCTTGCAAGTGCTACACTATGTTTGTGTATATATGTGCGCGCGCTAGAGGTAAGATCTTAAGCCCGAAGCTGACCCAACCCAAATTTTGGGCATGGTCGGGCCTAAAATGTCAATTATTACGTTCGGGTCGGGCCGCGCTTCTCTATCGCTAACTTTTTTGTAATAAATATATATTTATATATGTCAGCTAGAACAATGTATGGATGTTAAACTAAGGAATACTGTAAATAAATAATTTGAACGAAACAGAGAATGGCAATTGCAAACAGGAGCCGCGCGGAGCCTCTCCTTGTCAGAGAGGCGCGTCCATGTGAGCACAATATCCCACACAGAAATATATTAAACAAACTTTTCCAGCGTTATTTCGTTGTGTAAATGCATTTATAATGATTATAAAAATATGCAGACTATTTAAACATTTATAAACTTGCGTTTTTTTTCTGCCAAACCGACAAAATCAAAATAAATGTCAAAGGGGCTGCTGCATTTAATTGCCAAAAAATTGAAACATGAACTATCCAGCTGTTGGAACAGACACACAAATTTAAAAGATATAAATGTTTATTGAATATGCATATACACTCTTGTTAACTGGGAGATTTCTTTACAAAAGACAGGCTTTGATTTGTTTTTTCCAAGCAGTGCTCTGTCGAGGTCTGACTGACGCATCGTATCGCATCCACATTTCATTCTCCGGCCTACAAATAAAACATCAAATTTCGGGGATTTTTTCTGGGCTCGGGCCTACAAACCAAGTTGATTGATCGCGCTCGGGCCGGGTCGGGCTTTAATACCCATGGGCCCAGGTTGGATCGGGCTGGATTTTTTAGCCCCGATCTTACCTCTAGCGCGCGTAAGTATATTTGTAGGGGCGGGGGAGTTGCATCCGCGGATTATTGTGTGCTTTTGTGTGCATTGAACTGAATTTAACTGTAGCTAAACTGTATTATTGGCCTTTGTGCATTTCTGGCGTATTTTTTCCCTGAAAATACTGTCACAATAATAAACTTTGTGTTGATCTGATCAGGAATAGTCTCCTCCGTTTTGCGCATGCTCGTCTAGAGTCCGCGGGTATACGGACCACATGAGAGTTGTATGCTGTGGGCATTGGGCATCGCAGGCAATCTGCATTGTATTTGTTGCGTCATCCGGAACGGAGCTGGGCGTAGCGCGGCGGACTGTGTGTTTCGGGGGTAAAAAATCCATTTTTACCAAACAATTTAAGTCAAGTGTGTGCCCAATCACTGATGAGTGGTTTAACCTGCCCTTGGCCAGGGGTGAAAGTGGCTGGAATTTCTTGCCGGAACTCCCCGACGTGAAGGATCGCCACGGAGCCAGAAATTTTATTTACCGTATTTTTTTTCTTTTTTTTGGGGGGGGGGGGGGGGGGGGGGGGTCAAACCTCTTAAACTACTGAAATGCAAAGAAAACTGTTTTAGCACAGTTATTTGTATAAAACATACAAAAACTGATTTTCATTCAAAATTGTATTTTTTCAATGATTTGCACAATAAAAGTTAACAAAAACAGCAATAACCCCAACCTCCATCTCCTAATTTTTATTATCCCTCATTTCCTCACATAGTACATGCCAAATCTTAATTTTAACTACTTAAGAACATGGCATGTATATTAAAAATAAATATGTAAACATTTATTTTTTGCTTTTTTTTTAATGATAATGATAAAAGTAAAATACATTCAGAAAAATAATTACTTAAGCACATTGAAATGGAATATATTTTGAAGATCACGCAAAGAATGACTTTTTCAAATCATAAGGAAATCAATAAGTAGCTGAACATACAGTAAATGAACAAATTTAAGTCCAAAGTTCACATTGACAGCTAAGATGTTCTGAACCTCCCAATCAGAGCAAATAAAACTAAATATGAGAAATAAGCCTCCTCAACTCCTTCGTTGCTCTTAAAGATTTGATCCATTTTATGTTGCATTGCTCTTTTTGTGTCGCATCAATTCAACCTTTTTTTTTTTTTTTTTGCTGTTCCAGAAAACATGCACTCTTGAACCAATCTGACCTAACTATCTCTGCAGCCCAGGCATTTTGCTTTGCTGCGTGCATTCACACATTGACGTGACTCATCATCGTCAGACTCAGATAACTGCAGCAGCTGCGGAAACCTCCATGCTGTCCGCGGAATAAAATCAATAATATATATTGGTGGAAACGGATTACGTTATACAAGCACTTTATTATGCTTGTTGTGTATGTAAATCTAATGTTGGTAGATTGTTATCTTCTTGGAGATCAAATGCATGTGTGGCAGCTTAGAATTATTATTATTTTTTTTTTTCTTAGCGTTTTGAGAGTTGAGGTCATATTTTCGGAATCAAAGCACAGTGTACCGGAACAGCATTCCGGCCCTGAATATTATACCGGAACAGCATTCTGGCCCTGAATCTTATGCCGGAACTGTGTTCTGGCCCTGAATTTTATACCGGAACTGCGTTCCTGACCGTTCTGGCCCACTTTCACCCCTGCCCTGGACACTGTAAAACACACACCTGGTAAGAATTGTCTTGATGAGAAGCATTGTCTGATGTGAATCATGGCTCGGTCAAGAGAGCTGTCTAAAGACCTGCGATCAAGGATTATTGATTTGCATGAAGCTGGGAAAGGATACCATTTCTAAAAGTCTGGATGTTCATCAATCAACAGTCAGAGAAGTTGTCTACCAACGGAAAAAGTTTGGCACTATTACTTCTCTCCCATGGAATGGTCATCCACCAAAGATGACGCCAAAAGTTCAGCGCAGAATACTTAGAGAGGTAAAAAAAGAACCCTAGAGTGTCTGCTAAAGACTTCAGAAAACAGAAATCACTGGCACAGTCCAATATCAGTCCAATTATGGCCAAGTATGGTGTTAATGCGAGGACTCCACGAAGGAAGCCATAGCTGTCTAAAAAAACATTGTTGCTCATTTAATGTTCGCAAATGTTCGAAGATTAGGCAAAATATTTTGTGGACTGATGAAAACAAAGTTGAATTGTTTTGAGAATGACACGTGTCATGTGTGGAGGAAAAATGGAACAGCTCCCCAACATTAACACCTCATCCCCACAGTGAAGCATGGTGGAGGGAGAATCATGATTTGAGGCTGTTTTGCTTCCACAGGGCCTGGACAACTTGCAATCATTCATGAAAGAATGAATTCAAAAGTTTATCTGGATGTTTTGCAGGAAAACCTGAGGCCGTCTGTCAGACAGTTGAAGCTGAAAAGAGGATGGATGGTGCAACAAGACAATGATCCAAAACACAGTAGTAAATCAACTTCAGAATGGTTTCAGATGAACAAAATGCACGTTCTGGTGTGGCCAAGTCAAAGTCTAGAATTGAACCCCATTGAGATGCTGTGGCGATTCATGCCAGACATCCCATGAATCTGACTGAACAACAGCAGTTTTGTAGAGAAGACTTGGCCAAGATTAGTCCTGATCGACGTGCCAAACTGGTCTGGCTCGTCTGGTTGAAGTTATTCCTGCCAAAGGGGGGGCACAAAATATTAAATGTGATGGTTCACTTACTTATTTTTCCCCCTTCTGTCATTGTTGGCATACTGTCCTCATTAAAATATATAAACCTATAAATGTCTGTGTGGTTTTAGTTAAAGCAGACACTGTATTTTCATCTGTGTGATTTTGACAAAGATCAGATCACATTTGATGGTGATTTCATGAAGAAATGTGAGAAATTCCAAAAGTTTCAGATACTTTTTTCATACCACTGTACATAGTTCCACACATATTCATTCATAGTTCTTTTATCTTCAGTGAGAATTTACATTGACACGAGACGAGTCAAAATAAATGATGGACCGTGGATAAACTAAATAAGCCTCTTCAACTATTTCCTGTCTCTTTAAACAGCTGATCAATTTTCTGTTGCATTGCCCCTTTTTATCGCATCAATTCAACAAGTTTTGTTCTTTTTTTCTTTTGCTGTTCCAGAAAACGTGCATTTCAACCAATCAGAGTTAACATAGCATTAAAAATGTTTGAATTTGCCAAGTTGGAAGCTGCTTTGGGAGAAGTGTCGTTAATTGCAGCCCAATTTCAAATCAGTGTCAAAGCATTTGTTTTTTACTCCGTTTGCCATTGACAGCAATCAATGTCCGATCCATTTTAAACGGGAGGGACTCCAAGCGAAGGTTAATACTAGGTGTTGTCCGCAATTGAGCCAGAATTGTTGTGATGTGAGTCACAAATGGAATCCAGCAAGCAAGAAAGCATTGGAATGAAGAAGTCAGAAAGCAGTCGCCTAGGAATAGAAACAAATTATCAGCGGTAGTAATTGCAAGTAATTACCTTCAATGCAAATGCCTCTAGTTGGCAAAGCACAGGCACCACTTTGCGTCAGGCCCGGATCTAGGTTTACCCACCAGAGTGAGCACTAAGAAATCTTGAGGGGGCACCCTCTGCATTTCTCCGGGCTTGGGACGTAAGACACTGGCTTGTGTCTCGCTGCGGCTGCATTAATTTTTTTTTTTTTTTTTTTTTAATTCTGCACCAAATAAATATACATTAAAGGGATCCTGATCTTTAAGACGAGTAATTCTTAAAAGATAAATTTTAGTCTGAGTTATAATATTTTGATATTAAAACCCCTCTTAATGTTTTCGTTTTAATAAAGTTTGTAAAATTATTTTAAGTGATAGGTCACCATTCTTGTTACGTCGCAGTGCGTGACGTCACTGGGCCCATTTACGAACTTCCAGCATGTCACTCGTTAGCAGTTTGAACCAGAACGGAAAAGTTAAGAGCAGCACAGCACTGTCGGTCGTTCACAAGACGAGCAGCAAAGGCAAATTGCAGAGCAGGAAATACAATATCTGATAAGATAAGAGTTGGGCAAAACTGGTGATGTACTCGCGGCAAGTGCGTCTCAATGACAACGGAGCGAGAGAGTGTATGCTGTTGAGAACTCCGGTTTTTGAGAGCAGATCTTTAAGGTAAGCTATTGCGTTTTCAAACTTATCCCAGTATATTTATGTAGATTGTTCGCATCCAGAGCTGTCGTGTGCTTTACATACAGGATAGGCCTAACGTTTGAACACACCTTGTCATTCGTGCATTTTTATTTTCATGACTATTGACATTATAAACTCTCACTGAAGGTAATAAAACTATGAATACACACGTGTGATAGTCAGGATCGGAGTCGTGTCGTGGCTGTCCTCATTAAATTTGTCATTTTGATCGAATTTCCTCCATGTCTTGTACGTCCAACTCACCTTTAGCTACGTAAGGGTGGTCCATATTAAGTGCTCGGCGCGCATCAGCTGGCCACTCTACCATTGCATCGGACGTGTTTGGATCAGTTTGAGTAGCAGCATCACTCATATTAGGTGAATACTGAACTGACACAATTACTGCCTGATGAACTGACGGTAGAAGTGAATTATTAGCTTCCTCTGTGACTAGCGGTACACCCGAAGGTTTGCCTACTGTTGTAGCGACAGGAGTGGCTTGGCTGCTTAAGAGTGTGGCCAGAGTGTCATGTCTTTGGCGCTTTATTGCGCGCATTTCACTCGATATCCGAGGCATGTTGAAACTTTTTGTGAGGGAAAATAGTTGGAACAGCATTTGGTTTTAGTCTGCGCTTATAGACCCTACTCACCAACGTCACAGAATTACGTGTCGCTATATCCGGCCGCCATATTGTCCGTCTTTGTTTATCCGTATTCTCAATGGTTTCAATTTGTCGTGGAATTTATAGTGCAATTCATGGAAGCCCTGGTGCTTTCAGACGCTGTAAACTCATTGGATGCGTTGCATAAAAGGTGTTATGTGCAAAAGCTTCAGTCTATTCATTCGCCAGATCCATATTTGATGCCTAAATCGATATTTTTCGAACCGCTGTCTTCGCCCTCTCTGCCTGACATCTGCTACCCTGATATCTACAACTATCTTGTCCACACAAAATCAGCCTATTCTTACAAAAGTTTGAAAAACTTTAAGAGCAGCACTCTAAGCAACATTACCCCATGTGACCCTTTACTTCCAATTTTCTAAAATGGCGACAATCAATTAAAAAAAAAAAAAGTTGACTGCGATGGCCGACGCTACAAGGATAGGTGGATATTGGACTATTTCTTCAATAAAACATGCAACAACTGTGTCTGCCTCATTTGCAAAGAGACAGTCGCTGTTTTCAAAGAGTTCGATGTGACGCGATAATGATATTACCGAACAAGACACGCTGACATGTACGACAACATTACAGGGAAGATACGCAGCGAGAAATTTCACAGCAGCAGTATTTCGCAAGAGCCCGAGTGTCGAAAGAGAACGCCACAAAGACGAGACTGTTGAAATTATGAATTAAAAAAAACAATAAAGCAAATGTGACACACAGAAGGGCTTGCTAAAATGTGTTTAAATATATTGTTCTACGTAAATCAGCCAAGGTAGCCCCCCGCATTTTTACCACATCAAATCTGGCCCCCTTTGGTTTGGACACACCTGTTTAACAGATGATCCCTAGACGAGGCCAGCTTCTTTCACTTGGTACCAGGTAAATATTATTCAAAATGTAATGATGGTGGAAGAAATAAGCATCTTGAATTTGAAACTGTATATTGTCGGTGATTAGCCTCGCAATCATCTAAATTGTGGTTGTCAGCCCAAAACCCTCTAGATATATATTAAATGCATCTTACCAGATATAAAATGACTACTACATAATCTGTGGTAATCGTTTGGAGCCCAGTTTTCTTGTCGAATTGCAGCAGTCCATCTCGCTCTCCTCTCCGGGTCTCTCGGAATACGGAAGAATTTCAAGTCTCTCCGTCTATCTTCTCTGTTATTGCAACCAACCGCCACACACGCCTTCACCATTTTGATTATTAATGTTAACGAGCAGAAAAACACGCCATAATAGGAGGAATTTACGTGGCGGTAATGTGTCAACACGACGAGTCGACGGACAATATGGCGCGGAGGTTGTGGTTGTGACGTCATGTGAGTAGGGTCTATATCCAGCCGCTCTGGTGAGCTCTTTCATAAGTTGTCATCGACTAAAAGCCTCGAAGGCGGTAAGAGAAAAATGGCTTGAACAAAGCCTTAGGTCTTTGGGAAGTTTTGTCAGTCTACAGGCATTTCCCAAACCTTTCTCCTCTTCTTGTTAATAGGAAACCCGTGGAGACTCACGTACCTTGCCTTGATTCCATTCGACTGGAAATTGCATCCAAGAGCAGCACATCGTGGCATTTTACTTCGCGAGTTTAGGCAGCAATACGCAATTGTTGTACACGCTACACATTTGGTGATGACACATTTATGTCATCACTCGGAGCCCGCAAAACATGGCGCCAACTATTGGTCAAAATATGTACTAAATATTATAAAATATTGTCATTGATTTAACATTTTATGTGTTTCTAACAACATATTTTAGTACAAGAGAACAATTGTGATTTATTAGAGCCTACATGTATTCAAGGTCGAGGATCCCTTTAAGAGTGGATGTAAGGTATTATAAAACAACAATTGTCTTCCACTAATTAACCATTCCAGAACTTGTGCATTGTCATGACGTGTTTTTAGGTTAACTCAGCTGACAGCCGCGCCCATAGTGCACCAAAAATAGAATGAGAAGGATTTTTTTTTTTTTTTTTCGAACTGCTTCAACTTTTCCCGTGAAATCATTATATGTCGTCATGAATGCTGTTCGATCCTTTTTGGTCCAAATGGGTCAGGCGTCAATCGCTGTCAACGTCAGCCAGTGAGTTAAAAATAACATGGTGAGAAAAGCAAGCAGCCTGACAAAAGTCCATTGGGGAGTAATCAAGGATCGACAATATAAATGGCCCGGTGGCCCTTTTAAAATCATCAGGGTCAGCAGAATGCTCCAACCACTTCTCCGGTGGTGCATAGGCAGAGTTTGACTTTTGTGGGAGAGAGGGCAAAACATGTCGATGACCCTGAAATGCAATGTCAGTAATAAAATCAACTTACAATGTGTATATGCAGGTATAATTTATTCCAATAACACAATTTTAATTATTGTATAGGCCCATGTAAGCAAATAAATTGGAAATAATTCAAGACGGTGTCACCTACTTTATTGCATTCACCTTGACCTGAGCTGCTGTCCAAATAGTTGTGCATCCCATCCCTGACCTGTTGCTGGATGTTTCCTCTCTGCTCAGTGCGCTCTCCTCTCCTTCTGAATCTTCCTGCAAGTGAGCTGATGTTGCGGTTCCTGCCTTTTGGTCCGGCTGCTCTACCGGGCTAGCTGATGCCAGGGTACTGGCCGGTTGCTCCGACTGTTGGTGGTCCAGCTAGTAGCGGCCTCCTGCCCCGGCTTGGCTGGCTGTTCATGAACCTGGTTAGCCGCTGCAGTGCTAGCCTCCTGCTACACCCGGTCCAGCCCGTTACCGGCAGTGTTGTGCATTAACGCGTTCAATGAACGATCGTTCATGAACACGTTCATATTTTGGGCGAACGTGAATTGAACGCATCATATTTCTGGCTCATGAACGTTACTGTGAACGCGCTCATTCTAGCGGTTGTGAGCGGTGCTCATAACTTTGTTCATGAGTTCATCACATTTAGAGCCTTACCGACAAAACTGCATATAAAGCCATAGGCTAAAAACACACAATAAAAAAATTAACCTTAATAGCGGAAAATTGTCCAACCTGGCAACCCAAGCTGCCTGTCACGGCCGTATTGTTTAAGCAAATACGTCATCACAACAACGGCAGCATGGACACAGAAGCTGGCAGTAGTGACGGGATCTGTCGTTCACTTGAGTAAACGAATCCATTCCGGATCGTTCAGTAAAAAGATTCGTTCAAACGAATCGTTCAACGAATCGTTCGCCCCCCTCATCTCCCTCATCGCCCAAATGAATCGTTCGGTTAGTGAACGGGAAGTGACGTTGCCGAACGAATCACCAAAGACCGCTTCGCAGTATAACTGAACGGGAAGTGACATTCTTGGTCCCTCCCTCTCTCTTGCACACAGGCTCCTCATTGACCGCTTGTCGTAGTGTCAGTAATGAGTGACAGGCAATATCATTCTGCTTTCACAGACAGCCTCGTCTCCCTCCCGCTGCTGCAAAAGCGAGGGAGAACTTCCGCGTCGTCTGTACTAGTTCTATGGGCTCAAAGTCATGGCTCGTGCTTGCATTTCGATTGAGGACACGGTTAAACATTTTCCTTTTGTTGGGGGAGCGTGGGGTTGGGGTCGGGGCGCACGGACTTTCTTTAGCATGTTCTTGATCACATTTACAATGCTGCTGCTACCAGCCAACGCAGCATGCTTGCTGTCACGAAAATAAAAATAAATCGAAAGTTTAATTTCTAAATATGGAACGACCAACACATCATATTTACCTCTCGCTCTGTTGTATTTTTGTTTTTATGCTCATCACTATTATTTATAGTTACTATTGTTAAAACTATAAGTGTAAATAGCTAGTTGTCGAATGTGCTGCTCTGAAATAAAGACAATACTACATTTTGATATTTGACAGTTTAATTGCAAATCAGTATTAAGATGATCGTATTGAATTTTTGCACTGGTATTAATAAATAAAATAATCCGGTCAGCTCCCCTGTCGTCCCCGCATCTCAGATCGTCAAATGCTAACGAGAAATAATTGTTTGTTCTTTACAATATCGCCTTTCTACTCTCATTAGTCTGTTAAGAAAAATGTAGACATATTGCGACATCTCCCATGTTCGCGTGCGTTGTTTTGGGGCGCTTGAGTAGCGCATGATGGACGGATTGACATAATTTGTCAAACCAACCGACACGCTCTGACACGAAAAAAAATAATAAAACACTCGGAAAAAATTTACATGTATATACAGTTTCATTGCAAATCAGTATTATGGTGATCGTATTGAATTTATGCACTGGTATTAATAAATAAAATAATCGGTCAGCTCCCCTGTCGTCCCCGCATCTCAGTTCGTCAAATGCTGACGAGAAATAATTTTTTGCTCTTTACGATATCGCCTTTCTACTCTCATTAATCTGTTAAGAAAAATGTAGACATATTGCGACATCTCCCGTGTCCGCGTGCGTTGTTTTGGAGTGCTTGAGTAGCGCATGATGGACGGATTGACATAATTTGTCAAACCAACCAACACCTGACACGAAAAAAATAAAATAAAACACTTGGAAAAAATGGACATGTATATACCGTTTCATTGCAAATCAGTATTATGGTGATCATACTAAATATTCTTTTTTTCTGTGCACATATGAGGTAAATATCGCTGCCATGAAGCCTCCTTATAGTGACAGTTCTTTGGCCCCTTCATTGCCGTCACGCGACCGCAGCTCAGCTTTTGCTTGCCTCGTAGCTACCCGTGTTTTAAATTACTGTAAATTTGATAGTATGTCGTAATAGGTAGTCGCGAGTCTGTTGAGAAAAGTAGTACACTAAACCATGCTCGCTAGATTTGTGTGGTGTTTTTGTCTTTTTGAGCTGCATTTGATAGGCTCCACGTTAACAAATATGTGACAAAGTCCTTTCCTTTCATTTTTTGATTCGTTCACCACATAGTCATTACTGGAAAGTCAAGTTAGCAGCAAGCTAGGTCAGGAACTGGAGGACCGAGTCACTGAACGGGAAGTGACAAAACTCAGTCTTGCCCCCCTGCCTGCACGCTGGCTGCCCATTGGCCACACGTGGAAGTGAGTGACATACGCCCTGATTCTGTTTCCGATCCCTCCCCTGCCCGCGATGAGGCTGGCGTCTGATTGGTCGTGTGCGATGTCAGAAGACGCTGCCGCTTGCTCAACGCCCTCCCACGCAGTGAACAAGCACCAACTTCATAGAACGAATCAGTGCAGATGGTGATTAGTTCGGTCTCGGTCACCCAAACAATTCGTTCAAAAAGAACGAATCGTTCGCGACCGATACAACACTAGCTGGCAGCTCTCGAAACCCGGTGTAACACCTGCCCGCTCAGAGCAACTTTCTACACAGTACCAGCATTTAAAAGAGTTTTACGAAAAAGTCAGTACCGACCCGGATGGCAAAAATATAACGTTTACTTGTAAACTTTGTCCACCTGGATTGAAGAAGACCGTCCGTACGACGTCGGTAACGTCTTTAGCCAACCTTAAACGGCACATCGAAATAAAGCATGCGACAAGCCCTGCTAGGTATCTGCGACTGCGAGCATGTGCGATTAAGAAAGAGACGTCAACGGTTGGCCAGAGCAGTACCTCTGCCACCCAAATACCGCTAACAGCATACCAGAGTGGCCCCGTTTTCTGTCTCTCCCAGCCGCAGCTAGACAACCTAGTTCTGCAGTATATTGTGGGAGACTCTTCAGCATCGGTGGTCAAATATTCAGGTAGGAAATGAACTGTGATTATTTTCTATAAGCTTTGGAAATAAATACAGTAAATAATAGCTTGCAACAATTTTTGGCAACAAAAAGAACTGAACTACCAAAGTTCATTTTTTGGAACCATGAACTTTAGTTCAAAATTTTGAATTATGAACTATGAACTGAATAGTTCATTTTGAAATTTGTGAACTGCAATTTGAACTTGTTCATGTAGAAAATGAACTTTCCCAACACTGGTTACCGGCATCCCCGTTTCTGGCCGCTGTCCTGTTTCAATGTGACCGGTATTGCCAATTTGGCGTAGAAGAAGTGGACAAGCGTAAGGGGGAGAGAGAGGGAGCGAAAAGGAGAGTTGCGCTGGAGCGCGGTGTTGACTTGCTTATTATCCCCCACTGGTTTTTGTTGAGTTAATAAAAGTCTTTATGCAATAGCCATCCGAGGTGTCTCTGTGTTTTTACGACTAACGAGCCACGGAAATCCCCGGTACACATGTTATTATTATTTTCTATACACGAGAGGTACCATATCTGCACAAATAAGTCCCAGAAAACAGGGAGGCCCAAAAAGAGAGGTGACAGATCTTGTTCCAGCAGGATCTAGCACAAATTAACCCGTGCTCCTCTCAATCTCTGAAATATTGTCCAAAGTACTCGCCATTCAGCTTCAGAAGGTTTTGCTGACACTGATCAATCCATATCAAACCGGTTTCATTACAGGGCATCACTCTTTCAAAAATTCTTGTACTAGGAGGTTACTTAATGTTATTGCTTCCTGCAAGGATTCTAAAACAGCTAAAATGATTTTATCATTAGATGCTGAGAAGGCCTTTGACAATTTGGGTTTGATTCTAATTTTGTATCATGGATTAAGCGTCTTTACAGATCCCCAGTAACTAGCCTTAATATTAATGGACTCAAATGCAAGCCATTCTCCATGTCCAGTGGCACTGGTCAAGGATGCCCGCTCTCCTTATCCTTATTCACTCTTGCGGTTGAACCTTGAGCCCTGTGGCTCTGTGAGGAAGAGAAATTTGAAGGGATCTGTTGATTTGGCTTCTCCAACAAACTTTCATTATATGCAGAGGACTTGTTGCTATACATATCCAACAGAGTTGCCTCTCTCCCTCTAATTTGGTCATTCTGGAACAGTTCAGTAAATTGCCAGGGTATAAGTTTAACCTACACAAGAGTGAATACCTTCCTCTTAATTTACTAGCTGAAAGTCCTTCCTTAGTCTCTCTTTCACTTTAAGAAAACTAACAATGGGTTGAAGTATCTTGATATAGTTGTGACAAAATCCTTTTCTGAACTATTCTCTAAAAACTTTCAATCTCTTCTTGACCGATGTAAATTAGATTTAACTAAGTGGTCCACACTCCCTTTCGCCCAGTCCCATCATCACTGGCTTAACCTAATTAAAATGATGATACAACCTGGCTTTCTTTACATATTCGAACATGTTCCTTTAGAAGTATGCAAATCTTTTTTCACTATACTAGAACTCTTTTCTATGGAGGAGTAAACAAGCTCACATTAAAAGATCGACCATTCAGCTCCGTAAATCTCTCGGAGGTCTGGCTCTGCATGACTTCCAACGATAATACTGGGCTAGTAATATTAGCAAGATCCTTTACTGGAATACTTGCATACCAAACAGTCGACCTCTCTGGGCACGTATGGAACTATCATCCGCATGTTTTTCACTGATCAGTGGTTTGTGCACAGTTATCTCTTCCTATCGAAGAAGCATCACAGAATTGTATAGTCCTCGAGACCTTGAAAATCTGGAGACAATTCAGGGAGCAGTTTGGCCTGCATACCGGATTCAAACAACACACGCGGGCATGGAAGATGTAGCAAAGCGGATGAAGTTTTTGAGTCTCGTAGCTCGCTGAGTAGACGCGTTGCAATTATTAAACAATTATTTCTCGTCAGCATTTGACGATATGAGATGGGACGGAGGGGGAGCTGGCTGGATTATTTATTTATTAATACCAGTGCAAAAATGATATTTCAATACAATTACCTTAATAATGATTTGCAATGAAACGGTTTTGTATCAAAATGTAGTATTGTTTTCATTTCAGAGCAATAACTTTGACAACCTGCTATTTATGCTTTAGTTTTAACGATAGTTACCAAAAATAATAGTGAGGAGCATAAAAACAAAAACACAACCGAGCGTGAGGTAAATATAATGTGTTGGTCATTCCATATTTAAAAATTAAACTTTCGATTTCTCTTTTTATTTCTGGTAGTGGCAATATTGTACAGTGGGGAGGACAGGTATTTGATACACTGCCAATGGGAAAACCCATTGGCAGTGTATCAAATACTTGTTCTCCCCACTGTATATGTGATCAAGATCATGCTAGAGAAAGTCTGTGCGTGTGCGTGACACTTAACAGTGTCAATCAAAATGCAACCACGAGCCATGACTTTGATCCCATAGAAATACGACAGACGAGGCGGAAGTTCTCCCTCAACGGCAGGGTAGAGATGAGGCTGCGAAAACAGAATGACATAGTCCGTCTGAATCTACGATGAGCCGCCAATGAGGAGCCTGTGTGCATGAGGGGGAGGGACCAAGCAATGTCACTTCCCGTTCAGTTATATTGCTAAGCGGTCTTTGAAGATTCGTTCGGCAACATCACTTCCGTTCACGAGCCGAACGATTCATTTGAGTGGGTGGGGGTGGGGGGGATGAGGTGGGCGAACGATTTGTTTGAACAAGTCTTTTTACTGAACGAACTGGAATGGATTCGTTTCCTCAAGTGAATGACATATCCCATCACTAGCGGGGAAACCAGAGTACCAGGAGAAAACCCACGCAGGCACGGGGAGAACATGCAAACTCCTCACATGAAGGCAGGAGCCAGGACTGAACCCTTGATCTCAGTACTGTGAGGTGGTCTGGGGCAGAGGGTGCTCGGGGCCCTGGTGCTTCTCTCGCCCTGCCGGTGGTTCTGGCGGATGGGGCACGGCCTGCAGGAGCCTGCCTCTTAACTCACGCACTCTTCACTTTGCACTGTAAATATATTTCACCTTGGCACCTACATACTCATTCATGCCGCCCGGGAGAGTCAGAACGGGGCCGTACAGTCGCGGGCCGGCTCCCCCTTGATTTTAATGCATCACATACCGAGGTTGTGGGATGGATGGGACCTGTTGGGCGGGGGTGACATCACAGTTGCCTCCTCACGGATTATTAAATCCTGCCATATCCACACCTCTTTTACCGCACCACATACATCATAATCCACGGAGGGGCTTCAACGAGAGGCGGTGGGACGGGTGGCTGGGAAGAACTTCCATGCGGCAGTCCCACTGCCCGAAGCCACTCTCCTATTTTAATGCAAACACTGCACTACCCTCTCCACACAATCCCATCATGGTGCTGGGTAAGGGCTGCCAGCCAGGGACCTGGCAGCCACAAAAATAGAGCGGTAGGTGGCTACCACACTTTATCTCTATGACATGGCTCCCGGGGCGTGGCCTCCTCTCTACCTGAGTTACCGGGGGCGGGGGGACGGCTGCTTCTCGGCACTCTTCTGCTTCCGCCTTCCCCTCTCTTTTCTGCCCGGGTATTCTCTCTGCAATCCGGCGCGGGTCGCTGGCTGGGTGCCGTTGAGTCGGCTGGGTATCGTGGGGATCCTGCACTGTCCTGGGCTTACTGAGGTGTGGGGGTCCCGTGGTCTGTCCGTGTCGGTTGGGGGGCTGCAGTGTTGGGGTGGGTGGTGTCACGTACCCTCATCCCATTCCTGAAGGCCGGTGGATGGGTGCGCGGATGGCCTGGGGGACCACCCTGGATTCCGAGGGGATGATGGTGGCCCCCTTACTATAGAGATGGGCTGAGCTGGCTCGCCCCCCACCCCTTTTTGGCTGGGGACGGGTCGTGGCCCTGGGGCAGCTCCCGTGTGGCATTTCCACACGTCTGCAGGACACACATTTCTGATGGGATGCACGCATGACTAGGTGCAATTAGACACACTCAAGTAGAAAAAGTTGGTGTCAGAATAAGCAATCAGGCAACATAGAATAGAATGCACTCACAAGGGATTCCCACAAATACTGGGTTCTACACCTCACGTCTGATTTGTGTACACTCCACCCCTCTTAATCACTTATCTTTCTGACTCTCCCCCCTCCTCTTTCTCCTTGGTCATTAGGCCCCCCACATGGTGTCAACACCACGAAAATACTAGCTAACGATAGCACAAGCTCACGATAGCACCAACAAATTCTTAGTTAGTGTAGAAGTTCAATATATTTCTTGTTGTTGTTTGTGCTCCCTTTGTCTCTCTTTCTCCTCTCTTTTCTTCTGTCCCCCCATAACCCCCTCCTGTTCGCTGCTTTCAACTAATAAACGATCACAATGGGAGTATGTCATTTTACCATGTGATACATTAAAACTGTTCAGACCAATCGGAAACTCAGATTTCCATCACTCCGTGTCCAGGTAACTTCCTGTTGATTTGGGGACATTCGGGGGACACGTCCTGTTGATATCATGTCACCTCCTGTGGATTTGGGGACATTTAAGGGAGAGTTACTGTTGATATCAGGTCACAAAATGTCAGTGGGCTGTAATGGTAAATGGTCAAAAATGACGAGAACCTATGTTTTCCTGCCATTGAAAATGAATGGGAAATTTGGATGTACATGGCCGTTAGAAACTTGCCATCAGAATTGAAAGGTTTTGGTGAATTTTCGGAGAAAACGTTCAATTTTGCCCATTTTTGTATCCCACTGTAATGCTTCCAGGATTTTTGAAGTGTGAGTTATGTGATTTGGTAAAAAAAAATTGTAGGACAAGTACCGTTTTGTAATTTTTTTTTTAATTATGCGTTTATGAGCGAATGAAAATTCCTGTCATTTTAATCTTTGAACGGTGACGCCTGGTATAACAGTTTGGGCTGTGCAGCGCGTAAAAAAAGGAATTTTACTATATGGACCTTTGGCCTGGCAAAGTCCAATCTAATAACTGACATGTTCTAACACAGACCAAACACTCTAATGAAATGACTGGGAGTCTTTCGAATGACCCCCCAAAAATTACTGTTTGCGCCAAAATGCAGGTTTTTTTGAAAAATTATTTTTTTCAAAATGTATTTAGTCCTCTTTTTATCCAATTCACATAAATCATACATCAAAAGAAAGGTAAGGGGCAAAAAAGTTGTATACAGAATTTGCCAAAAACCTATGGTTCCCCCGGTTGCCGCCAAAATGTTCCCATTTGTTTCCAATGGGATGCCATTGCCATGGACGTCATTCCATTCATTTCTAATGGCCAAAATTTCCCATTCATTCTCAATGGCAGAAAAACATCGGTGGTTGTGATTTTTGACCAAAAACTTACCATTACAGCCCATTGACATTCAACTGGCGCCCAAGTAAGTCGACGCCATTGACGGCCATGCACGTCCATGCCTTTAACAGCCATGTATGTCGATGCCACTGACAGTCATGTTTCTCGATTCTATTCATGCCAATCTACTTGGATTCCATTGACAGCCATGTACAGTGGGGCAAATAAGTATTTAGTCAAACACTAATTGTGCAAGTAGTCCCAATTGAAAATATTAGAGAGGCCTGTAATTGTCAACATGGGTAAACCTCAACCATGAGAGACAGAATGTGGAGGGAAAAAAAACACAAAATGACATTGTTTGATTTTTAAAGGATTTATTTGCAAATCATGGTGGAAAATAAGTATTTGGTCAATACCACAAGTTCATCTCAATACTTTGTTATGTACCCTTTGTTGGCAATAACGGAGGCCAAACGTTTTCTGTAACTCTTCACAAGCTTTTCACACACTGTTTCTGGTATATTGGCCCATTCCTTCATGCAGATCTCCTCTAGAGCAGTGATTTGGGGCTGTCGTTGGGCAACACGGACTTTCAACTACCTCCACAGATTTTCTATGGGGTTGACATCTGGAGACGGGCTAGCCACTCCAGGACCTTAAAATGCTTCTTACGAAGCCACTCCTTTGTTGCCCTGGCTGTGTGTTTGGGATCATTGTCATGAATGACCCAGCCACGTCTCATCTTCAATGCCCTTGCTGATGGAAGGAGATTTTCACTCAAAATCTCTCGATACATGGCCCCATTCATTCTTTCCTTTACACAGATCAGTCGTCCTGGTCCCTTTGCAGAAAAACAGCCCCAAAGCATGATGTTTCCACCCCCATGCTTCACAATGGGTATGGTGTTCTTCGGATGCAATTTAGTATTCCTTCTCCTCCAAACACGATAACCTGTGTTTCTACCAAAAAGTTCTATTTTGGTTTCATCTGACCATAACACATTCTCCCTGTCCTCTTTTAGATCATCCAAATGCTCTTTAGCGAACCGCAGACGGGCCTGGACGTGTACTTTCTTCCGCAGGGGGACACGTCTGGCAGTGCAGAATTTGAGTCCCTGGCGGCGCATTGTGTTACTGATAGTAACCTTTGTTACTGCGGTCCCAGCTCTCTGTAGGTCATTCATTAGGTCCCCCCGTGTGGTTCTGGGATTTTTGCTCACTGTTCTTGTTATCATTTTGACGCGACGGGGGGAGATCTTGCATGGAGCCCCAGATCGAGGGAGATTGTCAGTTGTCTTGTATGTCTTCCATTTACTAATAATTGCTCCCACATTTGATTTCTTTACACCAAGCGTTTTAGCTATTGCAGATTCAGTCTTACCAGCCTGGTGCAAGTCTACAATTTTGTCTCTGGTGTCCTTCAACAGCTCTTTGGTCTTGGCCATAGTGGAGTTTGGAGTGTGACTGACTGAAGTTGTGGACAGGTGTCTTTTATACCGATAATAAGTTAAAACAGGAGCCATTAATACAGGTAAGGAGTGGAGCCTCATTGGACCTCATTAGAAGAAGTTAGACCTCTTTGACAGCCAGAAATCTTGCTTGTTTTTTAGGTGACCAAATACTTATTTCCACTCTAATTTGGAAATAAAAGTTCTTTAAAAATCAAACTATGTGATTTTCTTTTTCCTTTTTCCAAATTCTGTCTCTCATGGTTGAGGTTTCCCCATGTTGCCGATTACAGGCCTCTCTAATCTTTTCAAGTAGGAGAACTTGCACAATTGGTGGTTGACTAAATACTTATTTGCCCCACTGTCCGCCCACATTAGACACTAATTAGCTAGATTGCTAACTACGTAGCTTAGCGCTCCGTGCTTAGTAGTAACGTCTCATTAACAAAGACTACAAACAATACAATTGGCTTATTGTACTCACCCTGACAGAGGCACACTGTATCTAACAGCACAAAAGACAATCTAACTCGACACGTCATAATATTATTGATGCAGCAACCAAACAGCAGCCTCTTCTGTCCTCAGGTGTTGTTTTTTGGGCTAAGCAAAGCAAATGATTGTCTCAAAGGTGCTAGTCACATGATCTGTTTGAAAAATAACTTTGACCCATTATAATTTTTTTTTTTTGTTCATTTCATTCATTTTTGTTGTTTTATTGCTGTTCAATTTTAAAAGACAGCATTTTACTGGCAAAGTCTTAATTTTAAATTCATATATTGGAAAGTCAATTATATGCATTGACCTTTTAGGCCACCGGGGGGTGGCTATGCCCCCCACGGCACCCCTTAATGTCTGCGTCTGGCGCGAGGCCTCATACTACGCACAAACAAGGACCCAGGTGTGGCAAAAATCGATTCTCAAATTAGTTAATTTATTAATCGATTTAATTGATTAGTTGTTACAGTCTTAATATATATATTGTCAGGGCCCAGGCACCTGCTCCTCCTCCTTGTGTGTATGTGTGGTTGTGCCTTGATTGCAGGATTGAACAGATGGGTGAGCCTTGAACTAGGTGCAGGTGATCAACATTAACAGCCTACTTAAACGCTTCCTTTGCCTCACGTCATTGCCAGATCACCAACTGAGCACAACGAGCTTGTAACCCCAGCTTCAGTCAGTTAAAAATCCTGGAGATCTGCTATTTATGGTAGCTAATTTTGCTTTTGTTCCTAGATTATGTACAACTTGCCTACATGATCTTCTGCTTGCTCACCCACCAAAATGGCTTTCCTTATTATTTCGACACCATCTGCCAAATCTGTCAATAAAGTGTTGTCACTGCCATCCATTCGCTTGGGTCCCCCGCTACCCTAGAAACATTACTACAACCCTTAGCAAAAAGTATGGACTCACCAGTCTCGGACGAGCACTCACTCAGACATTTTATCATGGAGAAAAATCATCAATTTGGTGCCAACTGTCTTTGATTGCAGTTGCCGGATCATCCTTGCAGGTCGGAGCCATGCTCTGGACCATTTTTCTTTTTCAATTTCCACCACAGGTTTTCAATAGGGTTGGGATCTGGGCTATTTGCAGGCCATGACATTGAATGGATGAGTCTTTCCCCTAGGAATGCTTTCACAGTTTTAGCTATGTGGCATGATGCATTGTCATCTTGGAAAAAAGACAAGCATATTTTCAATTGAAGGGATAAGAAAGCTTTCTAAAATTTAAATGTAAACTTGTGCATTTATTAAAAATTTCACCACAGCCATCTCCCCAGTGCCTTTGCCTGATATGCAGCCCCATATCATCAAGAACTGAGGGAATTTTGATATTTTCTACAGGCAGTCATCTTTGTAAATCTCACTGGAACGGCACCAAACAAACGTTCCAGCATCATCACCTTGTCCAATGCAGATTCTTGTCTCATCACTGAAAATAACCTTCATCTAGTCGTTCAAAGTCCCTTATTGCCTCTCCTTAGCCCATTGCAGTCTTGTTCTTTTCTGTTTAAGTGTCAATGATGGTTTCCTTTTAGTTTTCCTGAATGAAAATCCCATTTCCTTTAGGCAATTTTGCACAGTTCTGTCATATACCTTGACTCCAGCGTCCTCCAATTTCTTCTTCAGTTGTCTTGTTGTACATCTTCTGTTTTCAAGAAGATAACCTTTAGTTGTTTGTCATGACGTATGGATGTCTTCCTCAGTCTACCGGTACGCTTAACTTTAACAACCTTGCCTTTAACCTGTTTGTACCTTTTTTTTAGATTTTTGATACAGCTGGCTGTAAACAGCCCACATCTTTGGCAACCTTACGTGTAGCGTTACCTTTTTCAAGAAGTTTGATAATCCTCTCCTTGGTCTCAAGAGACATCTCTCTTGTTGGAGCCTTGATTCCTGTGAATCCCCATGGTACAGCAGCCCCCAAGGTGTGATCACTGCACTGTTTTTAACTGCTGACTAACGAGCAGATCTAATCTGGGGCAGGGGCCCCATTGAAATTGGCTGGGTGTGTCTGTATTTTTTCCTCAAAATGGAGTGATTCCATATTTTTTTCTTCAGAATGGAGTGATTCTATATTCATTTCTCTGGACTTGCTCTATAAAAGTAACATTTACTGAAACCACAATGTTTTTTTATTCATTTTTTTAGTGTTTCCGATTGCCAAGGAGTTGCACTTTTGAACTAATTCATTATTTTTTTCAAGCTTTTTATCTGATTTTCTACATGATAAAATGTCTGAGTGAGTGTTCGTCCAAGACTGGTGATTCCATACTTTTTGCTAGGGGTTGTATATGTAATGTACTGAGGGGGGCGTGGCAGGAAAAGCGTGTCTGAACCCCTCCCCCCGTGCTCCCAATCGCCTTGATTAACACCTGATTAGGTGGATTGGTGGAGAGGAACACTTTGTGGCTATAAATGCGGCATCGGGAGAGCACAGAGGAGGTCCCGCTATGCGGGAGGAGGACGGAGGAGGACTGAAGGACGGAGAAAAAGAACTAAATAAACTGAAATAATTTATCGTGCATCACCACATGAAGAAGGATGATTGTAAGTTTACTCCCATTGACTGTATGAATATGTATGTCCTTTGAACATCTTCAGAGTAGAGGTTAGATCGGGCCTAAATAAATCCAGCCCGACCCGATCAATTAACTTGATGTGCGGGCCCGAGACCGAAAACCCTCCGCAATTTAATCTTATATTTGTGAGGACTCGGGAGAAGAAGGAAATGTGGTAATGCGATGCGTGGTTGCGTTTTGTGTGATCACATTTGTGACGATTCCTGGTGCATGACGATAAAAAATTAAAGCCCCTCTTTTGTAACGAATTCCCACAGTTAAACAAGACTGTAAGATGCATATTCAATAAACATTTATATGTTTTATATTGTGTCTTTTTTATCTGGCAGAAAGTGGATTTGACATTTATTTTAATCTCTTCGAGTTGTCAGAACAAACGCAAGTTTTCTCAATGTTTAAATAGTCTACATATTTTTATGATTATTATAAATGCATTTACACAATGAAGTAACGGTGGAAAAGTTTATTAAATATATTTTTTTGTATGAGAGCAAAGCTCCACATTTGTTTACATCTGGCAAAGCCGACACAGGTTTCTGAATAGCATTTTCAACAATCAATTTCAAGCGTTTCCATTGATGGAATACATATATTGTAAGCTGGTGAAAAAGCGCAAGAACAGGCACACAATCTGCGCGGTTGTAAGGGCCTAACTTCGGCGGGTTATTAGTGATGTCGGCCTCGATCAGCTGGCACAGGTAGCGAATTCCCTCAGCTGAAAATCTGTCTTTCATGGAGAACATCGTTCGGGTACGCCAGTGGATTCTGGCGCTCTCCAGAAACCCGTGCACTCCGAAGAGAGCCCCTCACAGTCCACGCGCCAATATGGTACGGGTCATCCAGGTACGCTGTCATTAGGCACTTTCGCACTGTAGGAACTTGAGTACTTAGCTCCTTTAAATATCCCGCCCTCCTGTAGTTCGAGGAGCTATCCTTCGCAAAGCAGTCGTGTTCGCACATGGGGTACTATGCCCAATACGACCTGCTGTGACGTTTTAGTCTGCGCCAGTGACGCATTATTTACCCAGCAGCGGCGCATAAGCAATACTAAGCTAAATGGAAGACAACGAAATGGAGACCGTTGAAGATACTGCAGCAATTCTTGCATGTTTGAAGGGAATCGTTTCCATCAGCGAGCAATCCCGGCGTCTAACGTCGAGATGGGTAGCACAAAGACAAGAGAGCCAAAGGCAAGCGATGTTTCTTTGTTTCATGGAGACCGAAAGGGTAGCAGACGACCGTAGAAGACAAAGGGGGCTACGGGTAAGTGTAAAACAATGTATTTGACGTGTTTACTAAGGATGTAAGTGTTCACGTGGGTTTATTGAACTGTTTTGGTTTTAATTGTGTACTGTCCGTTTTCTTTTGAAGCATTTGAACCCCTCATAAATTTACTAGCGTGAGCTAAGCGATGCATGCGGTCCTGTGGCAGTTTCCGCACGGACGCTTTAAGTGTCGGACACTCTGGAATATGTACGTGAAAAAAAGTCAAGTGGATAAATGTGTTATAGTTGTTACATTTTTTTTAATTTGAGGAACGAGGTGTTTTAAATGTATTTGAAATATAATCCAAAAGTGTCACGTTTATTTATTTTCACATATTCTATTGTTAGCTTCTGTAGCCGGGGGTCGGACCGCCAAGGCCCCCGCCTCTGGCTGCCGCCCAAATTGCTACGCACCCGACCCCTTTGGCCCTTCCCACAGGTGGTGAGCCCATGGGAAGGCGGACCCACATTGCCTTTTCGGGCTGTGCCCGGCCGGACCCCATGGGAAAAGGCCCGGCCACCAGACGCTCGCCTTCGAGCCCCACCCCCAGGCCTGGCTCCAGAGGGGGGCCCCGGTAACCCGTGTCCGGGCAAGGGAAACTTGGATCCTGTAATTTTCTCCATCATAAGGGGTCTTGTGAGCCATTCTTTGTCTGGCCCCTCACCTAGGACCTGTTTGCCATGGGTGACCCTGCCAGAGACTTAAAGCCCCCAGACAACATAGCTCCTAGGATCATTGGGACACGCAAACCCCTCCACCACGATAAGGTGATGACTCAAGGAGGAGAGGCCCCGGGGTCGACCCAGGACACGCTGGAGAGACTATGTCGCTCGGCTGGCCTGGGAACGCCTTGGAATCCCGGGCTTCCCTGCTGAAGCTGCTGCCCCCGCGACCCGACCCCGGAATAAGCGGAAGATAATGGATGGATGGACGGATATTCTATTGTTTACATTTAGAAAAACAAAAGCATTAAGTATATTTTTTCCGACCTTTTTTTGTACAGACTTAACTGTACTGAGCACTTCAAAAACTGAACCAAAATTTAATTTTGGTGTACTGTTACACCCCACCTGTTACTGTATACACATGTACTGTCATATGAACAAACATTTGAGCCAATAGTTTGTGACTTATGTTAGCCAAAATACCCAAGAAAATAAGTTTTCCATTTCCGTTTCAGATTTTTCTGCGACTCATTGCACAGCGATCCTCGCCATCTGTTTGGGTGCGAACAAAAGCCGATGACTGGTGGAGACGGGTTCTTCCCAGTTTTACAGACGAGCAGTTCGTGGAGAATTTCCGTATGTCTAGAGAGACATTTCAATACCTCTGTCGGCGTCTGAGGCCTGCAATGGAGAGAGTGGACACAACATATCGCCTTGCAGTTCCACTAGACATGAGGATTGCTGTCATCAAGCAAGGCAAGAGTTGTGGTTGAGCATGGTTTTGGTAGACTCAAAGGAAGGTGGCGATGCCTCCAAAAGAGCAATGACTGCAGCCTAGAGAGGATAAAGTCCATGATGCTGATGTGCTGTGTGCTTCATAACCTCTGTGAAAGCCACCATGAGATGTGGAGCGAGCCACTGCCACTGGAGCCAGAGACTCCTGTTCAACCACTTGCTACAGATGCTGAAGGTGTAGCTGTGCGTTAAGCCTTGCTGCCCCACTTTGTGTTGCCCAACTAAATAATAGGTGTACACCACCACCACTATGACTGTTTTTTTTCCCCAAAATAAAAGTCTTTTAAATTTCATTCATGTTTTGTGTGCATTATTATGAACCCATTTTCCATTTGTAGCTGGCTACAAAGGCCAAATTTTTGAATGTAGTGTCATGTGTTAATTACTCACACAGTGTATTGCAAGCCACATGTTAAGGAATACTTCAGTGCACTAGTAATCAGACATAAAACATATTGTGTTACTCAAAGTAATATTTTTTAATGAAAAGTCACACAGCAACAACAAAATTTACATGTGCAAAATAAGGTGTAAAAGTAATATATTGTAATGAAAAATCACACTGCAACAAATGAAAAATTAACATGTGCAAAATGTGTTTTCAAAGTAATATATTTTACTGAAAAATCACACTATGCAACAAGAGAAAAATTTAGATGTGCAATATTTGGTTGAGTCCCATTTCTTTTAATTAGGGTTTGTCATGACGATTTGATATTCTGTTAATGATGTCCAGAATACCCTCCATTGCTATCTGATGCTGCCGGCTGGACTCAGACAGCAGAGGCTGACACTGCTTTTCAATGTGTTGATTTTGCTCTTCAAACACCTACAACATCCTGTCAAATTGTGCATCTCGTTGCCTTTGGTATTCTGCGTCTGAAGCCTGCCATTCCTGCACAGTTGTTGCACAGTGTGTCATTCTTTCTCCTCTTGACTGCAACAACTAAGGAAGGTGGAAACTCAGTGAAGAACTGGCTGTACACCACACTACAAGTTCTCAACAAGTACTCACTATTTCTTAGCAAGATGCAGGAACAACAGATTATTTCCTTACTAGGTCTGGGATGGCAGAGGGTGCTGACAGCTGGGCGGCGTTGGCTGATTATTTGTGAATCTGGACAAGCAGGGAACCGGTGTATAGCTACTGAATTTCAAAGAAAAAAATAATAACATCCAAGTTTCTCATCTTTATTATTGATATTTGTTGTGCTATCAGTTTTGTATATTTTTCTAATGAAACTTAAGTGCAGCAATGATATGATCCCATTAGGTTGTTAGTTCACTCAGCCAGGCTAACCACCATTATACCAGCACAGATTTTGCACATAAAATACAATATTTCTTTACCTGATGTAAGTAAGCTGACTGGTACTGGCACCTTGTGGGGGCAGGGAATGGCAGGACATCACAACGGTGTTTTCTGGTGGGTACACTGGGGATAAACACTTTTGAATAAAGTTCTGAGACAAATGGTGGTTAATAAAGAAACATAGCACAATTAGTTACTTTTTTCTTTTATGCAAAGCATGAGTACAGCCATGATATGACCCTACTGGGCGACTAACAGTTGTACAACAGCAGGGATTTTGCATGGACAGGTTTCTTACCTGATGCGGGTTGGCGTTTGTCACTCAAAGGGGGCATGGTGTTTCTGGTGGTCAGAGAAATATTTTGGATTAGACCTTAATTCAAATAAACAATAGGAATACCACACGTCTTCTATTTACATTTGGCTAATGTAAGTTAGAGAAGATCAAAAAAAGTCAACATTTCTGAATGCATTCAGGCAGCATGACTTACCTGATGGGCGACAAGGGGTACTGCAGGAACCAGGAATTGGATTTGATAGAAGAGATCTGTTTTGCTCTGTTTGAATAGAAACATAATGCATCTGAACAACATAACATTTAAAGGGTTGAGAATTTAAAATTTTGCTGTGACAAAATCTAGCTTATTTTCTTAAGTGTAGACAAATTTTCTGATTCTGCAGTGTTATCTAGGTCAACATATCTGTACCGCAATGTCGACATAACTGTATTTATTCACTTACCTTTCTCCATTACAACTATGTATTTATCCACTTACCTTTCTCCATTACAAAAAGTAAAACAAGACTAGTCATGTCCGACACTTAATGCGTCCGTGGGGAAAACCTTCAGTAATTCGGTTCCCAATGCAGCGTTTAGAATACATTTTATCAGGGGAAAAATACAACAAAACCGACAGTGTACGCAAGTGAACCGAACCGAACATGCAAAAACAAACTGTTACACCCTTAAATAACTTCTTGTGCAATACCTTCAAGCAGCTGGGAGGGTGGGTTGTTCTCCTTCTGTGTCAACGACTGCAAAAGCGAAGCAGAGGAGTCTTTTGTTTTGGCGTTTCCATATGCTGGTCTGTGGCCCAATATGAGGTCGAGCGTCTCATACCATTTGCCAGTTTTTCTGTCTGCCCCGCTCTGGTTGTTGTGGTCTTTGATTTTCTTGTAGTCTTGTTTCAGTTTCTTCATTTTTTCCCTACATTGTTTTGCGCTGTGGTAAATCCTAGCCTCCTCCAGTTATGCGCACATCTCGGCAAATATTTTTATGTTGCGTTGCGACCCCCCAAGTCCTCTTTGGACGTTCGCAGTTGAATAAATAGCAAGGAGGGCTTTTACCTCCTGGTCGCTCCATTGAGATTTTTCTGGCTCCATTATTTTTCCTTCTAGCAACAACAACAATTTACAGGCAGGGTAGTTGTTTTTTAAATATGGTGGCTCCACGTGATGCGCGAAAAGTAAGGGCCGTGTTTGCAGCTGATTTCAGCGAATCACCAAAGAGCTACGTAATATCGTTCCTGCGGCCCCGCGGAAAGTACTCACTTCAGATTTGGGGCTAATATAGTGTTCGGAAGACGAGGTCCTCGTCCAAGTTCCTACATATCCGAATACGCAAAATGACGTCATCCACCCCCAAAAGGGTCGAGGAACTGCGGATAGTTACAACAGTGCGAAAGAGGACACGTCCGTGGAGGAGTGCTGTTTAAATAGAGCGTGGTTAATTGGAATCCTGGGGTTAAGCAAGATCTAACTCTGAGACGACAGGGTTTGCCATGGCAACATTCCCCGGTTTCAATATATCCACCTTTCGTAGTCCCGTTTAGCCGATAAATTATGCTGCACGTGATGAAGTTACTCTCGGAGTTACCCTGCTAAGCCAGAAAACCGACTTAGTCGTACACGCCAAAGGACAGAAATGCCAGGGCAATTTTTTGGTTCCAGCCTACCCCTGCTTGTGGTCGATGGCAAAATACTGGCAAGCAGGGGCGGACTGGTAATCTGTGGGTTCTGGAGGATCACAGAACGGCCGGTGCCCTGGACGGCCGGCGGCCGCCATTCATTATAGATCACTGTTTTTGTCCCCCCTAGCCTCTGATTATCTACAGTTTGCATCCAATCCGACAGGTGGCAGCAATGCGCCTGGCTGTTCATCGCCAGTCCGATAGAAGAACGAAAGAAGCACAAAGTTGCCTTCATTGGTTCCTTGTGGAAGCAAAATGGCGACGAGCGTTAATGCCCAATATGGATGGTGGTGGCAAAAAAAGAAAAGAGAAGGGTGGCGCGGAGAAGGTTAGGAAGAAAAAAATTAAAGAAACTGGAGAGCAAAGCATTAAAATGTCATAAATTGACAAATATTTTCGCAAGCAGCAGTCTGGCTGCAACGGCCACGATGGGTAACAGCAGCCCAGCCCCGGCGATGGTGAGAGGGGGCAGCCGCTCTGACGTGCAGCCGGTGCAGGGAGGGAGAAAAATAGAGGGAGGAGGTAATGATAAGCTGGTGGAAGTTCGAGAGGGAAGTTCCCCAGACAAGCGCAGAGCAAGTAAAAAGGGATGAAGAGGGTCACTTGCTCGGCATACTGGCAATTGTTATCCACAAGGTAGGTACATTTTAAATGAAATAAATGACAATTAAAGGGTTAGTGCCAGCTAGTCGATGTACCCGTTTGCAATCGTGTCAAGTTATAATATGCTAGTCCTACTATCACTCTCCTAAGAAAAAATATTATAGCTGTAAAACAACGTATGCACACGCAGCAGCAATATTAATTCAGAAGAAATATAACAAAATATTAATAAAATGAATGGTTTTACTTTAAAGTTTAGGTAGTTAAATTGATATATATTTTTAATCATTTATATATCGTTTTGTTTTCTGGTTAATACTTTCCAATGAAGGTTATGTATACAGGATTTGTCTTGAAATGTTTTTTGTATTTTCATTGAAATTTATTATTTGTATGGCAAGATTAATTATGGCAGGGGTCTCCAAACCGGTCCTCAAGGGCCACTGCGGGGCCTGGTTTTTCTTTCAACCGATCGAGTACCGACAGTTTAACCAATGAAGTTTCTGCTAAAACAAGCAGCACCTGACTGCAATCAACTGATTACACTTGTAAGAGGTGTTGTCTTGTTTTGTTGGAATGAAATCCTGTGCCCGCTGCGGCTTTATGTGGAATAGTTTGGAGACCACTGAATTATGGCATAAACAATGAAATCGTTTTATAGACAGAGATATATAGAGATATATTATAATCAATTGGATACATGAATGAATGAATGAATGAATTTATTGTCATCATCATCATAATCATTGACAGTTTCAGAATGTGGAATTTGCCCGAATACATAAAACTTGCTTTGAAGAATACATTTTCATTTGTTTATTCAGGTCTATCATAGAGCTAGTACAGAAAATGAACCCAACTCCAGTTCAGCCTTGCAGTACTTTGAGCGCCCCAAGTCAGACAGTGACAGTCTAGACATATTTTCTTCATTTTCTCTTAAAGTGCAAGAAATTGATGCATTTTACAATAAAATGTAAAAAAAAAAAAAAAATTCTCCCCGAGGGTTTGGCGGTATGCCCCCGGACACCCCTACGGGGTCTGTTTCCCTTCGTATAGCGTATCTTGTGGGCTGGGCTGAGTCAAAGTCCAGGGCTGCTTTTTAGTCCCAGTCCGCCCCTGCTGGCAAGAAGTGGTCATTGAAGGAAGTGAAAGAGAATTTTACCACATGTCAAAACAATGCTGTTTAACAAGCTACACCTTGACGTCGATAACACTGAATAATGACAATTATTACAATACAGGTAGTTACAAAAGGTGAAGGTGTGGTACAGGAATAATTAGACACCTGTAGGATGACTGCGGTAATGATAATTAATAGCCGCGCTACACTTTCAAGGCAAGATAAATAGTAAGAGCCTCTGCTTGACTTATTAGAAGCAGTCTTGATTTCTTGAGTGCGGGTGAGTACGTCCTCCGTCCCGATTTGGCAATATCCAACTAGCTTTAACTTTATTTTTTTATTTATTTATAATTAATTTTTACTCTCTACAAATTTATAACGTCTTAATCAGATTATTTTTCTTAAATCTAGACAATTTTCTCCATCCTGTTTTGAGTGTGAAAGACTAGTTAACAGGTTAATGCGTCAGATTATTCCACTTTAAGTAAATATTACTATTGGTTCATATTAAGACCATGTCTAACATATGGTCAATTATTTACATAAATCAAGAATAATTGTTTTCAAAATGTTTTGAACAATATCAATTCTAGAATTAAGAACATTTCTGAAAAGCAAGCTTTTAAAAACAATAAATCTAGTTTATTTGAAATTTGCATGCGACGCTTATTTTAAGATAGCTATATTTCTTATTTCAATAATTTGAAGTAAAATTTACTTGAAGTGTGAAATATAATTTCACATATTTCTGGTAGATTTACACAGTTGGGGGGGCAAATTATATTATAACATTAACAAAAAACTATTTTCAAAAACACTTGTCCAGTTCAATTATTCAGGCATGACAGTCAGGTTCAACACGGGGGTTAGTAATTACAAGGTGATGAGGTTTTAAAGGGGATGTGAGTGCCGGACCTGTGGGCGCGTCCCACGACTTTTAATAGTTAAGTAAATAATCCCATTTATTTTGAAGGGAAAAAAGTCGATTATTCCTTGTTACAGGTTGTTTCATTCACGTAACGAGCAGGAGATGATGACACTGAATTCAGGAATAAAAAAGAACAACGAATATTCACTTTAAGACAGACAAAAAGAAAAGACCGGGACACAGCGTGTGTCCTGCCTCTCAGCTCCAACACTTTTTCTTGCTTCTCATTTGGGGGAAGGTTAACCTTTTCTAAAGACTAGCTTGGAATAGTGATGGGTCCAGTGACAGTAATGCGCCGGCGCGCGCGCTGAGCTCATGGAACAACCCCTGCGTCGGTGCGCGTATTGCTACAAGAAAATCACGTGACCAATGCATGAACTCATTGAACTGTGTCGTAGTGTTGTATCGGTCGCGAACGATTCGTTCTTTTTGAGCGAATTGTTCGGGTGAACGAGACCGAACTAATCACCATCTGCACACGACCAATCAGACGCCAGCCTCATCGGGGAGGGAGCGGAAACAGAATCAGGGCGTCTGTCACTCACTTCCACGTGTGGCCAATAAGCAGCCAGCGTGCAGGCAGGGGGGGCAAGACTGAGTTTTGTCACCTCCCATTCAGTGACTCGGTCCTCCGGTTCCTGACCTACCTTGCTGCTAACTTGACTTTCCAGTAATGACTATGCGGTGAACGAATCAAAAAATGAAAGGAAATGACTTTGTCACATATTTGTTAACGTGGAGCCTATCAAATGCTGCTCAAACAGACAAAAACACCACACAAATCTAGCGAGCATGGTTTAGTGTACTACTTTTCTAAACAGACTCGGGACTACCTATGATGATATACTATCAAATTTACAGTAATTTAAAACACGCGTAGCTACGAGGCAAGCAAAAGCTGAGCTGCGGTCGCGTGACGACAGTGAAGCGGGCAGAGAACTGTCACTATATGGAGGCTTCATGGCAGCGATATTTACCTCATATGTGCACAGAAAAAAAGAATATTTAGTATGATCACCATAATACTGATTTGCAATGAAACTGTATATACATGTCAATTTTTTCCGAGTGTTTTATTTTTTTTTTTCGTGTCAGAGCGTGTCGGGTGTCGGTCGGTTTGACAAATGATGTCAATCCGTCCATCATGTGCTACTCAAGTGCCCATAAACAACGCACGCGGACACGGGAGATGTCGCAATATGTCTACATTTGTCTTAACAGACTAATGAGAGTAGAAAGGCGACATCGTAAAGAGCAAACAATTATTTCTCGTCAGCATTTGACGATCTGAGATGCGGGGACGACAAGGGAGCTGACCGGATTATTTTATTTATTAATACCAGTGCAAAAATTCAATACGATCACCATAATACTGATTTGCAATGAAACTGTACATACATGTAATTTTTTTCCGAGTGTTTTATTTTTTTTTTTTCGTGTCAGAGCGTGTCGGGTGTTGGTTGGTTTGACAAATTATGTCAATCCGTCCATCATGTGCTACTCAAGCGCCCAAAAACAACGCACGCGGACACGGGAGATGTCGCAATATGTCTACATTTTTCATAACAGACTAATGAGAGTAGAAAGGCGACATCGTAAAGAGCAAACACTTATTTCTCGTCAGCATTTGACGATTTGAGATGCGGGGATGACGGGAGCTGAACGGATTATTTTATTTATTAATACCAGTGCAAAAATTCAATATGATCATCTTAATACTAAAAAACAAAAATACAACAGAGCGAGAGGTAAATATGATGTGTTGGTCGTTCCATATTTAGAAATTAAACTTTTGATTTATTTTTATTTTTGCAAGCATGCTGCGTTGGCTGGTAGCAGCAGCATTGTATATGTGATCAAGAACATGCTAAAGAAAGTCCGTGCGAAAATGTTTAACCGTGTCCTAAATTGAAATGCAAGCACGAGCCATGACTTTGAGCCCATAGAACTAAGAGAGACGACGCGGAAGTTCTCCCTCGCTTTTACAGCAGCGGGAGGTAGACGAGGCTGTCTGTGAAAGCAGAATGATATCGCCTGTCACTCATTTCTGAAACTACGACGAGCGGTCAATGAGGAGCCTGTGAAGAGAGGGAGGGACCAAGCAATGTCACTTCCCGTTCAGTTATACTGCGAAGCGGTCTTTGGTGATTCGTTCGGCGACGTCACTTCCCGTTCACTAACCGAACGATTCATTTGGGCGGGGAGGGAGATGAGGGGGGCGAACGATTCATTAAACGATTTGTTTGAACGAATCTTTTTACTGAACGAACCGGAATGGATTCGTTTACTCAAGTGAACGACAGATCCCGTCACTGCTGTGTCGACACAGTCATGACGCGGCAAACTGGTTCAAAAGGAAGTGCGTCTGTCAACGCGATGGAGCTGCTGAAACAATCCACATCTCACGGTTACTTCCTTGTTGTCTACATGCTGTGGAAATGGACGTAAGACAGGGAAAACGCACTTGTCATCTTCCATTCAAAATACAATTAATTTTAAGGTAAATCTTAGTTTATTAGTGTGACGGGTACACGCGGGTCCGTCGTCTGAGGTGCCTTGTCTTTAAGAATGCAGTTAAATGGTCAGAGTAAACATCATTCGTCCCCGACGCGTCGTGTGCGCAAGTTCGAATCCTGGTCAGAACGTGATTTTTTTTTTTGCAGGTGAAATGTCGCATTTGTACTTTGTATATGACTAATCTGTCATAAACAAACAGTTGCTAACTCCTCAATACTGAAGCATTATTGGGCCAAGCATGAGAATGAAGTTTCTGATAATCCCAAAATAAACACAGGTATTGAACCATTCCTTTACATTCACACAGTCACTTTTTTGGTAATTTATTAGAAATCTGTAATTAAGCTATAATGTATTTTTTGTCCTCTTCAATTTCTTTCTGATGGGCTATGGTAGCACTTAGATGACAAAGTAGGGAGTCAAGGAGGCAATGCAACTGTAGATGAAATTGCAAAAGTGCAACGATGCATGGCTGAGCCGAACATGGCACGCAATGCCGATTTTCTTCAATACTGGAGGAGCCAATGGACGTCTTATCCAAACCTCTTTCAACTGGAAATTCTTGTGCATGCCGGCATCGGTGGTTCCATGCGAGTGTGTTGTCCACAGCAGGCTTGTTTAAAAAAAAAAAAAAAGTAACCAACTAAATTTTAAATATTAAAAAAAAAACTATGTTTTTGAATAAAATTTTATCAGAACAAAAAGTCCACAGGCATTCCTTATTCATTATTAATTACAGTTTCACATTATAATATATGTTCACATAATTTAAAGATATGGACTAATGCATTATGAATGCAAAGACTTAAATGATTTGATTTTACATGCTATGTCATCAATTCAGTGTCAGTCTGTCAAATGGGTTGCCTGTAGGGATTTTTTTATGTCCAGCAGGTGTCAGTATTCAATGACACAGTATCCACACTGTGTCAACACAATGTGTCACTGTGTCGACATGCTTCATGAGGTCTCACGGACCCATCACTAGCTTGGAATGTTTGGAGCCCAGATCAAATTACATACACTGGTAAGAGGACAAAGGGCCTGTGTGAAAATGGAAGAAAAGCAAAGTGGCATCTTTCACATGTGATTAGTGTGAATAAATGGAAATATATTTCTAAAGATTTTATTACGCCCATACATCTAAAACTTTGTCATTTTTCACCTAAATCAAGAAAAAATGGCTTTCAATCATTGTTTAAGATCAAATATTCTAATTTATTGCTTAATATAAGTATCTTAAGCTCATTTTCAGCTAGCTATTTTTCTTATTTGAATTAATCTGAGTAAAATATACTTGAAACACTGGCAGATAATTTCTTTTTTCCAGTAGATTTACACTGAAAACAAGGGAATTTAACTCATTTTAAGGAGGTGTGTTTTTGCAGTGTACTACTTAATCCTTCTTAAAAGAAAATTTAAAAGAAATCAGGAAAAACAGCGCATTCTCCTTTTTACCTTTTAATATATAACTAATATAAACTTTGCATTTTTTCTTTTCATTTCAATTGAACTGAAATGGGGAAAACAGTACTGTTTACCTTTATAAATGATTATTTCTTCTGATGTTTAAAAATGAAATATATAAAAAAAACTGTCCATTTTTTTTTCTTCAACTTTTGTTTCCATTCATTGTTTTCCGTCATTTCAATTGTTTCATTGTTTCATTTGTTCATTGCAAATATTCTTTTTTTTTTTCATTTCAAAATTGGAAGAAAAAAAAAGATGGGGGAAGAGGGAATTATGTTTTTGAACTTCACACTTTGCACCTGTTTTTTTTTCCCCTAGGGAAGAAGCCCAATTAGGCAGCACCATGACGAGCCTCACTTTGCTTTTTGTGCTTCTACTTCTCGGTAAGCATAGGCGGAGATTGAGGGTTGGTTGGCCGCCGGTGGCCGAAAAATATCATTGCATGTAATTGACTTTCCTATAAATGAATTCAAAGGGTAATTTTATTTTTTAAATAAGACTTAATCTTCGAGTTACCGGGGGTTTATTGAGTCGGCGGAGCTGATTTCAACAAATTCCATCCAGTTTTTCATTTATCCGCTAGTTTCAGGGCTCTGGAGTCGCTAAACTAGCGCAAGTCATTAGTGCAACATGCTCAAAATATGCAGATTCATGACACCGTCGCAATTTCATTGTTTTCCCGCAAGACAGATGTACGGTGGATTTTCTTGTGGGGAAAAATCAATAAGAATGTGGTGAAAAAAGGTGACACTTATCATTGAAATTATGAAGGAAATGATAGAAAAATATGAATGTGCCGGTGTGTGAACCGGCTCGAAAATACGGCCGTAATATGTCTAAGAAGAGAGAGAGAGGACAGCTCTCATTATTAATATTATTGCAACATCGGCAAGGAAGTCGCCAGCTTCATCAGGTTTTAATCATTTATATCAAAACTTGTGCAACACAACACCGCTACTGTACGCCGTGGCTGACACCAACAACAACGGGAAAAGTAAATACTCTTCCAAAGCTTTTTCTCTGTCATCAGTCACACAGTGCTTCAGGAACAGCTTGCTAAACACTCCCACATTAAAACCCGATTCGTTACGTTATTAATATTCTGATTTGTTTTTAAAAATTTGTTTTGTTATGTGTAATTGCTCTTTGTAATTGTACCTGCAGTATTTATGAAGGATTTAGCGTAGGTTTTTTGGCTGTCGAACAAATTAATCCAATTAAAATGTATTTTTATGGGGAAATCCCACTCGACATAGAACCATTTTGACTTACAAACCAGGTCCTGGAACGAATTAATTTTGTATGTGGAGGTAAGACTGTATATAAAAATATTTATATATATATATATATATATATATATATATATATATATATATATATATATATATGGCGGAAAACACAGACAAGATTGGAAAAGCAGTTTCTGCTCTTGTACTCCTCCTTAAAAGAAAAGAAACAATGTCTGTATGCTGCCATAGCAGATTCATGGCACATTAAGCCCTCAAACTATTTTTAATTTGTCCATTTTACCCTGGAAACCCCTGTTTACAGACGTCGCGCAACCGCTTTTGTTTCAACCCAGCCATAAAACGAAGGTAATTAATTATATTTATTATTCAAAATGTCCTTTTTAGATTAGAATCATTAATTGATGTCTACTATTTCGTTGGGGGAAAAAAAGACTTTAAGAAATTATTCATTCACTTATTTTAAACATTTAAACAAATTACGCCAAAATGAACAAAATGGTGTCTGTAAAAAAGTCACGGATATCTACTTGATAACTATCGCTTAATTGTAATTTTGTTACCGTCGCATTTTCTCCGATATGTTAGATAATAATCGATCCAAACATAGAAAAATTGAAAAAGAAAAACGTTTAGAAGGGTAAATATATGAAAAAGAACATCTTGACCACTCCTTGATGTCTGCGATTTCTGCATCGCGACCCTTGTTATATGACCATGTTTCACCCATAAAATCCCCAAAAATCCAGCACAGCTGTGTATTGACACTCAATGATACATGCTACATAGAGTTTTTGGATCAAAACAAGGTAATACGATAATATCTCGTTAAAGTCGTGGCGTCTGTAATTCTGCTCTCTCGTGCTTTTACCTCCTGATAGGGTTTTGCGGTTTAAATTCTTCTCCGCCTATATCAGTAAGCCATCCATAAAAACTATTGGCCTGCGCTCAGTCTGAGCAAACGTCTCTGTTGACATACACAGGAACCAAGGAAAGTCAAGGCCTACGTAGAATTGGCCGACAACTCCTGGAGACCACCGAAAAAGACAACACCACTCCTGACGAGTTCGCCACCCCCGCTGAAACGACTACCCCTGATGAGAACGTCCCCCTCATCACCATCAGCACCGTCGAACCAGGCGTAGACCCGGTCGTAGAAACCTCGAGCAACACAATCACCACCATCAACAATGGCGTCATCAACATCATCATCAACCTCAACATTACCATCAACCCGGATGGCACCCAGACCGTGACGACATTTGTCACCCCTTCCACCCCCAACGACCTCCGCTGACAACACAGCGCACTGTAAAAATGGTCTTGTTTTTGCTTCACGCTACTTTCCTCTGCACCACAAATTTATAATGTCTTAATAAGATTATTTTTCATAAATCTAGTCAAATACTTTTCTCCATCTTGTGTTCCTTAAATCTAGTCAAATACTTTTTCCATCTTGTTTTGACTGTGAAAGACTTAATTGAATAATGTGTAAGTTTTTTTCCACTTACTTTAAGTATATATTACATTTTTTTCTAATTAAGCCCATCCAAAGTTGGTCATCTTTCACCTACATCAAGAAAAAATTGCTTTTCACAAATGTTTTGAACAAGATCCATTATTAAACTGGAGAAATTGTAATGGTTGCTTTGCTTTTGCATGTGTCACATTCTGCTGATATCAGGTCACTTCCTATTGATTTCGGGACATTTCAGGGTCACTTAATGTTGATATCGGGTCACTTCCTATTGATTTTGAGACATTATATGGTCACTTCCTGTTGATATTAGGTCATTAATTACTGATATTTTGACGCACATGGCCGTCAATGGAATCGACTTACATATGCGTCAATGGAATCCAAGTATATTAGTATCAATAGAATCAACATATCTGGCCATCAATGGCATTGACGTACATGGTCCTCAGTGCCATAGGACGTACATTTATGTCAATGGAATCCAAGTACATTGGCATCAATAGAATCAGGATCAGGATAGCTTTATTAATCATTAACACCAGCTTTCACAGATGACAACGAAATTGCGTTCGATGAGTGAGCATTGGGTTGCTGCAGACGTTCCGCGCCGCCAACTTCTCTCTCTTCTTCAGGAATTACAGAGCAGCTAAAGAAGTTACAGTACACATATTTATCATACAACATAGCAGGGATATGACACGACACACAGGCCACGTGCAGGGATTTTTTTGTTCCAAAAAAAGGAAAACTACCAGTCATGGCTGACTCCTGCAAAGACATACATGGCTGTGAATGGCATGGACGTGCATGGCCTTCAATGGCATCGACTTGGGCACCAGTTGAGTGTCAATGGGCTGTAATGGTAATTTTTGGTTAAAAAAAAAAATAAATAAATAAATAACAACCTATGTTTTTCTGCCATTTAATTGTGGAAATTTTAGCAATTAGAAATGAATGGAATGATGTACATAGCCAACAATGTCATCCCATGAGAAAAGAATGGTATAGTTTTGCTGGATTATGGGGGAACTTTTATGCCCCATGCCTTCCTGTAATTTTGTATGTATTATACTATACACTCACCAGTCATATTATTAGGTACACCTGTCCAACTGCTCTTTAGCACTTAATTTCTTTTTTTCTTATTGTTAACCTGTCCTGTTCAGCTGTTTGGCACGGAGAATGGAAGTCTAAGTGCCCCGATAGTCTGAACAGTTTTAATGTTTCACATTGAGAGTCTGACATAATCCCTTTGTGATAATTCAACATACCTCATTTATTATGACAAAACAGCGAACAGGAAGGGGTTATGGGGGAACAGAAGAAAAGAAACACAAGAGAAGAAAGAGAAGAAACACAAACAACAACAAGAAATACATTGAACGCCTAACTACACTTACTACTAATATGTTGTTGCTATCGTCAGCTAAACGTATTTCCGGTTGACACCATGTGGGGGTCCTGTTGACCAGGGAAAGAGGGGGAAGAAGGTGGGGGAGTCTATAAGCTAAGTGATAGAAAGGGGTAGAGTGTACACAAATCATCTCTGTGATCTAGAACCCAGTAATCATGTGAATCCCTTGTGAGTGTAAGCCCGTTGTAGACTGACCCTACGCTGCCCCATTGCCAATCCCGGCACCGGGACCCCCCGCCCGAGCGCGCCCAATAACATTCAGCCGCGCGCGAGCCCCGCCGGGCACGCAGCAGCCACGCAGACGAGCGGAGACGCCCGACACAGGGCCACAGCCCCGACCCAGCACAGCCCATCCCTCCTACCGCAGCCCAGCAAAGGAGCCCTCTTCCCCCCAACCTCCCCAGAATCCAGGATGGTCCCCCGGCCCACCCGTGCGCCCATCTACCGGCCCTCGGGCATGGCAAGAGGGGACGCACCACCAAGCCCACGCCCGTCCCCAACCCCGTCTGCATGAGCCGCAGCCCCCCAGGCCGACATGGCACGCCACGGGGCCCCCAGAGGCCCACCAAGCCCAGGGTCCCCCACCGTAGCAGGCAACATCCAGCCGATACTCTGCCGCCCAGCCAGCGATCCGCGGCGGAGCACAGGGTGGATACCCAGTTAGAAAAGAGAGGGGAAGGCGGAGGCAGGAGAACGCCGAGGAGCCGCCATGGGGCGACGCGAGACCGAAGCCCTCCACTCCCGCGGCCAGCAGCCCAGGCAGAGAGGAGGCCACGCCTCGGGAGCCATGCCATAGAAAAATGTGTGGGACTCACCTACCACCCTATTACTGTGGCTGCCAGGGACCCGGCTGGCAGCCATAACCCAGCACCGTGATGGGATTGTGAGGGGAGGGTAGTGCTATGTATGCATTAAAATAGGAGATCTTGGCTTGGGGCAGTGGGACCGCCGGACCACCATTAACACTTAATTTCTAATCAGCCAATCACATGGCGGCAACTCAGTGCATTTAGGCGTGTAGACATGGTTTAAGACAATGTCCTGCAGTTCAAACAGAGCATCGGTATGGGGAAGAAAGATGATCTGAGTGACTTTGAACATGGCATGGTTGTTGGTGCCAGAAGGGCTGGTCTGAGTATTTCAGAAACTGCTGATCTATTGGGATTTTCACGCACAACCGCCTCTAGGGTTTACAGAGAATGGTCCGAAAAAGAAAAAGTATCCAGTGAGCGGCAGTTCTGTGGGCGGAAATGCCTTGTTGATGCCAGAGGTCAGAGGAGAATGGCCAGAGTGGTTCGAGCTGACAGAAAGGCAACAGTGACTCAAATAACCACCGGTTACACCCAAGGTAGGCAGAAGAGCATATCTGAACACACAGTATGTCGAACTTTGAGGCAGATGGGCTACAGCAGCAGAAGACCATGCCGAGTGCCACTCCTTTCAGCTAAGAACAGGATACTGAGGCTACAATTTGCACAAGCTCATTGAAATTGGACAATATAAGATTGGAAAAACGTTGCCTAGTCTGATGAGTCTCGATTTCTGCTGCGACATTCGGATGGTAGGGTCAGAATTTGGCGTCAACAACATGAAAACATGGATCCATCATGCCTTGTATCAGCGGTTCAGGCTGGTGGTGGTGGTGTAATGGTGTGGGGAATATTTTCTTGGCACTTTTTGGGCCCCTTGGTACCAATTGAGCATCGTTGGAATGCCACAGCCTACCTGAGTATTGTTGCTGACGATTTCCATCCCTTTATGACCGCAATGTACCCAACTTCTGATGGCTACTATCAGCAGGATAATGCGCCATGTCATAAAGCTGGAATCATCTCAGACTGGTTTCTTGAACATGACAATGAGTTCACTGTACTCAAATGGCCTCCACAGTCACCAGATCTCAATCCAATAGAGCATCTTTGGGATGTGGTGGAACGGGAGATTCTCATCATGGATGTGCAGCCGACAAATCTGCACCAACTGTGTGAGGCCATCATATCAATATGGACCAAACTCTCTGAGGAATGCTTCCAGCACCTTGTTGAATCTATGCCACGAAGAATTGTGGCAGTTCTGAAGGCAAAAGGGGGTCCAACCCATTACTAGCATGGTGTACCTAATAAAGTGGCCGATGAGTGTATGTGAATTGGATAAAAATACATTTTAAAAACATTTTTTTCCCCAAAAACCCCCCATGTTTTGACGAAACAGTAATTTTCGGGGGTCATTCGATAGATTGCATGCGTCGCACAACAATTCCGGTCATTTCGGTATTGGAACGATGTCGATGGGCCAAACGGTTTGGGCTGTTTGGTGCGCCGAAGAAATGCAACTCAAAAAACAAAATAAGAAAAAAACATAGATGGGTTCTTTTCCATTACATGCAAAGCTACAATCAATTAAGAACATTTCTGACACATTTACTTTACCTCCCTTTAAAATAAGAAACACTCCATAACTTGATAAATCACTTTTATTGACAGAGTTCATCTCAAACTTTCCGAACAAAATTATATATTTTTCCAATGTTAAAACACAATAGATTTTTTTTTCATTGAAGTCATCAACACACTGGGAGTTCATTAAAGTAGGTTTCGATTAATCCTACGCATTGGGGAAGGTTTTTCCACTAAATGTTTCCCTGAATATTTGGTAATTGGTTTGCTAGGGTTAATTTCCAAATTTCTTACAGCAGCGACATCAAGATTGTATTTTGTCAATACGTACAAATTGTTTTTTAACTTGACTTTGTAAATATGCTGTATATCAGTGCTTCTCAATTATTTTCTGTTACGCCCCCCAGGAAGACAAAGACATTTCGCACACACCCCCATCCCACCCAACTCTCTGCCGTCACTGTAAATAGTATAATTTGTCTATAAAATTATTATTATTATTATTATAAATATAAGTACACCTCTGCATAACATGTGTCCTTTTTAATATTAAAGAAAAAAAGTAATATCTTCATTGAACCACTACTACATAAAACTATTACAATACAGAGGAAACTGTTTTGGTCAGTTATTTCTATATGACATACAAAAACTGATTTTCATTCAAAATTGTATTTTTTCAATGATTTGCAAAATAAAAGCTAAAGGGTAACTGAAGAGCTTTTCGGATTTCGCTCTTGAGTGTTTTACTCAGTTGAATTGTATTAAATGCATCATTCGCTGTCTCAAAAAGTCACATTAAAAAAAAAATAATAATAATTGACCGCGTAGTTTTTGAGGTATGGCCATAGCAACACCATAGCAACGAGGGACGCGCCGCCCTGCCCACCGCTACCTGATGACGTAACTTCCAGGGAGCCTCGCCACCACTCTGATCACGGAAATATAGCACCACGTTATCCTCGCCATATATTGCAAACATTTTCTGGGTTTTACTCGCAAGATTCGTCATGTCATCTCGATGTGTAGCTATGAATTGCTCACAGGAAGACTCGAGACTCTATGAGTGGTCCAAAAAAACTTCTGCAAAGGTTTGGACCGTTTTTGTGAGCATGCATACAGGTCTCCAATCGGCTCATTGTTTTCATTATTTCAGCGACAACAGCTTTGAAAACCTGCAACAATGCAACCTTGGTTTTACAAAAACGTAAGTAGACCGTTAATGGCTTTTCTCATTCTAAAATTTGATGCACTTTAGTTGATAAATGAGGGGGACTCCTACTGCCTGTTTGTTGAAGTGCAACATTTTTTTATTGTTGCTGTTGGCCTGTCATAAGTAGATAGGTATGCTGACAGGTCGTCTACTCATGTGATTTTATGACTATATCAATGGGTATTATGTAAACTCAAATGTCCATAGCACCAAATAGGTCCTTGGTTCGTTGTTTTTGGCCTGTCACAGGGTAAATATAAAGCCTATATATAAAACAATCCACCTGCCAGGCCCTAATGTACCAAATACATCTCAATAAAACAATGACTATTGCACTACAGCATCAATATCAAGGTCTGCCTATTTGAAGGAGGAACAATAGCATCAAATAGATGCTGCTTTGACTGGGGCATTATTATTTGATCACCAAGAAATTATTATTAAAAATTAATGAATTTAAATTAGGATTCAGCCAATATTTTCATGCTGCTGTGATTCTTTTTTTCCCCCAGGAAGCCAAACATAGGAAAATAATCGGCAGAAACCCGTAACACAATGAAAAAGTCAGTCGCCACCCAGTTTCCCAAAATCAAGAGAGAGTGGGTCGAGTCATATGATGACCCAAGTGATGCGGTGTCCAGCGATGATGACTGAAGAGATCCTATGAGGCCTGCCAGATGCTGAATTTCTTCCATCTGCGACATCAGATGGCAATGACTTAGGAGAAATAAATGTAGCAAACTTTGATGACATGAAATCATAAACTAGTCATATATACAGTACACATTTTTAAAAGAAAAATCTAGTTACCTTCATATTTTAATGATAATGATTTATCTTTGTATAGAGAACACTTAATACTACAGAAAAGAGTAAATACATATTTCCTACTGCCATTATCATTTTTCAATGTTGCGCTAGTCTGTTGCGATCCTAACTTTGTGTTGCTTACTAAATTTATGTTCTTTTATGTGTGCCATTGTTTGCTTGGTATAACTTAGCTTATAAGTTGTGTCACAATCTGACAGCGAAAGCTGATGCTGATTCAACATAAATCTGGTATCGTTTATTATTGTGGCCTATTGAATATTGTTTCAGAATGTAATATAATTACAATGTATTATATACCAATAGAATACATTAAACAGTCAACAAAATGTGTCAATGTTGTTTATAATTTATGAATTTATTTTTTTAAATGTAATTCATGCCCCTGTCAGTTCTTCAGCCTCTTCAAGTTTGGCTCTCACATATGGGATCTCCTGACGACACAGGCATACTCTTGGAAGGGTAATTACTTGACGGTTCACAGCAATACCTGGAAAATAAAATCGTTTTGTCATTTATTTTGAAAAATCAATAACACATCATTTATTTAGCCACATTTGGGCAAGCGGTAGGAGCTGTCCCATTACCTAATATCCAGGTTTAGCTATAAGGAGAACATGGAAAATATATACAACCATGTAATCGCATTCTCTCAAATAGAAAAATCCTGATGCTGGACTTAGGCTACCATTCACTCTCCCGTTTGTGAAGTGTCGAGCTGTCAATTGGCATGACGACATCTGCTGCGTCAAGTAAATCGTCGTCACCTGACGCCTCAGGTTCAAACATGTAGGGATTAATTGCAGATCATCTTTCCTGGGAGCCTTTGCCATCGGTAGCGTCACGAAAGAGCGATCCTGAATGGTTACCTTTAGTGGAAATATCACTGATATAGTTGTTGCTGCTATGCTAGCTGTGGATACCAGTCTTCTGTTGCGTCGGGGAATTTACGTCACACTTCCGGGTTTGGGAAGGGACATTTAACGGAGTGCAAAAAAACAAAAACAAAAAACGCAAATTATCCTTTCAATTACGTGTTGATAATGTCATGGTTGTTTTGACGAACTCGTCCAAAGTTTATATTCGTAAAATTACACCAAAATCCGGAAAGCTCTTCAGTTGCCCTTTAACAAAAACAGCTATAACCCCAACCTCCATCTCCTAATTTTTATTTTCCCTCATTTCGTCACATACTAAATGCCAAATCTCAATTTTAACTACTTAAGAACATAGGATGTATATTAAAATTGAAGATAATGTAAACATTTACCTTTTTGTGTTTTTTAATAATAAAGATATAAGTAACGTACATTCAGAAAAATAAGTACAAATGACTTATATTATGCAGAGTGAAATGGTATATATTTTGAAGATCGCGCATTTTTTTTTTTTAATCATAAGGGAATGAATAAGTAGCCTAACAGAAATGAACAAATATAAGCAGTGTTGTTAATCTTACTGAAAAAAAGTAATTAATTATAGTTACAAATTATTTCTCCCAAAAAGTAATTGCGTTAGTAACTCAATTACCTGAATGTAAGGGTAATTAGTTACTTGGCAAAGTAATTGGTGATAATTACTTTTTTTTTTTTATTTAAAAAAAAAAAAAAAAAAAAAACATTGGCCACACTATGTGAAGTTTTTTGTGAAGGTTTTTGGTACAATTGGCCTGAGCCCAGTTCCTTACCCTAATTTACCCTTTACCCTGAATCAACTGTTAAAATTTGTTAAAATTGCTCCCATTATTGCATTAGTTCCCTTCTCTCTACTTTCGACATATGAAAGTTTTAAAACTGTTTCATCATTTAAAGCTGGATTCAAGTCAAGATTTTGCCGATTTATAAGTATTTTAGTTACTTAGGTTCGCTAGGAAGGTTCTCTGCAACAGAGCCGTCCTAAAAAGTCTACTGCTTTAAGATAGCGGCTGTCTACTAACACATTTAGTGCCATGTCTGTCATTTTGCATCTAGTTATATCTATATACAGTACATGTGATATCTACCATATCTACCATATCTACCATAACATGCGGGCGTAGTTTGTAGGCTATCGGCTACAACATGTATTATTGGAGCTACCTAGCATCGCGTTTGCTCCTCGTCACAATTTTCTTGCCTCTTCCCCACTCCTGCTCTGCTCTGTCGTCTCGGTGAGTCCGTCTCCCTCAGACTTTTCGACCAATATAGTAACGCATAGTAACGCATGCCTTTCCGTCCTCAGTAACGGTAACGGCGTTGCCAAGATGAGAAAAGTAATTAATTAGATTAACCACTACTGAAAAAAATAGCGCCGTTAGTAACGCCGTTATATTGTAATGCCGTTATTAACAACACTGAATATAAGTCCAAAGTGCACATTGACAGCTAAGATGTTCTGAACCTCCCCATCAGAGCAAATAAAACTAAATATGATAAATAAGCCTCTTTAACGCTTTCCTTGCTCTCAAAGATTTGATCCATTTTCTATTGCATTGCCTTTTTTTTTTTGTTTTTGTTTTTTTTGGGGGCTGTTTCAGAAAACATGCAAATTTGAACCAATCAGAGCCAACTATCTCTGGTGATCACATGTCAGTATGTCAGCCAATTGAACAGATAATTGAGTCCAGGCGTTTTGCTTTGCTGCATGCATTCGCACATTGACATGACTCGTCTTAGATAACTGCAGCAGCTGGGGAAACCTCCATGCCGTCCGTGGAATAAAATAAATAATAAATACCGGTGGAAAAATAGGCAGCCACTCACAGCTCCAGAGTTTACTGAAACTAACTCATCGCTACTCTGCCATTGGATATTGCCAAGCATCTTCCTGGCATCCAATTGTTGTCCTCTTCATTTAGCACTAAGATGTATCGGCAGCTTCTCGTGAGCGTACGTCTTACCTTGTATCCACTATAGCCCCCAAGAAAGTGATGGTGAAAACAGGAATAGAAAACTTTTATTTTGTCAATACAAACAAAGAGATAATAGAAAAGTATGAAAAAGGGGTGCATTTGGTTCAAGGCCGTAGGTTTGGTGTCAATATTGGTCGGGACGAAATAACAGAACAACCTGCATGTACACTTTTTGCTGAGGAAAGGGCTACATTTCTCACCAATAAGAAAGTAAATCGCAAATCTGTTTGTGTGTGATTATTTGACTGTTTCTTGTGATGTTTGTCTCAAAAATAAATGCACGCGGCCGCAAATACAAGTCGGATTTTTGCTTACAATAATTCAGGATAAGTCTATGCACAACATAAAAAAAACACGTGAATTTCGAGGATTTATTTGTGGATTTCAAAAACATATGAAAATCACAAATATACAGTTGTGGTCAAAAGTTTACATACACTTGTGAAGAACATAATGTCATGGCTCTCTTGAGTTTCCAGTTATTTCTACAACTCTGATTTTTCTCCGATAGAGTGATTGGAACAGATACTTCTTTGTCACAAAAAACATTCATGAAGTTTGGTTCTTTTATTACTTTATTATGGATTAACAGAAAAAGTGAAAAGTAAATGTGTCAGAAATGTTCTTGATTGATTGTAGCTTTGTGTGTAATGCAAAAGAAACAATCTATGTTTTTTTTCCTTATTTTGTTTTTTGAATGGCGTTTTACGACGCACCGCACAGCCCAAACTGTTTGGCCCGTCGACATCGTTCCAGTACCGAAATGACCGGAATCCTTGTGCAACGCAGGTAATCTTTCGAATGACCCCCCAAAAATTACGGTTTCGTCAAAACATGGGATTAATTGGGAAAAAAATGTTTTTCAAATGTATTTTTATCCAATTCACATATACAATAAAAACAAAATTACAGGAAGGTATGTGACACGGTGGCTGAGTGGTTAGCACAGCTGCCTCACAGTTCTGAGATCAAGGGTTCAATCTAGGGCTCCGGCCTTCCTGTGTGGAGTTTGCATGTTCTCCCTGTCCCTGCGTGGGTTTCATCCCAAATAGATGCATATATATACACTTACCGGCTACTTTACTAGGTACATCATGCTAGTAACGGGTTGGACCCCCTTTTGCCTTCAGAACTGCCTCAATTCTTCATGGCATAGATTCAACAAGGTGCTGGAAGCATTCCTCAGAGAGTTTGGTCCAAATTGACATGATCGCATCACACAGTTGGTGCAGATTTGTTGGCTGCACAACCATGATGCGAATCTCCCGTTCCACCACATTCCAAAGATGCTCTATTGGATTGAGATCTGGTGACTGTGGAGGCCATTTCAGTCCAGTGAACTCATTGTCATGCTCAAGAAACCAGTCTGAGAGGATTCCAGCTTTATGACATGGCGCATTATTCTTCTGAAAGTAGCCATCGGAAGTTGGGTACATTGTGGTCATAAAGGGATGGACATGGTCAGCAACAATACTCAGGTAGGCTGTGGCATTCCAACAATGCTCAATTGGTACCAAGGGGCCCAAAGAGTGCCAAGAAAATATTCCCCACACCATTACACCACCACCACCAGCCTGAACCGTTGATACAAAGCAGGATGGATCCATGCTTTCATGTTGTTGACACCAAATTCTGATCCTACCATCCGAATGTCGCAGCAGAAATCGAGACTCATCAGACCAGGCAACGTTTTTCCAATCTTCTATTGTCCAATTTCGATGAGCTTGTGCAAATTGTACCCTCAGTTTCCTGCTCTTAGCTGAAAGGAGTGGCACCTGGCGTGGTCTTCTGCTGCTGTAGCCCATCTGCCTCAAAGTTCGACGTACTGTGCATTCAGAGATGCTCTTCTGCCTACCTTGGTTGTAACGGGTGGTTATTTGAGTCACTGTTGCCTTTCTATCAGCTCGAACCAGTCTGGCCATTCTCCTCTGACCTCTGGCGTCAACAAGGCATTTCCGCCCACAGAACTGCCGCTCACTGGATATTTTTTCTTTTTCGGACCATTCTCTGTAAACCCTAGAGATGGTTGCGCATGAAAATCCCAGTAGATCAGTTTCTGAAATACTCAGACCAGCCCTTCTGGCACCAACAACCATGCCACGTTCAAAGTCACTCAAATCACCTTTCTTCCCCATACTGATGTTCAGTTTGAACTGCAGGAGATTGTCTTAAACCATGTCTACATGCCTAAATGCACTGAGTTGCCGCCATGTGATTGGCTGATTAGAATTTAAGTGTTAACGAGCAGTTGGACAGGTGTACCTAATATAGTGCCCGGTGAGTGCATATATTAGAGTGTTAATAGTGATATATTAAACACTCTAAATTGTCCATAGATATGAGTGTGTGCGTGAATGGTTGTATGTCTCATTGTGCCCTGCGACTGGCTGGCAGTTTCTGCCCGTCGTTAGCTGGGATAGGCTCCAGCACCTCCGCTACCCTCGTTAGGAAAAAAGTGGCATGGAAAATGTATGAATGAAAAGATATGGGGCATAAAAGTTCCCCCATAATTCAGCAAGAACTATACCATTCTTTTCTAATGGGATGCCATTGTTGGCTATGTACGTCATTCCATTCATTTCTAATTGCTAAAATTTCCCCTTTATTTTCAATGGCAGGAAAACATAGGTTGCGATCATTTTAAACCTTCACTCAACTGGTGCCCAAGTAAGTCAATGCCATTGACGGTGATGCACGTCCATGCCATTGACAGCCATGTATGTCTTTGCCGGACTCAGCCATGTATGTCGATGCCATTGACGGCATCATCTATTTTTTCTTCTTCCTGCCTTCGACGAGGGCAGACATGTTTCCTCCCTGCTCCTGCTGCTGCTATCTTCATCCATTTAGCCTGTCTTCTTTTTTTTGTATTTTTTTCCTCTGTGGATCACTGTTGCTGATCTCTCATACGAAAATGGATTTGATAAGTTGGTCTCTCAGCACAATTGACAAGATTTTTTTCAACAAGACACAGTGCACCAGGAGAGCCGCTGGCTACGTGAGAAATTCATTGGATCATTGGAAGCCAGCCTGTCTCACTGTCCTGTCTGTGGAAGATATCGAGGATATTTGGCTGTTTGGCGTAACTGTCGTATGGTTCCTTTTGCTTGGCTAAGGAGATACCCTGCTCTACCGGAAAGTTTCCAAGATGGAAGCTTTCAAGGAAATGAACAAATTGAGCTCGGATCAAACGGTGCAATTCAAGGCATTGGAGAACTGCGTCGAGGCTTGGATTGAGATCTGGCTCCGTGGACTTCCGGTTCAGTCCAAGGAAGGAGGGGGAAAATTGGATGCTACCTGGCCCCAGGTGGCATAACTGTCGAGGCAGACCGCGACTATTGGCAATGACTTAAGGGACCTGAGGTCTCACACACGCCCTGAGGAGCGCGATTTTGACTGAAGACCAACTGTATTTGGACATAATATTTATTCGGCTTAATTCGATTATAATTTTCCTTTCCCTTTTCACGAACACCCTTATCCCACCCCTCCCTTCTCCTGGAGAGAGCGGCACAGATGGCCTTATCTCTTGCCCTTGATTCTCTTCCCAAGGCTCTGCTTCTTTTATTTTGTCTACAGACACGTACAAATACTGATACACTTGTGCATATATACACATACTCACCTCCCCCCCCCCCCCCCCCCCAGTCCGCTTCCGCCTTTTCTTACTATCACTGAGTCCGCCCCCTTCCTCCAGCCATGACTGGTACTTTTTCCTGCACGTGACCTGTGCGTTGTGTCATATCCATGCAATGCTGTATCATATATGTGAGTACTTTAACTTCTGGAACTGCTTTGTACTTCCCGAAGAAGAGAGAGAAGTTGGCAGCGCGGAACGTCTGCAGGGACCCGATGCTCACTCATCGAACGCAATTTCGATGTCATCTGTGAAAGCTGGTGTCAATTACTAATAAAGCTATCCTGATCCTGATTCTATTGATGCCAATGTACTTGGATTCCATTGACACAAATGTACGTCCTATTCCACTGACGGCCATGTACTAGTATGTCCTCGCCATTGAGGACCATGTACGTCAATGCCATCGACGGCCAGATATGTTGATTCCATTGATGCGAATATACTTGGATTCCATTGACGCATATGTAGGTCGATTCCATTGACGGCCATGTGCGTCAAAGTTACAGTAATTAATGACCTGATATCAACAGGAAGTGACCATATAATGTCTCCAAATCAATAGGAAGTGACCCGATATCAACGGTAAGTGACCCTGAAATGTTCCGAAATCAATAGGAAGTGACCTGATATCAGCAGAACGTGACACCTGCAAAAGCAAAGCAACCATTACAATTTCTCCAGTTTAATAATGGATTTTGTTCAAAACATTTGTGAAAAGCATTTTTTTCTTGATGTAGGTGAAAAATGACCAACTTTGGATGGGCTAAATTAGAAAAAAATGTAATATATACTTAAAGTAAGTGGAATAAACTTACACATTCTGTTAATTAGTCTTTAACACTCAAAACAAGATGGAGAAAAGTATTTGACTAGATTTAAGGAAAACAAGATGGAGAAAAGTATTTGACTAGACATTATAAATTTGTGGTGCAGAGGAACGTAGTGTGAAGCAAAAAACGGACTATTTATACAGTGCGCTGTGTTGTCAGCTTATGCCGTGGTGGGGGTGGTGACATAGGTAGTCACGGCCTGGGTGCCGTCCGGCTTGATGGTAATGTTGAGGTTGATGTTGATATTGATGACGCCATTGTTAATGCTGGTGGTGATGTTGCTCGAGGTGTCCACAACCGGGCTTACGCCTGGGTCGGCGGTGCTGATGGTAATAAGAGGGATGTTGTCGTCGGGGGTAGTCGTTTCATCCTTGGTGGTGGTGGCCATGTAAGGAGGGTAGGTGTAGATGTCATCATCGGTATACTGCAGGAGTTGTCGGCTAATTCCTCGTAGGCCTTGACTTTCCTTGGTTCCTGCAAAGGAGAAGTTTGCTCAGACTGAGGGCAGGCCAATAGTTTGTACGGACAGCTTACTGACATAGGCGGAGTTTGACTTTTGTGGGAGGGAGGGAAAAACATGTTGATGACTTACTATAATGTATATATGGCGGAAAACACTCAGGTGACTTGATGTTCCACTCTGAGACCCCCAATTTGGCCAATTTTGCATGTGTGATACATCATTGGAAAGCTTAAAATCTAAATTTTGGGGGGTAAGAAAAATTTTGAACAGGAGGGCATTTTTAAAAATAAAAATAAAACATTCTAACCGCAAAACCCTATCTGGAGGTGAAAGCACGCGAGAGCAGAATTACAGACGCCACGACTTTAACGAGATATCGCGTACTTACCGTTTTCGATTCAAAAACTCTATGTAGCTTGTATCACTGAGTGTCAAGACACAGCTGTGGATGGCCAAAGCTGGATTTTGGGGGATTTTATGGGTGGAACATGGTCATATAACAAGGGTCGCGATGCAGAAATCGCAGACATCAAGGAGTGGTTGAGATTTTCTTTTTCATATATTTCCCCCTTTTTTGGGGGGGATCGATTATTATCTAACATATCGGAGAAAATGCGACAGTAACAAAATTACAATTAAGCGATAGTTATGAACTAGATATCCGAGACTTTTTTACAGACACCATTTTGTTCATTGTGAAGTAATTATCTGAGTCTGAAAAAAGACCCAGATAGTGTTATTCTGTTTTTTTTTTTTAATGGGATTTCTTCGGCACGCCACACAGCCTGAACTGTTTGACCGATCGGCACCGTTCAAAGATTGAAACGACCGGAATTTTCACACAACTTAGGGAATTTTTCGAACGACCATGTACAATTTTCCGTTCGCCCGTAAACACCGATTTTTCGAAAGAAAAAAAAAAAGTTCAAAATGTATCTAGTCCTACAATTTTTGACCAAATCACATAATTTGGACATCAAAAATTCTGGGACGGTGAGGGGCATAAAAGTTGTATACAGAATTTGGAAAAAAATTATGGTTCCCCAGAAATTTGCCAAAAACTTTCCCATTCATTTCTAATGGGAAAATTTCCCATTCACTTCCAATGGGATTTCCAATGGAATTTACATTGCATTGATGCCACTGACGGCCATAAATGTTGACTCTATTGATGCTAATGTACTTGGATTCCATTGACGCCTATGTAACTCGATGCAATAGACGGCCATGGACGTCCAAAATTTTTCCCATTCATTTTCAATGGGAAAAAAACACTGTCCCCAAATCAACAGGAAATGACCACATATCAATAGGACATGTACCCCAAACTTCCCCGATTCCATTGATGGCCATGGATGTCCAAATTTCCCATTCATTTCTAATGGCATTTACTTTGTTTAATGCCATTGTTGGGCATGTTTTTCCATTCTATTGATAGCCCTGGGCGGGGCTAAGATCTGTATCTCCACACAGCAAAGCCCCAGAGTAATTTCTCCAGAAATTGCAGTTTCTAGTTTGTTTAAAAGTTTAAAATGAGCGAGTGAATAATTTTTTAAAGTCGTTTTTTTTTTTCCGAACAAAATAGTAGATATCAATTAATGATTCTAATCTAAAAATGACAGACGTTTTGAATAATATATATAATTAATTACCTTCGTTTTATGGCTGAGTTGAAACAAAAGCGGTTGCGCGACATCTGTAAACAGGGGTTTCCAGGGTAAAACGGACAAATTTAAAAAAGTTCGGTTAATGCGCCATGAATCTGCTATGGCAGCATATAGACATATTGTTCTATCAAACACAACAGTTGTTTTGGCTTAAAATACAGCAGTTTCTTTTAAAGAGGAGTGCAAGAGCAGAAACAGCTTTTTCAGTCTTGTCTGTGTTTTCCGCCATATATACAGTATATATAGTTTTATATACAGTAGTACCTCCACATACGAATTTAATTCGTTCAAGGACTTGGTTTTGAAGTCAAAATGGTTGTATGTCAAGTGGGATTTCCCCATAGGAATACATTTTAATTGGATTAATTTGTTAGACAGCCCCAAAAACCTACGCTAAATCCTTCATAAAAACTGCAGGTACAATTACAAATAGCAATTACACATAACAAAACAAACTTTAAAAACAAATCAGAATTATAGTAATGTAACGAATCGGCTTCTAATGTGGCAGTTGTGTTTTGCATGCTTTTCCTGAACGCACCGTGTGACTGACGACAGAGAGAGGTGTGGAAGAGTATTTACTTTTCCTGTTCTTGTTAGCGTCAGCTACAGCGGATAGTAGCAGTGTTGCGTTGCTGATATCAATGATTAAAAACCTGACAAAGCTGGCGACTTCCTTGCTGATGTCACAATAATAATGATAATGAAAGATGTATATCCGTCTTGCGGGGGAAAAAAAACATAAAAATTGCAACGCTGTCATGAATCTGCTTATTTCAATCATGTTGCACGAATTACTTGCGCTAGCTTTGCCACTCCATAGCCCTGACACTAGCAAATAACTGAAAAACTGGACAGAATTCGTTGAAATCAGCTCCACCGACTAATTAAACCCCCGCTAACTCAAAGATTAAGCCTCGTGTAAAACATAAACTTACCCTTTTAAATTCATTTATAGCAGTGGTCTCCAAACTATTCCATATAGGGCCGCAGTGGGTGAAGGTTTTCATTCCAACAAAACAAGACGACACCTTTTCACCAATCTGGTGTTTTATAAGTGTAATCAATTGATTGCAGTGAGGTGCTGCTTGTTTCAGTAGAAACCACATTGGTTAAAAGGTCAGTGCTTGGTCGGTATGAACAAAAACCAGGGCCCACAGCGGCCCTCGATGACCAGTTTGGAGACCCCTGCTTTATAGGAACGTCAATTACATGCAATGGCATTTTTCGGCCACCGGGGGCCTGCCAACCCTCAATCTCCGCCTATGCTTACCGAGAAGTAGAAGCACAAAAAGCAAAGTGAAGATCCTCATGGTGCTGCCTAATTGGGCTTCTTCCCTGGAAAAAAAAAAAAAAAAACAGGTGCAAAGTGTGAAGTTCAAAAACATTCCTTCTTCCCCTACAGTGGGGCAAATAATTATTTAGTCAACCACCAATTGTGCAAGTTCTCCTACTTGAAAAGATTAGAGAGGCCTGTAATTGTCAACATAGGTAAACCTCAACCATGAGAGACAGAATGTGGAAAAAAAAAAAAAAAAAAAAAACAGAAAATCACATTTTTGATTTTTAAAGAATTAATTTCCAAATTTGAGTGGAAAATAAGTATTTGGTCACCTACAAACTACTGGCTGTCAAAGAGGTCTAACTTTTTCTAACGAGGTCTAACGAGGCCCCACTCGTTACCTGTATTAATGGCACCTGTTTTAACTCATTATCGGTATAAAAGACACCTGTCCACAACTCAGTCAGTCACACTCCAAACTCCACTATGGCCAAGACCATAGAGCTGTCGAAGGACACCTGAGACAAAATTGTAAACCTGCACTAGGCTGGGAAGATTGAATCTGCAATAGGTAGAACGCTTGGTGTAAAGAAATCAACTGTGGGAGCAATTATGAGAAAATGGAAGACATACAAGACCACTGATAATCTCCCTCGATCTGGGGCTCCATGCAAGATCTTACCCCGTGGCGTCAAAATGATAACAAGGACGGTGAGGAAAAATCCCAGAACCACATGGGGGGACTTAGTGAATGACCAACAGAAAGCTGGGACCACAGTAACAAAGGCTACTATCAGTAACACAATGCGCCGCCAGGGACTCAAATCCTGCACTGCCAGACGTGTCCCCCTGCTGAAGCCAGTACACGTCCAGGCCCGTCTGCGGTTTGCTAGAGAGCATTTGGATGATCCAGAAGAGGACTGGGAGAATGTGTTATGGTCAGATGAAACAAAAATAGAACTTTTTGGTAGAAACACAGGTTCTCGTTTTTGGAGGAGAAAGAATACTGAATTGCATCCGAAGAACACCATACCCACTGTGAAGCATGGGGGTGGAAACATCATACTTTAGGGCTGTTTTTTTGCAAAGGGACCAGGACGACTGATCTGTGTAAAGGAAAGAATGAATGGGGCCATGTATTGAGAGATTTTGAGTGAAAATCTCCTTTCATCCGCGAGGGCATTGAAGATGAGACGTGGCTGGGTCTTTCAGCATGACAATGATCCCAAACACACAGCCAGGGCAACAAAGGAGTGGCTTCGTAAGAAGGTCCTGGAGTGGCCTAGCCAGTCTCCAGATCTCAACCCCATAGAAAATCTGTGGAGGGAGTTGAAAGTCCGTGTTGCCCAACGACAGTCCCAAAACATCACTGCTCTAGAGGAGATCTGCATGGAGGAATGAGCCAAAATACCAGCAACAGTGTGTGAAAAGCTTGTGAAGAGTTAGAGAAAACGTTTGGCCTCTGTTATTGCCAACAAAGGGTACATAACAAAGTATTGCGATAAACTTTTGGTATTGACCAAATACTTATTTTCCACCATGATTTGCAAATAAATTCTTTAAAAATCAAACAATGTGATTATCTGGGGTTTTTTCCACATTCTGTCTCTCATGGTTGAGGTTTACCCATGTTGACAATTACAGGCCTCTCTAATATTTTCAAGTGGGAGAACTTGCACAATTAGTGGTTGACAATACTTATTTGCCCCACTGTATATATAAAAATGTCGTTGAAGGTACTATGACACCAATTTGGTGAGCTTCACCTCCATGACAGGTCCCTTCCCCCACTTCAGGACACAAATTCTGTCCGTTAATATTTCTCTCAAAAGTTTGCACACCTTTTCTCGTAGTTCACAAACAATGACCACAATTCTATGCCCCTGATTCAGTCCTTCTAAACTACCGAGACAATTCCTGCGTTACCCTCAAATTCCAGTTTTAAAACGCTTTTTGTTTTTTTAGTTTTTTTTTTTTTTTTTTATGTACACATTTGAATCATTTTTTCCAGTGGTTGTGTGTGGAGTTTAGGAGAAATGTGAAAATAAGGAGCAAGGCACAAAATGGCCAGAAGTCGTTAGCTAATCCCTCAGGTCGAGCCGTTTTTTCAACAAAGGAGGCTAATTGCCGCCAGTCGTCATCTTGGAATGAGATCGCAAAAAGGCTCTGGTCAATCATTCATATGTATAGTGCGGAGCAGAAGGATTTGCACCCCTTGTGGTATTTGCATGTTCACCCACTTAGAAAATAGGTACAGGGCTGAAATTTCACTCATAGATGCATTTGAACTTAGAGAGACATAATCTTAAAGAGAATCTGGAACTCACATTGTATGATTTTTTTCAATAATTTATTCGTAATTTCTTGGGGTTCATAAGTATTTGTACCCTTGAGAAAAGCATTGATAATATTTAGTGCAGCAGCCATTGTTTGCAATTACAGAGGTCAGACGCTTTCTGTAGCTCTTCACCAGGTTTTCACATATGAAAACAGGGATTTTGGCCCATTCCTCCACACAAATCTTCTCTAGATCAGTCAGGTTTTGGGGCTGTCGTTTCAGCTCCATCCAAAGATTTTCTGGATTCTTGGATTGATGTCTGGAGACCACTCGAGAACCTTGATATGCATTTTACGTAGCCACTCCTTGGTCAGCTTGGCTGTTTGATTCGGATCATTGTCATGTTGGAAGACCCAGCCACGACTCATCTTCAAGTCTCAGACTGTGGGAGGGAGGTCGTGGCCCAAAATCTGACGATACATTGCACCATTCATCCTCTGATTTATACAGAAGAGTCGTCCTGTCTTCTTTGCCGAAAAGCATGAGGTTTCCACCTCCAAACTTCACAGTGGGGATGGTGTTCTTGGGATTGTGCTTAGCCTTCTTTTTCCTTCACAAACGACAAGTAAAGTTCGCACCAAAAAGTTCTACTTTGGTCTCATCTGACCACATGATTTTCTCCCATGACCCATCTGCATCATTCAGATGGTCCCTGGCAAACTTCAGACAGACCTTCGCATGTACTGGCTTCAGCAGCCTTTGAAACTGTGCACCCAGCTCTCTGCAGGTCAATGACCAGCTCCTGCCGTGTAGTGCTAGGCTGAGCCCTCACTTTTCTCATCATGAGTGATGCCCAACGAGGAGAAATTTTACATGGAGCCCTAATCTGAGGTAGATTATGAGTAAAGTTTAGCTTTTTCAATTTTCTAACAATTGCTGCAACTGTTGATTTATTCTCTCCAAGTCGCTTTCCAATTGTCTAATTTACTAAGCGGGTGACATTTTGTAGAAGTTACAATGACAATGGAATAAGTTGGATCCCACAATAGTTTACCGTGAAGATCTGCAAACATTTTTTCACATCACTTTCCTGCTCCGTCACTAGAGCAGGAGTGCTAGCTGTCACTAGCGAACTTGACACATGTAAACTACTCCTCTAATCCCATTTTTGATGTTTATTTTACTTTTGCTGCTCGTTTTGTGAT